>NC_069660.1:269882362-270199362 GCF_027244095.1 Hemicordylus capensis
GAACTGCTGCCTTTAAAATTATGATACAGGATTATTCATCATAAGACAAATGGTGCTGTATATATTTGAATTGTTGTATATCAGCTTGGAAACTCTTTTCAATGTGATACCATAACATTTTGCCCACACCATCAATTGTGAGATTTTTTATAACTGGTCCAGTTCTCTGCATTATGCTCATCAACATTGCACATCAGATGAAATATGGTATCCAATTTTTGGATCAATCTGTATGTTATGTAGTTATTACTAGGATTCATTTTACCAGATAGCATAGATGACTAGTAAAATGTTAGCCATTGATGAGACAGATCATACATTGCTTCCTTTCTAAAGTACATTTACACTTGAAGAGTCTGAAGATATCACTTCAATAATCCCTTCTCTCTCTTTCATTTTGAACATCTGTTTTCAAAATCTCAATTTACTAACTGCAAATTAAGGATTTATCCCCTGGGAATAGCATCATAATTTATCATCTGCTAATCAGTTAAAGAAAGTGTAATTGTTCTTCACTTTTACCAAGAAACAGAAAGACTTTGTGCTGTCTATTCATTAGCATAACCTGGTATTGGCTATTTTTCCTGCAGAAATAGATGGATTATAAAAAATATGTGGAAGGATTAAAGTCTCCAGAGATTTAATTCAAGTTAGACAATATGTAGTATGAATGACTAAGCTGAGCTTATCACTGACTGGGACCTTGCAGTAAGCAGAGGGCCTTTCTGTACTATATTTAGGACCTAATGATCATTGCATAGGTCTGGTTCACACAAGACATTGCCGCCTCTGCAGATTTCATTCCAGCTATCCCCTGTACTTGTACATAACTGCAGTGTGTACAAAGCTGTACTAATATGGCTATGGTGATTACCAAGATTGTGGTGACTGGAAGAAATTCTACCACACTTATGGAACTCTATGCTGATTATATCCAAGTACAACCTAGTCACTCTTCAGATGTTAATGGGGGGATGCTATACTCATGTACAGTGTCTTGAGAGTGCACCCATAACCACCTCATCAGCACTGATGCTCTTGGAAGCCTCATCCCCACAGTTACACCGTTTGTCTGAAGAGATAAACCAGTGACCTTCACTACTTTTTAAATGAGAACCACTTTGGCAAAAAACTTCAATGTTGACTCAATGTTGCCCATACTGTGTTTGTACTTTGCCAATGCTGTTGAGGCCCTTCGAAGAGAAACAGAGCCCTGTTGGGCCTCTATACCATCTTGGAAGTTGCACGCATTGTGCTAAGAAATGTTGGTCCTCCCTGGTGCTTTCCACACAGAGCTTTATGGGGAAAGTCTTGAGAAGAACTAGAAAAGTGCTGGGAAGAACATGACTTCCAGTATGGCTTTAGGGCTTGAGAGGGCTCCATTTTACTTGAAGGAGCCATAATAGCATTGTGCAAAATACAGCTGGAATGGTCATCTCTACTCTTTGCCAGCAGGGCTGTGCAGAGTATTAAGTTTTGACCAAAGCTTTGCACAGACCTAATGAACAATTGGAGAGCCTCACTTAGGGTCAATGGGAACTGCTAGTAGCTCCCAGATCTTGCAGGGGGAAACATTGAGATAAACACTACAGGCATGAACCTTGAAAGATCGTCCACACCACTTTCATCATTGAAATAACACAACAAGCATGTAGCATTATAAAAAGAATCCACGCAGTTACCACATCTATTCATATATTTGGCTCCTGGACCCAAAGCTCTTCCTGGTTTTTCAGGTTGAGGTGGTGGCCAGGAGTGCTTTTTATTAGCTTTGGTTGATACATCAGCTATGTCCATTTCTAGAGGTGAATTACCTTAAAACAGTGGTACATATGCTGGTAACCTCCAGGTTTGACTACTGTAATGCGCTCTATGTGGGGCTGCCTTTGTATATAGTCTGGAAACTACAGTTGGTACAGAATGCAGCAGCCAGACTGGTCTCTGGGACAACATGAAGAGACCATATAACACTGGTTTTAAAAGAACTACACTGGCTGCCAATATGTTACGATCTTCTGGAGAGGTCCGGTTACGGTTTCCACTGGCTCGTTTGGTGGCAACCCAGGACTGGGATCTCTCTGTGGCTGCCCCAGGGTTTTGGAATAAGTTTCCTGCTGAAATAAGAGCCCCTTCTCAGTTAGTTTTCAGTAAGAACCTGAGGACCCTCTTGTTCTCTCAGGCTTTTAATTAGAATTAATTTTAATAATTTTAAAAACTTGTTTTAATAATTTTATTCTATTGTTTTTATTTATTTATTTATTGTCATTTGTCTTAATTTGTGACTTTTAAATATTTTAAATTTTGTATACCGCCTAGAGAGATACATATCAGGCGGTCTAAAAATATGATAAATAAAATATATCTGTGGTTAGTGTAATGTTTCTAGTAACTCTGTTCTGACTTGAAGTTACAAGTACAAACCAACATCTGAGGTCTAGAATTCTAACAGCCTGATTCGACTGTGTGTGGGAGGTATTTGATGCTGATAAGCAATTGGTTTTTAGGAACCACTGCTGATCATCTAGCAACTTCCCATTACCTCTGCAGTAGCCAGCCTAGCAATAACATGGCTAGAGAACTTTAGCAATAGTATGGTTCTTTCCCATTGGAGTAGTGGGCTTGCGTTTTTCTACACACAGAGGGAGGGAGGGTCATAGAACTTTGCCCTTGCTATATCCTGTGTCACCCTCTGTTGTCAAGAAAGGGAACAATTTCCCCCCCCTGCCAACCCCATGGTGAGGCATCACAAACCTTAGGGGCCCCAGTCCATATAGGAAGCGGCCCACAGAGTGTACATTGCTAATGGTTGCCTCAGAACTTGTTAGCCCAGCCTGGCATAGAAAAGAGGTTCTATGGCCTGTCCTTGCGTCTCGGATGACAGAGGGTGGGAACTCAAGACTATTGGTGCATCAGAGCTTGGAACCTCATGGTAACATCCAGAAATCTGTTTAAGAAAAGAGTGTTTCTCTAGTGTAAGATTATTCTCTTCTGAGTTTTCAAAATACATTGTATCTATTTAATAAATCCCTATATGCCTTTCACCCAGGGATACCATTGTGGTGAATGAAAAAGAAGCATTAAAATAAAAATGCATTTGATATAATAATAAAACAGCAATAAATCTACAATAAACAAAACAGCATCAATCAGAACATCAAGAAAAGCAGCAGCATTTATAAATACTGAAACCATTAACAGCAGCTAAAATATATTCTGAGAATGACATTAAAGTCCCTGGAGAACATAAAAGTCTTAGCCTGGCATCTAAAAGAAAGCAGCGAAGGCACCAGGCAAGTCTCCCTAGAAAGGGAGCTTTACAAGTGGGATGTCGCAGCTGAAATAACTCTCTCTCTGCTGGTAGCACCATTCCAGTGATGGGGGCACCCAAAGGAGAGCATTGGCAGGTGAATGTAGTGTGTGGGCAGGCTGATAACAAAGTAGGCGTATCATATATTTATTGCTTGGTATCTTGCTCCCAGTCCCAGTCACATTCTGCAACAGACCAAAAAAAAAAAAAATTCAACATTCCAAGGTTGGAAGAACTTGATGGAAAAAGTATGTGTGTTGTCTCTGTTGACTACTGTGTTTAGACTCCACACTGGTGTTGGTAACTTAACAGAATTATTTCCAGGGTCTTATATAGCTCCCAGCAGGGCTCTAAACAAATCAGCAACAGGTTTTTCTTCTCCTAATCTAAGAGAAAAGAGAGAAGGAGAAATTTGAAGGTTGAGTTGTCCTAATGGGTACAATGCACAGTTGGTTTTTACTGTACCTGAATATAGCACAGTTAAAACTTTAGAATGGGGTAGAAGGCTGAGGTGAACCCACTGGAAAATAGACCTGTTCTTCTGATGATGGGTTTTTAATGCTGAGATTAATTTAGAAACCTTGGGCAGCATGTAGACTAAATTATTCCTTAGTATCCTGTTGAAATTAAGTAATCCTGTAGAGTAACTCCTATATATAACTTGGTCTGGATGTTGCTGCTCCTTGAAAGAGAACTCATACTCTGAAGCTTGGTGACAAACCTTGAGACCTTGTAATGCTACCTACCAAAGCCCCCCCAAACAGAATTTTACCTAACAATTTCTGTATACAGTATCACACAAGCCTTTACTGGCAGCTAACCTGAATCTAAAATCAGCTACTATATATACCATTAATCGTTAAAATGTAATGATACAAGGATTTTTAATGTCAGGAAATGCATGAGAGTTGAGTTCTTTCCCCTACAGTTATATTAAGAAATGCTATAGAATGGCAGTTGCTAATTGATTTTGTTTTAAAAGCTTGTGCATGTGTACTAGTGAGTCAATTATTAAAATATTATTTACCTTCAGTACTTTCTGGATGAAGTATCATGTAACTAATGATTCAGCATTATTTTAGCAGCCTGGCGTAATTATGAAGAAGTAAGCCCAGTATTTGAACTGCCCTATCTCAATGGAATTTTAACATCTTGGTGAATTATGTATAAGGCCTCTTTCTGAGTCACATTGGAATTATTGGTTCCAACAGTATAGCTGAATTACAAAGTTTTAATAAAACAAGCAAAATAACCCCTGAACGTAACTTGTTGACAGTTCTTCATAACTCAAATACTTAGTGAAGGTAATACCAGGGACAGTGAGCCAAACTCAGACCATCTATCACTGGCTTCCAACAGCTGCACCAGTGAATATCTCCATTCATCAAATGCACAGAGGAAAGGGATATTTCCTGTCATGACCTATGAAAGAGGACTCCATTGGTGCAGCAGTGTTTTATGAATAGAGCAACACAGATGCCACTTCTTCACAAAACCAGAAAACATTCATGGGTACAATAATCTGTTCTCTTAGGACAGACTTTCACAACTTCTGACCATCTCCATGCCAAACATATTCCACCAGCCTGTACCGTGGCCTCGGCCGTGATACATAGCTAGGAAATTGCATTCAGTTTGGTGAACCAATGGAGTCCTCTTTCTCAAGATATGCAGGCTTATCTTAGGAGAAACATATACTCTGGCTGACATCTAGACTAACATTGCACTAGTGCAGTGATCAAAGATGCATATATGGAAGAAGGTCACGTAGCTGAGTGAATGCTCAGTGTTGTTCAGTCTTGTACGCTGTTGATCTGCTTGCATGTGCAACAAGGAAAGCTTTGCATTATGCAAGTGCACCTTGTTGTGCTTCCAGCTTAGCAGAACTAGCTAGCACAACATCCTTGCATGAATGTATCATGTTTGGTACTAGTGCAGAATTAGTTTGGATGTCAGCAAGTGTCTGAATTTTAGATTCAAGTATTAAATTGCATCTAATATATTTATATTTTTAAACTTTGGGGTTAAATTAATTTGATACTTAGTTCCCAGAGACTGTGGTTTCTGTAGATGCAGCAAGGCCAAACTGTTATGTAGCATCTTTCTAGGAACTGTGATTAGAAAACCAATGAGGACATATACCTACAGCCCCAATTGTTTTTCTTCTTTTTAGTAAAAAAATTCAGATTGTAAACAGCCTGATCCCAAGTTATTAGATCAATAATAGAGGGCATGAAAGGGATTATTAAGGAAGATAAAGAGATTGCAGAAAAGCTGAATGAGTTCTTTGCTTCTGTCTTCACGGCAAAGGATACTGACCATATACCCGCTCTGGAACTGAGCTTCTCAGGCATGGAGGCTGAAGAACTGGGGCAATTTGAGGTGCTGAGAGCAGATGTTCTAAAATTAACAAATCACCAGGGCCAAATGGCATCCACTCAAGAGTTCTGAAGGAACTCAAATGTTAAATTGCTGATCTCCTAGCAAAAATATGTAACTTGTCCCTAAAACTAGGCCCTCCCTAGCCAGCCTCCCCCCAGTCTCCGAAGGGCTATTTTGGTCCATTTCTAGTTTTGGCCCCCTTTCTGAGGTAGTGGTGGCCATTTTGGAAGCCACTGTGCATGTGCCCTGGCCATTTGCATAGCTGGGTAAGTTTATTTAAAAGTTATTTTGAAAAAAACAAGAACCTCCGAACTCGCCCTGAGCTGACCTGGGTTTTTTGGCTTAAGCCAAGCTGAACCAGTTTGATGTCGAACCAACTTGAGGTTGAACCGGTTCACACATCCCTACCCCCAGGGATCCGTACTGGCACCAGTGCTCTTTAATATGTTCATAAATGATCTAGAAGTTGGGATAACCAGTGAAGCGGCCAAATTTGAAGAAGGCACTGACCTACTTAGGGTAGTGGAATCCACAACAGATTTTAAGGAGTTCCAAAAGTATCTCTCCAAACTGGGTGACAAAATGGCAAATGTGGTTCAATGTTAGCAAGCGTTAAGTGATGCATATGACTGTAACATATTTCTGGATTGGGCTGTAGCTTTCTGTTGCCTTATAAAGTCCATTATATTTCCTTAGAAACTCTGCCACCTAATGACGCAGCGGGAAATGGCTTGACTATCAAGCCAGAGGTTGCTGGTTCGAATGCCTGTTGCAGCAGCGATATAGGAAGATGCTGAAAGGCATCATCTCAAACTACGTGGGAGGAGGCAATGGTAAACTGTATTCTACCACAGGGCCCACTGGTTGCCAGAAGTCGACACTGATTCGATGGCACACTTTACTTTAACAGATTTTTATCACAAACCAAGAAATATTCTTGTCAACATTCCTTCTTCCCGCCAGTTGTTTCACAACCTCAGCTGTTGAAAGCCCCTGAAGACCCCAGACATACTTGCTGCTATTTTTCAGATTCTTCCTTCTCTTCCTTCTGCCTGAGCATTGTTTCTTTCCCATACCTTGCCTATAATCAGTTCATGGCATCTGTCTGCTTGGCTTTGAACAACTGTGGAGGCACTTGGCCTCCTGTTGATGCCTTTCATGTTCATGTTAATGATGTCTTTCATGTTCTACCTGGGCTCTGCCTGTTGCTGTCTCTGTATCAGCCTGCTTGCATTGCAGCAGAATTTTGAGCCTCCAGATTCTGGGCAAGCAATTGGGATCAATCATTGGCTCCCCTTATAGCAGGAAGGATATCTGGTCTGAAGCAAGCCTTGCCTGGGTTTCAATAGCTCCTTGTCCTGATGTGTCTGTTCTCTCTGGTTTTACTTCTTTATTTGGCTCTGTTCCCAGAGATGGCCAGTATCTAAAATATAGGTACTTTAAATATGTATTTTCAATACTTTTGTGTATTGTATTTCATATCTAAAATACTTTTCAGGAAAGTATTTTGTATTTCATATCTAAAATACATTTGCTCAGGTATTTTGTATTTTTAAAATACATTGCCAAAATCAAACTACATCTCAGCCAGTCATTGCTTTGCTTTATTGCTTCAGTAGCTGCCTTTGTATGGCAAGTGGGCAGACCATTGGCTTCCTTGTGTGTGTGTCCTTATGTGTGTTCTCTGTTCCTCCTCTTCTACCCCCTGAAGTTTGAATAGTTTTACTCTGCTGCTGACCATCAGCCAGCCAGTTCTGAAAATCAAAAGGAGAAGAGAGAGACTGTTCCTGTGAGTAAATGGGAAATGAGGGGAGAAGGTGGCATGGGAGTCCATGGGGAGGGGGGGAGGAACAAGAGGGAGAAGCTCTCCCATCTCTGATATTTTGAATGCAAGAGAACTCCCTACCTCACAGCTTTCTTGCTTTAAAGTTTCTCTGTCCCTCTAGCTGCAATGCTGCAACTAGAAACCTGACCTGACCTGAAGAGGATGAAGTTCTTCTGGTCCGGTTGGACTCTGTGTAAATTTGCAACTTGCTTAAGGCTTAGGCAGGTTGTTTTGCAGAGTAGTTTACAAATATCTCCCTGTCTGTGTCCCCTATTTGTTTACTGTGGCTGACTCATGGTAGCAAATTTCAATTTATTTCCTCTCTGTGAAAGCATCAGCATACTCTCTTTCTGAAGTTTACCTTTAGAGAGCTTTGTGTTCAGATTGCTGGAGGGCATGCAGAGTGTTTAGCTGGCTTTCCAGGTTATCTGGCTGTGGTGGGAGTGGGACACATTGAGGCGATTCTCACGATCTCTGAGAGCAGACAGGGAGGGAATAAGGGGAAGGCTGATTTTAACTCACCTTCACCCCAGATGACCAAGCTCTGGGTCTTTGGCATGCCTCCCATGCACCCAGACGAATAGTGCTCCTTGGGGGAGTGCGGAGTGGTATGAAGCTGGAACCCATTGTTCTAGCCACCATGTATCCCACAGTGAACTGTGTGCAGTGCATTGGGGGGATCCTCCCATCTCTGTGTCTCATCAGGCTGCATGCAGCACGAGAAGACACACAATACCTGGCGGCCAGGTTAAGGGTACGCTTGCACCCTTAACCTCAGCTAACAGCTGGGTTTAATAAGGGGGTCGGGCTGCACGGGAGCACTAGGATCCACAAGGATCTCAACGCTTCACACGAACAGCCTAACCCAGGCTGGGCTGCCCTAGTAGAGAACAGCCTCAGTATCCCTCTGGAACACACAGAACAATACAGGAAATCAAGCAGCCATGCTTGCTTAGACTGAATTAAACGCTTCTAAAGTTTTAAAAGCCATATTTTCACTCACAACAACCTGTAAAGTTGGTCACATTGACAGACAGGCAGACAGGAGCAGATGACTCCATGAACAGCATCCCAAGGTTGTTTCTCCCATTTTATCCTCACAGCAATCCTTTGAGGTAGGCTAGGTTGAGAAATAGTGAGTGGCCAAGATCACCCAGTGATCTGAATGAGTCAGGGCTTCATGACTCAGTGAGGGCTTCAACCTGGGTCTCCCAGTCCTCATCCAACAACCTAATCACTACACTGCATTGGTTTATGAGACAGTTAGAGTCTTCTTTTTTTCTGATTTGTAGGAGAATTAACAAATAAATCAATTTGATTTGTATATAAACTAGAAGCTTTCTTTAGATTTTAAAATTAACAGCTTGGGTTTAGGGGAATCTTTCTGAGTCACTCCTGTAAAACACGCCCCCCCATTGCTCTCAGTGCTTCAAGAATAGTATAGAGAGAAAGGGAAGTGGGGAGCGGATTAACTGGGGTAAAAAGAATTGTTCTCCTCCTCATATTATTTGACTGTATGATTGCTTCACCATAAATACACTTTGCTGCTCATTTGACTGTGCCACAGCTATAGGATTGCAGCCTTTGTCATGACTAACTTTCAGTTATTTCAATGGGTCTACTCTAAGCAGGACTAACATTGGACACATGCTTTTTGTATATTTTGCCTCCCCCCAGAAAAAAAGCCTGCCAATGGCTATGGAGGATGGTCAGAATGCAGAAACATAGAAAACATAGCAAAAAGAAACAGAGTATTATTATGTTCTGAAATTATTGGTCTGATAGTTTAAAAAGCTGGAAATACTCCAGTTTTTACAGGACAAATCCAAGCGCATTAGTATGTTGAATGGGTATCCCATTGTCTGACGGCTCTTTATTTAGATATAATACAATTCTAACATCAAGTGGTCCCATGGAACAGTTATTTTCCTTTGCTGGGGTGATTCACAGACCCAGAAGGCACAACTTGAGTGATTTAATCTTTGGAAAACTTGTGTTGTTTAAACAAAATGGAAACAAGATTGGATAAATAACGGACATCTCAAAATTGTTTCCTTTTTTCAGGCATTGTATTTTAAGATGTACTTTAAAATACTATTTTGTATTTTTATTGGTTGTTTACCAAATATTTTGTATTTTGAATCTAAAATATTTTTTAGAGGTATCTCTCTCTGTTCCTCACCTTTTAGCTTACCACTTGATCCTTTGGCTTCTGGTTTGTCTTCCTAGCATAAGTCTGGCCTTTGATCTTGACCAATGATCTTGGTTCTTGCCATTCTACCTGATTTCCAACCCCTAGTGTGGGGAGGAGAGGGGAGCTGGTCTTGTAGTAAAGTCAACTGTGCCGTCAAGTCAATTTCTCCTCCTGGCGCCCACAGAGCCCCGTGGTTTTCTTTTGGTAGAATACAGGAGAGGTTTACCATTGCCACCTCCTGTGCAGTATGAAATTATGCCTTTCAGCATCTTCCTATATCGCTGCTGCCCAATATAGTACCAGTGGGGATTCGAACTGGCAACCTTCTGCTTGTTAGTCAAGCATTTCCCCGCTGCGCCATTAGGTGCCTTTATCCCCTTTGCTAAGCCAAGTCCAGCCTGGTTTGCATTTGGATGGGTGACTGCATGTGAGCACTGTCTGGCATCTCCTGGTAGGGCTGGGAGTGACTCCTGCCTGTAACCTTGGGGAGCTGCTACCAGTCATTGCAGACAATACTGAGCTACACGGACTGATTCTATGGTCTCACTCAGTATAAGGCAACTTCCTATGATTCTGACTCTTGCCTCATCTCTTCCCCTCTGGCTGGCTGTATGACCCTCCTGGTCCCTAACCTTGCAGTATTTAGAGGGTACTGCCCATGTCTCCACTTGACATGGGCACAAGTATCCCTTCTCAAAACTCAAGCCAGTTCTTTTTCCTCACAAATGAGGATGGGAGCAAGATGTGCCTTCTGAAGTCTGGCAGATATGAAGTGTACGCACAGGACATTTCCTATTACTGAGTCGGTGTTCTTGGGCACAACTGGAAAATGTTGTGGGCACAACTGAAGTTATTTTCCCAAGCTTGTTAGCTAACTAAACTACTTTGTGGACTAAATACTGGCAGGCTTCAGCAGGGCTCTGCTGCAAGCTGGAAGGGTGGTAGAGGGATGGGGCATTGTCCAAAAAAGGCAAAGCTGAGTTCCAAAGAAGGCAGATCAGGATCTGAAGTGCCAGAGGCAGGCCATGGCAGGCAGAAGACTGAGATCTCAGTAGGCAAACAGATCAGAGGAGCCAGAGCCAGCAGTATAATCAAAAGTCAGACAGCTGTCAAGAAACATTGATACCAGGTTGGATGGCCAGAAACATGTATTTGTCCAAAGTCAGGAGGGGTCATGGTCTGAGGCAGCAATAGAAAGTTGGAAGGACTAGAAGCAGGTCTGAGGTTAACATCAGGCAGGGGTCACTCACTACTGAAGGCAGCAGCCCAGGAAAAGAAAGCAAGAGTGTGCACGGACTGGAGCCTTCAGCTTTAAGACAATTTGCTGAAGTGTAGGAGCAAGCTTTCAGGTCAGAATAAATAGAGCTTTATATAGGGCTTGTAAGGAATGACCTATGTTCATGCACGTGATAGTGAATCCTATATGTGCCTTTTGAATTGCAAAGTTCAGTCTGCTAGGCTTCATGAAGAACCAGAGTGCTGGTGGTTCAGACAGTAAGGCACTGGAGGCTAGCTGGAATCCTTGGTTGGTCACACACACACACACACACACACACACACCCCTCTATGCCTTCCAAGTTTTAACAGATATAAGTGAGCTGGAGACACGGGCAGTCCAGATGGGCATTTTCTGAATGGCTGAGTCCAAGGCACTCATGGGTATATCTTACATCTGTGACACCTAAGTAGACAAACCTGCCTATATTCTGCCTATCCTATGGCAGGAATATGTCCTTAAAAGGATGTGGTTCTCTTGCACATTATTTTAAGAACTTAGGACACAGTACTCTGGCCTGCATGGTATTCTGAACCAGTTAAGTAATGGCATGTACCATATACTGAATTGCAACAAAAAGTGTCTTTATACAGAAGGTTATTTGCCATGCTGCATTTGTCACAATCTGTCCACTGTACATACAAGTGTAATCTACTTCCTAGGGACATAGCAAATCCATATGAGGTGCCTGTATGCTGGGTTTGGCATGCTGATCTCTGGCTTATCTGCATGGTGATGTAATAGCACACTTAGGCAGACAAATCCCTAAAGGCTATGTGGCTGGAGAGGTTTGTGAATGTGTTGTTTATACTGGCGTGTGCATGCCATTTGTGAAGTGTATCTCCTGTTCCATGGAAGGATTTGGGTATTGGTTGCAAACCTTACTATTCCACATATCTAATCACTGTGGCATATTCAAGATTGGACATGTGAGACTTGCACAGCTGTTGGAGAAAATGGCATCTTATCAGAAAGATCTCTTTGATTGGATAATGCCGTCTGTTCCTTAGCTTGCTGCTCTCACGCAAGTCCAGTAGATATGAATGGAGGTTGTGTAGGGCCAGTGCTTTGGCAAATTGCATCCAGAAAGCTGATAATTCTGTCAGTGTAGGCAGCACACATTTATATTTAAAGGCCAAATCACTCTTTCGTGGAAGCCCAAAGAGCTTAATTGGTTTATATCAATGAAGTATCTGGCTATCAATGTATAAATGAGCCCCCAAACTGAAATTGCTCGGTTAGTGGATAATCTGCATTCCCTGTTGGAATCAGATGTGCATCAGCCGTGCTTGACTCTAGCAGAAAATTCCTGCACTGTGCAGAAGTTGCTTTTAAGGACTATCCCTCAAAGCAGATAATAATGCCTAAGGCTGAATTCATATCCAGTGAAGAAAAGCCACAGGTTGTTTTGATCGCAGTTTAAGCAGCAGCCGCCAATTTCTTCAGCCTGAGGAAATAATCTTTCCTGGCCAACATGATCATGGGACAGAACCTCTCCTCACTCCTTGCCTATGACATCCCATGGCCCAATATTTTGCTGAGTCAGAACACTAACGTGGATATAAGGTGAAATTGGCAAGCATGCTTCCCAATTAAAAAAAGGGAGTTCTCTCTTTATATTTAGAGTAATTACTGGGTCAGAAGTGGCATGTGATATAATGCTTTTGGCTTAGATAGTCTACTGTCCATGTAAGTAAGCAGCAGAACCATTGCTGAAAAATACAGAATGAGTTTTCAAGTCCAGTTGAGTAGTCATCCAATGGCAATCAAGAAGGGTGTTGGTTCAGATGGCTGGCTACTAGCCAGAGCAGTTTTTTGCTTCATGCAGAGATTCTAACTCTTTTTTCTTTTTCTTTCATGGATCACTTCAAAATTCCTTGTGTTCTTGGTGTATCCAGGAAAAGAAAGGGGGGGGGAGAAAAATGCAGCATCAAAAGGCCAAGGTAAAGAGGGGTGGATAGGGGAAATCCCAAAGATGCTGAATACATAATAATCAGTTCTTTATTCAATCATTGTCTGAAGCATTTCAAGCTTAAGTGCTCTTCCGTAGAGGCAATAGTATACTGTAATCTCTTTCTTTGGGGATTGTATCCCAAATCAGTAGGAATATCTGTGGCTTGGTGGACCACTTAATAAACCTTTTTCTTTTACAAATCAAAACATGTAACATATATAGGTTGTGTTTTTTTTAAAAATAAAGCACAGAACGTGTATTACAAATATTCTCAGTTGTTCTGCAGCCTTTCTGCAGACCACTTGATGCAACTCATGGACCACAGTTTGAAAATCTCTAGTCTAGTGTATTTTAGCTTTTCCTTATATACAATTGTCCATAGTTCAGTTCATAAAATCTAAAGCACAAGCAAAAATGGGGAACTGACCTCTAATTCACATCGTTTCTTGACTTAGAACATAACTCTTTGAAATTGTTTCCAGTTTTCTGGTTGCTTTCTGAAAACTGGTAAACTTTGTTATATAATGTAGATATAAGACTGATCTGAGGCAGCATCTTGGATCGGAACATCTTCAAATATTGATTGATCTTCGTTTGAATGCAAACTTTCTGGCTCTAATGTATCGCTAATGGATATAAATTTGATTCCACTGAAGTTAATAAGAAATTTGCTGCTGATCCCATTGCAACAAATAATTTGATGCCAAGTGCATGTACTTGATAGCATTTGTCAAAAGTGGCATTGCAGTTTGCTAGACTGATACCTAATGCCTAAACCTTTGGCTCCACTTGCCTAAAACCTGTGTGGATTATCTAAGATTTTCTGTTCTTTTCTGTGTGAGCAAAACTAAATAGCAACCTAACACAGCAAAGTTCCCCACAAAATGTTTCTTAGAAGTAACCTTTTCCCCCTGAGAGTGGTAGTGAATTTCACTGCAGAACTCTGGAGAACATTGCCACCCAGAATTCAGTGTTTTCACTTATCTTTCATCGAGCCCCAATTGATGCAACCACAAATGCTTGATAGCTCTTAAAATAGCGGAGGTATAGGACATGCCTGAACTATCCCAAGGGCAGCCAAGTAACAGTAATACAGTTCCGGATGTTGACAGTCAAATCCAGGATGCTCCTCTGGAAAATGGTTGGCATGCCTTGCATTGCCATGCTCTCTTCAACTTGACTTTGACTATTATCATATTATGCAAGTTAGAATGTTCACAGACATTTGTTTTTTCTAAGTGAAATTATTGAAGCTATTCATGTAACAGGAGACTGATGCTCTATTTTGCTCAGAGTTTTGTTTTAAAGACTTATGGCCTGATCTTTTGGGGGCAGTGGCTTCCTCCATTTCCCTTCTGTGGTGTCCAGCCAAATGTATGGTGAGGGAGACAAAGCAATAGTCAGCTCTACCAGTCCACTCTTTGGAAACTGTTTTGGATTTTGGATCCAGCAGACCAGTCTTGTCTGTGTTATTCCAGATAAAGCTGATCCATAGATGTTTTCTTCCAGTGCATTATAATCTCATCATTATCTTTCCCTAATTAAATTTATTAAGCTGATCAATCAGTTTTGCTTTAGTGACATGTCTGGTGCTGCTGAATAAAAAGACTCTAACTTGCATAATATGGCAGCTCAATTAAAAATGAAAAAAGTCAATAATCTGCAAATGATGACTGGATGCAGAAGAGATCTGAATTAGGTTAGCATCCAGGTTTTGTATTCGAGTTGACTTGGTCATTTCTGTGTCCACAGTCCAATGAACTGAATGACTCCTGCCATGGGGCTTGTTTTTCTCAAACAGTAGTGCATGCACAAAATGTGCAGTGAATAGTAATACAGCAAATAGTTTCATAATAAAATAGTTCTTGATACAGAATGGGAGTTTGCTGCGCCAATGGAGAAAATGTTTGTGGTCCACTGAGCATGTGCAAGTCCTTGGCTGTTCCTAAAATAAATTTCTAAATGTGTGTCCTATGTTAAATGAGCTTGGACTCATTGATTACTTTTTGACACAAATCCTAGTAACAGGCCACAAACATGATATAATTTTCGATACCTGATTTAAGCCGTATCCGAAGTAAATGCTGGTTGGTGTTCTCTCTAAGGTGTGTGCACATGCATCTACTCACAGATTTTTTGATGTCCGCTCAGTTAATTTTAGATCCTGCTCAGGTTGAATCAGGAAGGCCCCACTCTGAATGCACGTGTGCACACACTGCCTTGATACTGCCACCCAGAACAAAACTCATTCTGCACACAGTGAAAATAATTAGAGAGAACACTGGTTGGTTATGATGTCATCTGGAGATGATAGAAGTAAACAAGGACTCTGCTTCTGGAGCTTGGAACATGCAACAATAGAACATAACATGCTCACAAAATAAAACAAAGAGGTATCAACTAGTTTGGTGGACATGTGTCTGAATTTGAAGGGGCATGTGTCTGAATTTGGAGGATATTAAATATTGGACAGTGGGCTTGGAAAAGGCTAGCAAGACGGACTTTCTGAATTTCCTTTCCAGGAGGCTTTAGACTTTAGATCTAGGACTTGAAAGGACATGCACATCCCTATAGCATGACTCTCTGTGGGCACAAGGAGTCGAAATCGACTTGATGGCACACTTTGCCTTTACCTCCAAAGGACTTGCCAGTGATATATGACACCGTTAACCTATCATATAGCATATTACATTTGTTTCCAATTATGAACAATGAAATTATCATCTTTGCTCAGTGCACATGGGAAAATAGGTGCCTAAGTGAGGATGGCATCTGAAGATAAGCATATTCCTCTGTGTTTAATGTTTCAAAACTAGATACTGTGCCTAACCTAAGCCTGCCTTGTCCTCCTAGTCTTTGCAAACAAGTAGGAATGTGTAAAGATGCTGCTGGCTGTTTGGTAAATTGATCCTTTTGTTGTTGTGCTGCTGTGTCCCTGGCCACTGGTTGAACTGAATAGATTAGAAAAATAGAAAATGAATTTTAAAATGTGTATAGACCTGATTTAAACTGATCTTTTGTTTTAGTTTTTTGCTGTCCTAGGCAACTTCCCCTTAATGTACCTTATTGAATGATAGGCGGTGTAAATAATAGCCCATTAAATTATCAAGAATTGAGCAGGATACATTTTTCTCATGTTCATTCTTAATGTCTGTCTCCTTACTTTGTCTCATTTACAATTGTGTCTATTCCCTGTGCTGATAAAGGCCAGAGGGCCACCAGTCCTGCCCCTTAGAATGCAGGGGCTCTCACTGACTACCTAATTATTAAGCTGCCTCTCTATGCACTTTCTCTAAAGGTAGAGCCACTGGACAGCATCCAGATCAAGTTACTCATGACTAAGTCCCATTGAAACTTGGACTTGTTAAATTAGTAATGACTAATTTATCGTACTAAAATTAATTTCTCAAGAGGGCATGCTTAAGCTCTTCACAGACTGCTTCTGCATCAGCAACATATGAAATTATAATGGGCATCATGTGAGTTGCCCAGATCACATGATGCTTTGCACACCACTGTCAGGATTGTGTACACTGCCTAGAGATGTATATATCAGGTGGTATATAAATATAACTTCAGTTGGTTCAGAACGTGGCAGCCAGGTTGGTCTCTGGGTCATCTCGGAGAGACCATGTTACTCCTTTACTGATGGAGTTACACTGGCTGCCAATAGGTTTCCGGACAGAATACAAAGTGCTAGTTATAACTTACAAAGCCCTAAACGGCTTAGGCCCTGGTTACCTAAGAGAGCATCTTCTTCGTTATGAGCCCCACCGCCCATTGAGGTCATCTGAGGAGGTCCGTCTCCAGTTACCGCCAACTCGTTTGCTGGCCACACAGAGACGGGCCTTCTCAGTCGCTGCCCCGAGATTGTGGAATGCGCTCCCTGCTGAGATACGATTCTCCCCATCTCTGGCAATTTTCAAAAAACACCTGAAAGCCCTTCTTTTCACTCAAGTTTTCTCAGCTTCCTAAATTGTGGGGGTTTTAATTTCTGGTTTATTTTAAAATTCAAAACCCAATTTCTGGGTTTTTAATCACTGTAATTGTTGTTTTAAAATGTTTTTAAATTGTTAATTGTTATATTGTTTTTTTAAATTTGTTATAGCTCTTTACTGTTTTAGTGGTGTGTTTTAATTGTAAAATGCCCTGAGCCATTTTGGAGGGGCGGTATACAAATCAAATCAAATAAAATCCAAATAAATAAATAAATAAATAAAGGCTAGATAGCTAGATAGATAGATACATTTAAAAATGAGACCTATTGAAGAAACCCTTGCGCTCTGAGCTTTCATCTGTTGCTGGTCCTCTTCAAACGTGCAATGAAACCATGACAAATCAGTGGCCTCCGTCCAATTTTCCATCATCCACATCACTCAGTTCCAGTATTTACTATCTCACGCTGAAACTTTTGGGTCACTCAAATTATTTTGTCATGTTTCACCGTAGCAGTAGTGAAGGTTAGCAATAGTTAATCTCTTCTCTTTTCTTTCTTGAAATTTGTATTATTACATGAAGGCTGTGGCATTGTTCACCCGACCTTCAAGTCAGGGAGGGTAGGATAGCACCTGTCTTCCCCCCAGCTGTTCTCGTGTGAACAGCCTCACTTTGTAGGTTTTACACTTATTATAGTCTTCATAAGTTACCATTTGAATAACTCTTTGATCATGAAATTTTTGACAACTAATGGAATTGATCGCTTGTGTCCCAATTGGTATGTAGTTTCTTTATAAGAAAGGTACACTAAAAAGTTCTCTTCATGCTCAGATAAGTCACAAAATGCCTACATTTTATTGTATAAATGGGATGATAATTGGGTTACAACGTTAAAACCATTCAGAACAATTTAAAAACCCTGGAAGGCCAGCCCAAACGGATGGGTTTTGAGGGCTCTCCTGAAAGCCAATAAAGAATTCAGATTACGGATTTCTGTAGGGAGTGCATTCCACAGCCCAGGAGCAGCTACAGAGAAAGCCCGCCTCTGAGTCTCCACCAGACGCACCGGTGGTAGCTGGAAACAGAGCTCCTCAGGTGGTCTTAACCTGCAGTCACCTTAACCTGCATTGACCTTAACCTGCAGTGATGGTCATGCAGAAGAAGGCACTCTCTAATCAGTTTGAATGCTGCAATTTACATATTAATGAATTCTTTTTCAGAGGTGCTACTTGATTACAGAAGAGGATGAGAGGGAAGCTAAGCTTGCTGTTGGAAAGCGAGTCTCTCTCACTCACTCACTCACACACCCAAAAAGGAGCTTTATGAGATTACTAAATCCACAAAAGTACGATAATAGGGGTTCCCTTACTACAAATTAGGGGTTTTTGCCTTTGTTGCCTATGTAAGGGCTTCCTCAGCTTTATATATTGTATTTGCTATTGGAAAATCTCAGACTGCTCTGTACTTCCATGCTTCTATGATGTACTGATGACGATTACACTCAGGACAATTTTTATTAACAATATCGGTCTAAGGGAAATTTTTGAAAAACAACCTAAGAAAAGGCCCATACTAGTTGGAGTTGTGCAAGATTCCTCACAATAATACAAACAGCTTCTGGCTTTAACTAGTGCCCAAGAAAAAGAAAAAGAGAGGTTTTCCAGCAGATGAAATGCCTTGTAACTCTGTTCAGTGATATCAAATATTTTGGCATTCATTGTTTAGTAAGTTGTCACAAATAAGGTAGATTTCATGGGCTTAAGGGTGCTATTTCAGAACACAGTTGCTGTGCTAAAGGAGATTTACTGTACTCTTTAAAAAAATGGAACTGAGTGAATGGATTATAAAAAGCAGAACAAATCAGTGCATGAGTACCAGGCAAAAAGGCTGCTGTACCTCTTACAGTGACTTTTACCCCAATTCATCTATGCCCTGGTGCAATATATAACCCTCAGTAAAACAGAACCAACATTTTGAATGCAAGACAAGTTCAGTTTGTGGTGACAACATTTAATGATCCTATTTTCTCAATGTTCAAATTTGTTGACCTCCCAGAAGCCATCTGCGATGTGCCTTGCTCTGGTGGCCATAAGATTTTCCTGCCTATGGTGCAATCGTTCTATGAATACCACCCCCCTCTCTCACATACTCACACCTCACCACATAATAAAGCATGGTTCAGTAAAATGGATGGCTCTACAAAGAGGAAGCATGACCTGGCATGGAAGGTAAAGGAGGGGAGTGTTGGTGGCAAGGCAGGCAGGAGAGGGAGATAGCAGTATCTTGCCTCTGCCTCATAAAAGAGGATCAGCCCTGGATGCACACAGTCTGCTTGTGCACCTGAGGGTTTGTTTGTTTTTAACATTTTCACCGCTCAAGGTCCCCACCCCCCAAATATTTGAACAATGCCGAATCTTTCCTAAGTTCAAAAAGCAATTTGGGGATTTGAAGTGAAGATTTTAAAAAGGGAAAATAGGAGGAAAACCCTCATCCACATTTCCTCTCTAGACAAGTTTAAATTGCAATGATGGGAGGCATCTCTTGAGAGGCAAACTTTGAGATCATATTACATCCATTCCTGGATCATATCTAAAATAAACAAGGTGTTCTAGTAAATACTAATCTGCCTACTTTTCTTTTACTATCCCTACAAGTGGACTATATTTGGTCCAAATCTGTTAGACAGTTCACAAATTAGCCCACGTGCCTCAGACGTTCATGTGTCAGCCATCTTGAATTGGAGTGGATTATATCACCACAAACTATGCATTTGAGGTGCCCCTATGTGTTCCTAAAACTGAACCAAATTTGGTCCAAATCAGTTCCCACTTGCACCTCAAATGTTCACATGCCTGCCATCTTGAATCAGGGTGGATGATATCCTTACAAACCACACTGTTGAAATGTCCCTGTGTGTCACTCATTACAGATGTAGCAAATTGGAGGCCTATGTGGTCTCTTGATTTGGCCCAATTGGGCTGGGTTCAAACCAAAATGAAGTGTTATTTGCTATGGGCCTAGATGGGTCCAAACCAAAGTAGAATTGGGCTGAATTGCTTTGGAACCAATAGACCTCTAAAGCTTTGCAGTCCCCACCCACTCTGTGCTAGGTCTCTGTAATGTTCTTTGCTACAGTGAGGAGCAAACAGCTGCTGAGCAAGCTCCTTTCTCACAAGGACTGCCTGTAGCCACTGAAAAGACTGTGGTTCTCAGGAGCACCTGTGTCATTCCCAGGAATGCAGCAAAAAGGAAAAAACCTGGAAATGCTTTCGAAATAGAAGCTGCACTCAGTTGCTGCTGCTCTTTTGTTGCTGGGAGCAGCAGAAGATTAGAGAGAGGCCTGCCTGGTGAGTAGGTACAGGGCCAGGGAGGCTTTGGATGGCCACTTTGGTCCCAAATCAAAGCAGTCCTTCGATTTGGAGCCGAACTGAACAGACCTGGCCTGCAAAAGAACCAAATTGAATCTGGGTCACCCTGAAGTATTGAAGGGGCCGCAAGATCAAATGCGGGCTGCTTTTCATAGTCCTACTAGAAATACATCAGTGATTTCCAAATCAATCTATTTTATTCATTCATTCAATCAATCAATCAATTTATATCCCACCCTTTCAAAATGGCTCAGGGAGTTTTACAACAGAATAAAAACAATTAAAACCAGTTAACAATTAAAATCAAAACTGTAAAAACAGAATAAAACCATTTAAACATTCAAACAGCTAAAAGAAAACCAGGGCAACCATTTAAAACCATTCAAAACAGTTTACAGCAGTTTTTAAAAACCCTGGAAGGCCTTAACAAGGTCTTAACACTTAACAAGGTCCTAGGGGCACCAAATTTGGGTGGTAGTTAGGTCCTCATAGGTACCACCTACCACCCAATTTCAAGGCAGTGTGACACTTGGTTGATTTTTAATGAATTGTTTTAGTTTTTACTGATTTTGAACATTTCTGCCATAAGAAATAATGGGAATTCAGCGTCGCTGTAGCATAACCCTAACATCGATCTCCAGCTTTCATTTGTTTTATTTTTTAAAAGTGATGGTCTAGCCCTTGTAGAAGTGGAGTTATGTGCGGCCATTATTTTTCAAGTGTTCAGATTCTTTAGTGTATAATAACTTTTCCTCATATTGAATCCCTGTGAAGATTCATTGCACACCTTCATTTCTTCTGTTCATTTTGACTGCCACTGGACAGTGCCAGCTGTCAACTGCCATGTGTCAACTGCACACACACACACACACACACACACACACACACACACACACTGGGGTACTCAATTTATTTTTTTAGGTATTTTTGAAGTGTTTAGATTCTTTGGTGTCTTCATTACACACCTTCATTTCTTCTGTTCATTTTGACCCTACTGCTTTGCAGGTGGGGGTGTGGAATTAGTGGCATCCCATGTTCCAACTACCCCACAAGCCTCTGGGTATTCAATTTATATTTTAGGCATTTTTGAGTGTTTAGACTTTTTGGTGTGTAATGAATCCTCATAGTGATTCATTATGAGGAAAGGTTATTAGACACCAAAGAGCCTAAACACTTGAAAAAAATCCTAGAACATAAACTGAGTAGTACCCCACTTCCTTGCAGGTGGGAGTAGAGTATAGTTGGCACATGGCAGTTGACAGTTGGCGCTGTCATGGGAGGAGAGCTGGTCTTGTGGTAGCAAGCATGACTTGTCCCCTTAGCTAAACAGGGTCTGCCCTGGTTACAAATGAATGGGAGACTGGAAGTGTAAGCACTGTAAGATATTCCCCTCGGAGGATGGAGCTGCTCTGGAAAGAGCATCAGAAGGTTTCAAGTTCCCTCCCTGGCTTCTCCAAGATAGGGCTGAGAGAGATTCCTGCCTGCAACCTTTGAGAAGCCACTGCCAGTCTGTGAAGACAATACTGAGCTAGATAGACCAATGGTATGGCAGCTTCCTATGTTCCTATGTTTCACTATCCAAAACACAGTCAAAATGAATAGAAGAAATGAAAGTGTGTAATGAATCCTCGTAGGGATTCATTGAGGGAACGTTATTATACACCAAATAATCCAAACACTTGAAAAAGAGTGACCATACATTTTGCTCCATAACTCAACTTCTACAAGGCCTAGAGCTTAGCTTTTTTTTTTTTTTTTTTTTTAAATGAAAGCTGGGAATCTGGGTGAATTAATAGGAGGGATCAGAATCTTGAATCGATTCAAATCAGGCACAATTTGATTTGGATCCGAATCTAGCCAGTGGACCACAGGGGTGATTTGTTTTGTCTCCAAATCACCCGAATTAGCTAGATTCGGTTACAAATCGATTTGTACCTGAATCAATTTGCACATCCCTATTCGTGACCTTAGACATCATAGTACAAAGCTTCAGCTCCAAAACACATTAAAGCTCTGTGTAATACTCCTATTATAACTCAAAGTCCTTCCTCACAATGAGCACACATAGAGATTCCAAAGACTTTATTATAAAACAATGCATCCCGTCTTTCTCTTCTGTGTTTATATTTTCTGTGGATTTTTTCCTAGTAGATTGAAAATGCTGAGTGGAAAAGATAAGAAATCCCATCTAAAGTTCTGTAAATTATAAGCTCCATCCAGAAATTGTGTTGCATATGCATGATTTTTGTGTGTATATGTTGCATATGCATGTTCAGCTTACTTCAAATCAGGGTATATATAGGAAGTTGAACAGAATGAGCAGATAAGGCTTTAGTTTGTAAGTGAGCAAAACATATACCAATTCAGGACTGTAGAGGTGGAGATCAGTTTCTTCTTCAAGGTGAAACTAAGATTTTTGTGGGTTTGTTTGTTTGTTTTACAGTTCAGACTATTGTAGCTGCCATTTGGAAGAATGTTTAAGACTGCAGTGCTGCTAAGTACTGACTTAGCATACTCAAGTGAAGATGGCATGGTGCAGGGTGCACTTTAGAAGCACTGCACAGATGCCAACCCACAATTGTTTCTTCTGAACCACAAAAATTTTCTTCTGAGCATATCACATAATGCATTAGGCACAGCTAAATGTGTTCTCATAAAATGATTCTTCTCGCAGCCTAAATGTACATTGGCATTAGCTGTGCTATAAATGCAGGCTGACATCAGACAACTGATGCTTTTGAGGGAAACGAAAAAGCTCAATTTTTGATCTCTGCAACAAATGACTCATATGAAGGCTCTTAAAATACAGATGATGATTATCTTCTACCAAATCATAGTGATTTTTTTAGTTCACTTGCAAAGAGATCTGGGTGCAAAAAGGGGGAGAGGTGGCAGCTGTTGTGACAAGAAACTTCTCATGTGCCAAGGTTTAATTTGCATCCAATGGTTTCAGTCGAATAATAGCTCTTTAAAAATGCTAATGAGAAATTGCCCAAGTACGTTCCATTTGTGAATGAGAATACTCCTTCTGTGAGTTGTAAACATGTTGACACTAAACGTTACTGCCAAAATTTCTAGAGACTGTGCCATTTTGTACATATTGTTGTTTGCTTCTAATTTCTGCACTCAATAGTACCTTTAATCACAGAATGACCAGGTTGTTTTGACTGCTCAGATGGGCATTTGAGGAACTGATGTGCACATAAAAATATTGACACTTTAAACTGACAGTCTTTTTGTTGGGCTCTGTCCCCTAAAACACAAATAAGGCACACAATTATCCCTTTCTGAAGCACTACTTGCTTTACTGCCCGTTCCTATAAATGCATTTTAGTTGCCACAGTGCAGCCTAAAGCAGAAATCATCAATCTGTGCAAGGTAAGCGAAGGGGGTTTCCACCATGCTTATCAAATAATTCTTCTTACTATAAGGGAACAGTGACAACAGCGGTGATCAGTTATTTCCATCACTGTCTATCAGTCAGTGTGACATAAAGAGCTTTCGTTGCCCCCCTCCCATTGCACAACTGCCAAGGAGAAACCAGCAAAGAGGTACTTTCCAAGGCTGCACAGTTTTTACTGGATGTGGGTGGTTGTTTTCTGTTTCGTTGGGAAGTTGGGTGTGTGTTGTGTCCAGAGGAAAATAATTACTTCTTAAATTGTTTTGTAAAACAATTTTTGCATAAACAAAAAACAAGTTAGTTCCAGTTTAAACATGAATGCCTCTTTAACAATATTAACTTTGCTGAGGAACCTCCCCCAAAACAAATGTACAAGTCCCCCTCCCCCCCCATTTCTCAGTGCAGGTCCCTCAGCACTCATAAAATTATACTTGCCCCTCTCTCTTCCCCTTACTCTTATATCCCATTTAGCCTAGCTGAACAGGGTATATTGGAAAAGAGTTTGAAACTATTTTCAAAGTAGAAATGGCTGCTTACTAAGCCACTCTAACAATCTGCTTTCAAGGCTAGGTTGAATGGAACTATCAAGGCTAGGAACTATAAAATACCACTACCTATGTGATGTGATCAAATGAGATAACTCTGCTTTTTATGTTTCTTCTCAATTAATGCTTAATTATCTCCCTTAACATTGCAGATTCATTACAAAGAAGGCCACAATGTACTAGATTCTTTGAGCCAAATCTTGTGACACCTAATTTTATAAAAACATGAGCTTGATCCAGCCAAGTTAGACCCTTTTAAAGACACTTTAAAAGACGCTTTTATTTCAGTGGAAGAGATTTAAGAACATTTCTAGTTTATGCATTGAAATCACAGAGATCCTAGAAACAGTACTGACGTCAAGGGTCAACATCTCTGGGCAACAGCCAAGGATCATGACCTTCAGGAAGACGTGTTGCTGATCCGTGAGGCCACCTCTGTGTCCACAGACTCCATGTAGTGGTGGTGAGTGACTTCCTTGGAGCCCATCCAAGTGGGAGGGAGCTCATGGAGGGCAGTTTGCCCAGGGTGCCCTGAGACCTGCAGCCAGGTCTTTTTAGGAACACATAAATTTGCCTAGCTTATGCCCTATGTGGATAGTAACTAGACTACAATAAAATGTAATTATCTTGGAGGTATATTTCTATTGAAATTAATCAAGCTTTTCATCTTAGGTATTTGTAGATAGTGTGTACGTGTATTCATAGATTTTTGCCACATAACATATTAGCTGGTTACCTGAAACCTTTTCTGTATCATCCACATAGCAGTGTGGTGTAGTGGTTAGAATGCTGGACTAGGACCGGGGAGACCCGAGTTCAAATCCCCATTCAGCCATGAAACTAGCTGGGTGACTCTGGGCCAGTCACTTCTTTCTCAGCCTAACCTACTTCACAGGGTTGTTGTGAAAGAGAAATTCAAGTATGTAGTACACTGCTCTGGGCTCCTTGGAGGAAGAGCAGGATATAAATGTAAAAATAAAAATAATAATAATAATAATTTTTAATTATTTGTTATTATTTGACTACAGCATATTTATTCAGTGCATAGTTGGATACTAACCCTCTCCTAAGAGGATTAGAAGTTTTGAAAAACAACAACAATGTAAAGTAGACAGCAGATAGTAAAGATCTAGCTCATATACAGATGGGGCTTGAATTTTATCTTAATGGGATTTACCTTAGATCTGCAATACTGTTTTCTCCCTGCTCTTTTTCATTTGAAAATATATTTTTATTATGGGAGTCTTTTCAAAGCAACCTCTCCAGTTTTTGCCGTCTAAATAGTCAGTGAGGCTATTCACAAGAGCAGCCCTAACCACACTTGGGCAGCCCCTCCTGGGATCGGGATCGAGGCTGATCCCAGCACTGCCCTCACGGGGAGCCCAGGAATTTCACCCAACCATTTACCTCGGTAGAAGGGAGCCAGTCCTCCCTTTTACCCAGGTATAGGGTTGTGTGAATGCTCTGGCTGCACACAGCCTGAGCACATACAGAGCCAGGCGCCTAGAGCGCTTGACTCACGGTGGGATCCCTCAATGCACTGCACTTGTTATACTGTGCCTTGTGGTATATCTGGAGGCCGGGATGCCTTTTCCCAGCCTCCGGAATGCTGCACAGCTTCCAAAAGCACTGGTCATGTGGGCGCACGAGCCTTGTGGCCTAGGACCACGCCAGATCATCTGGGGGGAAGGTAGGTACTAGCCTGTCTTCCCCCTCCCTGGTGCTTTCAAATGGTGTGTGAACAACCTCAGTGTGTTTAGATTGAAAGGACTAGGAGTTACCTAATATTTTGAAATACTGTCAGGGCCAAACTAGATGTGACGTGGCAAAGCTGTGATTGGATCACTCATGGTTTTTTCTCTGCCTAAGAAAAAGTCAGGGGCCATGGCACTGGTGAAGATGTCCTTTGAGGAAATGGGACATGTAGGAAAGAGTGAACCCACTTGATGGGTTCACTCTTTTCCATTTGTATTATTTCCCCAAAGGAAGTCTAGCCTCTGAGGTCACAGGATATAGCCACAAGGATCAAAATGACAGGCACAATGCAATAGGCAAGTTAGAAGCAGCACACGGATGTAGTTAACATCTGTTCCCACTTAATATGGCTATTCACATTTGAAAACATGGTTGTATGTTCCATCTCTAACTTGGGTAGGTGTGTATTGGGAGAGTGTGTAGTAGCCTCTTGCCTCTGGTGGCACTGCTGCTTTGGAATGCTGTCCATAGGGAAGCCTGCCTTACTCAATCCATCTTGATTGGGTTTGGAAAAATGGTGAAGATCAGCCTGTCCCACCAAGCTTTTGGAGATGTTTGATATTTAACTGTGTTGCTGCTTTTAGATGGAGTTTTCATTTTTATTTTAAGAATTTTGTTGCCTTTATTGTTCCTTATTGTGTGTGTTTGTGCTTTGAAAAACCAGGCAGACAGGTTATCAATCCTGAAAAATAAATTCTACTAAATGTAAATTAATTGGCATGCTAAGTGGAATATTAGTGTTGTCAGGTACAACTATCCACTGTAAAGTTCCAGAACATCAATACTGCTCAGCCTGACATTTAAGATTTTGTGCTGAGCATAGTTTGTTCTGCATCATAGAATAAAGCCTGGTGAAGGTCTGTGTGTGTGACTAGGAGTCTGTTCCCTAATCAGTGAAGGAGCCTGAGTTAAAATGCACTAAGGATGATAAAGTTGCTTGTTTATATATAGGGAATGCTGTGTAATGTTGGGTCAAGATGATAGGTGGTGAAATAATAGAAACAAATTGGCTGAGCAGTGCAGCTCTATGGTAACTCTTAGCCAGTCCTATTATTTAGCCTCCTTCCAGATGGTTGCCAAAAGCTAGGGAACATCACTCTGAGGGAAAACCCAAAACAATAGCATGTTTTAGTTTGAGCGTTTAAGCTTTTAAATAAAAGAAACTGGGCTGTGTGCACCCACTTGGATCTGCACATGTTATCAAACGGAAGATGATTTATAGTTTTTTGGGAGGGTTGCTGATGCAGACTAACACAGATGTTATCTACATTTGGATAGACTTTAAAAAATAAATTGCAGAATGAAAATGTACACTGTCAAAATATGCATGGCCATTTATCACTGCAATTGCTTAAAAATTAACTCATGGAATATCACCTTTTAGAAGGTGACTAATAGATTTTTTGTCCAGTATGTTTTTTCTGTATTCTGTGATGTAGAATAGATCAGCTCTGAGCTGAAGGGAGTTAAGCCCTGTCACCCCCTCCAAAGGGACAACCAGAAGAGAGGAATTAGGTCTTAGGGCTTTTTGAGCCCAGTTTCTCTCATGTGTGCACGTACACACATACATTCATTCTCTCTCTCTCTCACTCACACACACATGCGCACGCACGCACAACTTTTTTGGGGGAAAGAAGGTTTGATCTACCTATAGACTGTTAGGAACCATTGGTGGAGAACAATTTGTGTTTAGAGACAGCATCAGGGTGGTGTCAGGACTTGGCATCAACAGGCAACTGCTGAAGGCCCAAAACCTTCAGAAGGACCCATTGCCAGTCCTGGTAGGAAGGAGCCCACAGGGGACAGTTTGCCGAGGGCCTCCTAAAATTTGGAGTGATTCCTGGACAGCATGACAAAGGATATGCTGCCTTGAGCCAAGTTTTTTAATTCCTCTCCCCTTCAATCTCTTTAGAGGAGGGAGAAATTAGCTTCCTTTATCGAGCCACTCAACCATTTGAGCGGCTGGATTTGGTCTAAGAGTGACCGCATACCCACCAACATAGTGCTTCTATCTCCAATTCTATCGTCCTCCTTTCCCATTGTTTTAAAAATAAACTAGGCTTCCCTCGGCCAACAGAATTAATTCCTGTTCAGCCCTAGCACCTGTGTGCTGCAGTAACACCATGTATTAAAACCAGCAGGAGATGCTATAAAAGAAGAGATAATATAAAACCAGAGATGGTGATGATTATATCATCCACTTGCCTCTGTACTACGTATTTAGAATATATTTTATAAACATATATCTTGCCCTTTAGGGACACACAATAAAATCAAACGACTATCAATGAGTATTATCCATGAGTAAAACACTCCTTCGCACACTTTTCACAAATTAATGCATTGTGAGTTGCAAATTTATTTTCTGTCTTAACTGTATAATCTCAAGCACTGTTAAGCTCACACCTGTGTACAATTCTTAGTTCTAAGCACTGTGATGAATAGATTCGAAAGTGTTAATTCATTGCTATCAGCTACTTCTGTTTTGTTTTTTAGTTAGAGCTGTCTTTGCAAGGAATGATGTCCAGTACTTAAGGCATTCATACAGATGTTCTGTATGGATCTTCAAATACAGGGCAATGCTTTTTAAGGCAACATTCCAAACAATATTAATGAGCATATCATTTTTTTTATAATACTGTACAAACAAAATCCCCAGTTTAAATTGATAATTGAGCAATCAGATGGTTGAAAGCAAGACATCACTGATTTTAAAGTCTTTCATTTGAGGAGACCACAATTAACAGAGTTTACCTCAGCAATGTTTTAGGTTATAGAAATGTAGTGGTTTGTTTTTTTAAGAAAACACGTAGGTATTCTTGACAGACATGTCATGCAGTGAAATGCTGGCATTTGAAACCCACTGGGGCTACTGTGTACATGGAAGGCAGTCCCTGTGGTGTTGCGCAGGAGTGCACTTGCACAACTAATTTTATTTATTTATTTATTTATTTATTTATTTATTAAAAAATTTATACCGCCCTTCCAAAAGGCTCAGAGCGGTCACACATGCAGTTACACAATGCTATTCCCACAGGAATCAATAGGAGAGACACCGCACAACTGTGCATATACTGTTTTAAGTGTTCGCGGAAGTGTGCTCTTGCACTGCTACTTAAAACAGTTGTGCAATACCATTCTCATTGATTCCAGTGAGAGTAGCGCCCACACATTGCTTTAAGTTTTTCAGCAGTGCCAGGGCTGCCTTCCCCATACACAGCAGCCCTGTCAGCGCCCCCAGCACCACTGTTTCATTGTGCATCACATTGGCTGTTGTTTTTAAGCATATTGTCAGGCGAATTTCTTCAATTACCTGTAATTGACTTTTTTTCAGTTACTGTAGAAACTGAAAAGGGTTTTCAGAGGTTGTGTTCCTTGTACCATCCGTTGCTCTTTTTCTTTTTACAGTTTGTAAGTACTGCTCCTCTTTGGGAAAGCTTTTTGCTTAGAATCAAAATTCAACTGAGCTGTCATTCCATAGCCACAGTGACACTGGCCTGGTTTATCCAGTCGTTTTGAGGCTTGCAACATCAGTCCCAACAGCTAATCAACCTAAGTGCATCCCCACACGTGTTCTTTGCCATTCACGTATCTGAAGTGGATACTGCTAGCCTGGACAGCTAGGAGATGAAGCTAATTAGCAGAAGTGGAGTTGTAAGAAGGCACTCAAGGGAAATGTCAAGAAGACTTCAGTGCCTTGCAAAATCACTGTGGCTCAGCTTGTTACCTGGGCCAGTGATGAAGCACAGCTGGGCCAGTTCCTAACAATGCTGCCAAAAGTACTCTGCTTTGCTTGGTGACAGCTGGCAACTGTCAGAGCCCCCGCATGGGTTAGACACAAGATTTCCCTGTTCTACTCTGGCAGAAACAGTAGCTTATGGCAGTGCTCTCTTAATCCTTTGTTTCTGTGAATTCAAGGAAGAGAGGCACGCTGGACCATTTTACGGTCATAAAATGTTTTTCTATTCAAGCAAAGGGTGGGAAGTCAAGTGCTATGTCTCGACTTTAATATCCTATATATTTGACTGACAGACTTTCCAGAAAGAATCCTTTTCAGTTGCAAGAGATCTTGCAGGATAAAGAATCTTGCCAAATTTACTTACAAAAATACAGGAAGAGTTCACAAAGCTTATCTCATAGTGAACTAGTTTGAACATTGCTTGATGGCTGTCACTTTATTCAGGGTTAGACAGAAAAGCAGATTCATTTGAAAGGCAATTACCCTTTTATTTTTAATTCCTCTGATAAGATATATGACTGGATCAAGGCTGATAACTATAGAGAATGATTTCAAGACCAAAGAGAGTATCAGGGAGTATCACACAGGAACATTTTTTAACCTGTACTATGTGACTGAAATGTAATAGGCTAAATCAATAGGTTTCAAACAAGTTTGTTATAGGCTTGAAACAGCATAAATATTTGAAATAGTGCTGCACCAAGCCTTTGCCTGATAAATAGATAAAATGTGGGGAGCCAAAAAGGGGGATTGTGTCTGTCTGAAAAAACTAACATACCATTTTTCATGGCTGTTAGCAGACACTTGGTTTTCCCTTTCCGCTTCCTCTTGGGTGCCATCTTTGGGAGCCAGTGTGAAGTGAATGATCTAATATGTTGGAAGCATTGTTAATAAATGTATTTGGGTTTATATATCCCCATTTATTCCGAATCAGATAAAGTCTAAGATACTATTTAATGCCTGAATTCATTACCTGACCAGTTACTTTCCCCTTAGGGAAAACAATACAAATTGCAGCAACATTCTTAAAAACCTAAAAAGGTGACTGACATTAATATTTCATTTTGGAATGTAATGAAGTATGGAAAGAAGATTCTGGGAATGAAAATAAATGTGGCATTTTGCAATTTTTGCAGATAAAAAAGAGGAAATCAAAAGCTTTTTTCAAGAGCAAGCAGGTCCTGTGATGATGTGTAATCTCATCCACCAATCATTTTACATAATCTTCTAATGCACTGATGCTTGGAGATGATGTATAAATCCTAATGGGCAAGAAACACAAAGAGGTTTGCTTAGTAATTCCCCAGTGTAGATGAGAGTGGGAAGATATTAAAGATTTTCTTCGATTTACAGAAATGGGCCTGAGCAATGAAGTTGCAAATCCAAATCTCAGTTTTCTTAAAGCCGGATGTATTGCTTTTGCAGGAAATGTTGGGGACTGCAGTCTTAATTTAGCAAAGTGTTGACCATGAAAAAATTTCAGTCACAACAATTAAGTGTGTATAATTGTCACCACATAATATGGATAGTGATATGAATATTGTTTTTATTGCTGCACTGAACTCTAAGGCCCCCAAGGTGCAGCCCCTATTTCAGAAATGTGCAGGAAAATACAGTTTATTGTAAAGGCCCTGGAAGAGATTAAAATATGGGAGCAGCCAACAACAGCTATTGATTACAACAATGTTGGGAAATCTTCATTTCTTCTCCCATTGGAAATAATCTCTTAGAGCAAAATGTCAGCAAATGTCAAGCTTGTTGTAACTAATTTGTTTTATAATGGAGTCCCAATGTCCACCAGCTGAAACCAGGTACAAACTAGTATTGGGGGCGGCGGGGGCGGAGGCAGGGTGAGTCCAGATACAAAATGGTGGCTCAAGGATTGGATCCAATTACCTAGTACAAAGTACAGATCGACAACTGAGATTGGGGATTCCAACGCCAAACTCTAAAGCTGGCCAGCAGAGCTACAGAAAGACCTGGTCAAAGGCCTTAATTAAGTTAATATTCCTATTTTTCAGGTGAGGAACACTGAAGCTTAGAAATAAATGATTAGAATTTGAACAGGGCAGATTCCCCTCCCCCCATCCTTGCTATGCTACTTACTATTGTTAAATTATTGAGAGTTGGAACCCCTTGCTTTTCTAGTACAGATTATTCAGTTTCTGATCTATCATTTGCATGCCACCATCCTTGAACTGTAAGGAGTGTCTTTGCCCTCTATACCTTCAGCTGAACAGATAAGCACTTCATTTATTGGATGAAATCATCAATTGGTTTCATTCAAAGTGCCCTCTTCTATATACATTCCAGGCATTGCCCCACATATTGCTACCACCACTTCCTGCTAACCAAAAAGAGGGAAGAGAAACTTAATTATCTGAGCCAACTTTGCATGACTCTCCTCTACCTTCTGTGACAAGGATTGAAGGGAAGCAGATGCTTAGCTCCCATCTTGTTTGAGAAATAGCAGGATGACAACTTAGTCTAAGCCACTCCTTTCTTCTTCCCCACCCCATAGAAGGTGGGAAGGAAAGCATGCTAAACCTAAATACTGTAGTGTTCTCTTGTATAACATGATCCAAGTGATGATAATGTTTTTACTTTCAACAGGCCTGAAAAGCCCTGCTTAAGTATTATGTGGGAATTTGCACTGAAATATAGTTGGATGACTGTTTTTACAGGACTGAAAAAATAAATACATGGCCTGGTCCTTCTAGCTGTGGCAGCCTAGCTTCTTGGTCAATCAGCATGTAGTGTAGAGTTATAGAAACAATTGTAATGTGTGTGGGTGTTGTTTTTTAAAGCAGGGGGTAGAACTCTGTCTAGTACTTGAGAAAATTAAGGTAGGTGTGTGTGTGTGTGTGTAGAAATCTATCTATCTATCTGCTAGTATACTTTGAAAAGACAATAGATGGCTAGTGTTTTCTCTGCCTAAACACTGAGGTTAACAATAATTATCTGCTTTCATTGTGCAGATAATTATATAATCTTGATTTGCATAATACTGCACACAGTGTCCCCCGCCCCCACTTTATAACAAGTACTCCACCACATTTCTACAAGCCTACACAGTCTGAAGAATTCCTTGGTAAGATGGTTTCTTTGGCAACTAGGTTCTTATTCCCCTTCACTCTGCTGGTGATAATTCTGAGCTACAAGGACCAATGGTCTGGTCTTCCTCAGTATAAGGCACTTTTATATACTGTATGTGCAGCCAAATCAGGTAGTTGGTTGCTCTAGCTCAGTATTGTCTCCACTGACTTGCAGTGGTGCGCTAGTCCCAGCCTTACCTGTAGATGACAGGGGTTGAACCTGGGACTATAACTCCTTCCCATGCTTTGGATTCCCTGTGTCCTGATCCAGTTTGGGACTGTGGTGCAAGGGGAAATGGCTTTCACCCTTTCTCCCATGCTGTTTTCCTGCTGAACATTGCTCCTGAAGCTGCAATTTCCACCCTGGAACCAGCTCCAGGACTAGTCATTCCTGCAGCAGACACTGTGCTTGAACTGGGCTCTTTCTCATGGAGCAGAGGGATTGCAGTTCTGGCACCTCTTGACAGAACCAACTCCATGGAATCTGGCAAGGAGGACTCTTCTCAGCCCCACATTCATGGTGGGTGCTTCCTTATGGATTGAAGCAGTGATTGTCTCCAGAGCTGGCTCCACAGAGCTAAGTCCATAGAGTCATGGCAACCTCCCTGTTCAAGCCAGATGCTTGGCACTTCAGGCAGAAGGGCTGTCATAACTGTCCCCAGAAGCAGCTCTATACATGGGCCGTTGAGGCAGGAAGAGCAAGGGTGAAAGGGAAAATCTTCTCTTTGCCCTGATTCTCCCCACCCTACAGAAGGAGGAGGCAAGCCGTTTTCTATGCTCTAATGTGAAAGGGTGCACACACACACACTATTTATTTATTTATTTATTTATTTATTTATTTATTTATTTATATTAAAGATTTTCATTCTGTATTTTTACCAAAAAAAAACAAAACACCCAAGATGTCACACAGCCAGAAATATCACAGCAAATGAAAATCCTACAGCTACTATTGCTGCTGCTACTACAATGATGGGTACTACTAAGCTGTTCCTATAGCTGTTTCTGGTGTGTTCAGATCACTTTCACATAATTATCTCAGTAGTCCTTACAATTACCCAGAAAGCTATGCCAATATTATATTATAGCCATCATTAGTGCTGATGGTTTAACTTCTCTTTCAAAAATAGAGGCTGCAAGGAGGCCTGATCTAGACTGATAGTGTGGCAGGAGAGCTTTTGCTCCAGCTGTGGCCCTAATCTGAATCACATGCGCATGCACGCACACGCGCATGCACACACACACCTACCTGCTATCTGGCACAGTAAAAAAAGTTCCCATTGGGATCAATGTCAAATAGCATCTGAGAGAGCAATCTAAACTGAGACCACCTAAGGCTGTAATTTTTTAAAAAGAAAAGTTAAGCTCATCTGTGCTAATTTGCTTAATGTGTCATTACTTGATGTGTAGTTTGGCCCTGAGATTGAGAATGTGTTAGCTTGCCTAAGACCACCTAGTGAATTCTTGCCTGAGGAAATACGATATTTCTTTAAAATATTGATATCTTGTCTTTCTTTGGTAGAAGGCAGTTTCTTAAAATCGTTGGCCAACATCCTTACTAACTGTGCAGCCATGCCAGTCTCTTGTTCCTGTGGAAGTTCCTTGTGCCTCCCAAAAATATGTCCCAGAGGGCTACACAACCCTCAGGGATGTGTTTTTAATGCCACAGGTTGGCAAAAGGAGAGATGGGTGAAAATTGCCTTTCCCTTGCATGATCACTGCTGCAGACCTCTGAAAGCTATCCACAGCAAGGACTCTTCTTCCCCTTGCACCGTTGTATGGTTAGTAAGAATGTTGGCCAATATGTAACAAAATCACCATTTACTACACCAAGTCCAGGACAGCACTGGTTATCATCAGAATCTTGATACAGACAGTATTCAAAAAGGACATTTCATCTGTGGTGCCGTTAGGGTACAATTCAGCTTTGCCTCTATTCCTTGGACATTTCAAACTCATCCCAGCCAGCCATGTTAGCAAAAGAGCAGAACCAAGCATATTATGGTTGCCTAGCAATCTCAGGACATGCTTCCCAATATGATTATCAAGAGGGGCCTTGGAAGGATTCCACATTTTAAACAGGATAACATGAGTTGAATATGACTTGGAAAAAAGGCACCTGCACTCAGCTTTTGTGTGTTCAACTGCATGGTGTGGCACTAACTTGCACAATGTCACATCACATCGTATCTGTCAGAAGAAAGGCCCACTTTTTGCAGATTGCTGTAAGAAAGTAGTAAGCATAAACACAGACACACTGGATCTCGAGCAGGTTTGCATCTTCCAGTCAAATTAATTTAGAATGTTTTACAGCCAATGAAACTCTTCTTCATTCTGTGAAGCTCACACTGATGCTTACAAATATGACGGGGGCTGGCTCTTTAAATGATGGCTATGAGTTTGGTCTGTTTCTAGTCACTGTTGCCTTATGGTCAAAATGTGCAGTCTGTCACTGACAGATTCTACAGGCTGTCTGCAATCTAGTTTTGGAAGTGTTTCCAGCTAGACCCATATGTCAGCCCTGTGAAGCTTTGAGAGGTTTTAAGAAAATCAGAAAATCCATAAAAAGTCATTACATCTAGCAACACTTTGTTATCTATTAAGCATCTGCCCATCTGTAAAGTAGGTCTGGCAAGTGCTATATCATCCCTTCACCAGAATGTGCACTGTGATTTTGAACCTTGTTTTAAGCGATACTTTTTAGTCTCCAAGTTACAAAGACCTTTCCAGACAATCAATAAATGTGCAATTGTTAGTTGTTGCAAAGGATCCAAACATTTTTCCTCCAGTGAGGACATGCCATGGCAGGATTGCATTTTCCTAGCAGCTCTTTTCTATCTTTCTCCTTCCCACCCACTAGTATATGGCATATCTCTTTTAGTCTGGAAAGCTGTGGTGAATGTGTTTGCATGATTGTCATGGTCACCTATTAGCTAATATCCGTGAGACCTAATGTTCATCAGAGACTAGTACTGGCTGTTTTCCGTGAAAGACACAATGTTCCTTTTTTTTTTTTTAAGGGATTTTATTTCTGTTATCTTCTTTTCTTTTTCTTCAGAGAGTGAGTTCTCCCATCATATCACTGTAGTACTGTAGCTCTCATGGACCTTTTAAAATATATTTAAAAACCTTAGTGAACATCAGGTCTACCCCATTCCTTTTCACAGCAATCCCACTCCATTTTGTTCACCAATTATCTCCCTCCCCTTAAAAAACAATACAGTTCTTCACTGGGTACTTTCCTTTCCCCTTAAAAATTCTGGAATTCATTCTGTCAGAATGAAAAGCAGATTGTCCCCAGGTATCGGGATTATTATTCCTTCAGCAAGGGTATCTCTGATCCATCCTATGTGGGGACAGGTTATTGCTGTTGTGTGTTCAACTGCATGGTTGGATTGGGGCTGTGGCTAGTATAATGCTGTCTGGAAAGGCCCAAGACTGAGTCATTAAAAAGCAAACCAAAGTAATTACATATTCAATATATATGTGGTATGTGTGGTTGCTAGGATTTTTCTCTCCACTTCTTTTGCTTGTAGGATCCCTTTTTATTATTATTCATCACAAAAATAAGCTAAGTGCTGGGAGCAGAATTCTGCAGCTGTTGCATTTATTCAGTGCAGTCCTCATCCATTCTCTGTCTATGCAGAGATTATGGGTTTATACTCCTACACCTTTCTTGGGATAATGACAAACTCAATGTGTAAATGTGGACTATCTAATTTTAGTCAAGTGGCAGTAAATTCTCCTGCAGAAAATGCAGCGCATTTTCTCTTTCTGCAAGGAGAAAACAAAGCAACAGGGCATGTATGTCTCAAACAAGCTTTTTGCCAAACTAGGAAACTTGTGACAACAAGCGGTGCATAAAGAAGCTCAAATTTTCTTTAGCTAAAGCATCTCCTCTCCTGGGTTAATTGCTGGATACAAATTATTTCTCTATGGCACAGCTGTGTCCAAGTTAAAATCTTGCAAACATCTTGGTTTACTAATAGCTTACACATTTAACACTGAATATGTACCCCAAGCAGTGTTCCTGCTAATTTTTTCATCTGTGTGCAGAATGAGTTTTGTTCTGGGTGGCAGTATCAAGGCAGTGTATGCGCATATGCATTCAGAATGGGGCCTTCCTGAGTCAGCTTGAGCAGGATCTAAAATTAACTGAGCAGACATTTAAAAAACTTGTGAACACACACACACACACACACACCCCTTAGAGGGAACACTAACCCCAAGGTAGGATTCAGGAACAGTGATAATGTGTTAGCATATTGGTTACTCTTTAACAAAAAAAAATTTTCATTAACAAATACTGACATAACTTAGAAATGATTATATAGTAGGAAAGATACAAGGATAGATATCATGGTCCAAATTTAGACCAGAATCAGAATACAAAAGTACCAACCAAAAATGCTCCCTTAATCCTGGCATTAAATTTAGCCTACTGCATTCAGTGATCTGTTGACATAAAATTTCTACTGTATGTTGTAGGCCTGAGTAATAACCTAGCATTTAGCTTAAATGCCAAGTTTAATTTTGAAAGTCTGATAGTTTGTGGTCAATTTTATGCCATTTTTAGTCATAATAACGAATCCTGTTACTCATTAAAGTCAACTGGTTACTTCAGAGGCAAGATGGTTGTTAATGTCTGCATTGGACCAAAAAAGGAACTCTTGCTCTTGATCTAAAAGGATAAAACACATTTTAGAAGGGAAAAGGAGGAGTGGTGGTGGCAGGGAAAGGTGAATATCTGGCAGTTAAGGTGCTTTTCCTTGCTGAATTAAGCTGAGCAGAGGACTCAGAAGACATGAACACTATAAGTGGCTGTAATCTACTTTGATGGGTTTAGAAAGTCAACAGCCAAAAATAATACAGGAGATCATTAAACATCAGTGTGCAAGAGTTGGTGTCATCAAGATGTCTGATGCCATGTGCGGGATGTCCTGAAGTAGTCACTGTCCCTAGGTCATGAAACCTGAAGCTGAATATTGACAAAGGAGCAAAGCTTGTACGATCTGTCTGGAGAAGCTTAGGCACACTATGAGATTATGTTTGTCAGTTGAAAGAGCAATGTCAAAGAAGCCAACACAGATTTGAAGCTGCAGCACTAGGGCATTTTGATACAAAACACAGTAGTTCCTTTTTGCTTCTTGAAACAAAAGAGTGTTTTATGATAAAAACAGGGGGAATTGCAACAAAGAACAGACATTTCGATGTATATACGTCAGCTTCAGTGTTCTATATCTCATTGTTTAAAATCCACACTTTTATCCAAGACTTTCCCCCAGTCTAATTAAACACCGGGGTAATACATAACAAATGGGAGAGGAGAGAGGAGGAAAAGGTTGATGACTCACAGCATTATATTTGGATATTATATTTGATCCTTGCCCAATGTGGCTTATACTATCTGGCAAGGGGGTTGTTGTGGAGAGCCTGGTGGCAATTATAAATACCTCTCTGAGGGAGGGCAGGATGCCTCCTTGTTTAAAGGAGGCAATTTTAGACCTATTCTTAAGAAGCCTGCCTTGGACCGCTTGGAGTTTAATAGCTACAGGCCTGTTTCCAACCTCCCATGGTTGGGCAAAGTGATTGAGAGGGTGGTGGCCTCCCAGCTCCAGGCGGTCTTGGAGGAAACTGGCTATCTAGACCCATTTCAAACTGGTTTTTGGAAGGGCTATGGGGTGGAAACTGCCTTGGTCAGTCTGATGGATGGTCTCCAATTGGGACTTGACAGAGGAAGTGTGACTCTGTTGGTCCTTTTGGATCTCTCGGCAGCTTTCGATACTATCGACCTTAGTATCCTTCTGGAACGTCTGAGGGAGTTGGGGGTGGGAGGCACTGCTTTGAAGTGGTTCCGCTCCTACCCTTCTGGCAGATTCCAGATGGTGTCGTTTGGAGACTGTTGCTCTTCAAAATCTGAGCTTTTATATGGGGTCCCTCAGGGCTCCATACTTTCTCCAATGCTTTTTAGTATCTACATAAAACCGTTGGGAGAAATCATCCAGATATTTGGTGTTGGGTGTTATCAGTATGCTGATAACACCCAAATCTATTTCTCCATGTCAACATCATCAGGAGAAGGCATATCCTCCATGAATGCCTGCTTGGAAGCAGTAATGGGCTGGATGAGGGATAACAAACTGAATCCAGAGAAGACGGAGGTACTTATTGTGTGGGGTCGTCACCCGGGAAGCGATATTGATCTACCTGTTCTAGACAGGGTCACACTTCTGAGGAAGTGTGACCCTGTCTAGAACAGGTAGATCAATATCGCCACAATTACACAGTCTGGGAGTGCTTCTGGATCCACACCTTTCCCTGGTTCCCCAGGTTGAGGCAGTGGCCAGAAGCGCTTTCTATCAGCTTCGGTTGATACGCCAGCTGTGTCCATTTCTTGAGGTTCATGATCTCAAAACAGTAGTACACTTGCTGGTAACCTCCAGACTTGGTTACTGCAATGCGCTCGATGCGGGGCTGCCTTTGTACGTAGTCCGGAAACTACAATTAGTACAAAATGCGGCAGCCAGGTTGGTCTCCAAGTCATCTTGAAGAGACCATGTTACTCCTATATTACAGGAATTGTACTGGCTGCCAATAAGTTTCCGGGCAAAATACAAAGTGCTGGTTATAACCTATAAGGCCCTAAACAGCTTAGGCCCACGGTACTTAAGAGAGTGTCTTCTTCTGCATGATCCCCATCGTCCACTGCATACATCAGGGGAGGCTCGTCTGTGGCCACCTTCATGTCGTCTGGTGGCCACCCAGGGACGGGCCTTTTCTGCTGTCACCATGAGACTTTGGAACGCGCTTCCTGTGGGAATAAGAGTCTCCCATCTCTAGCGGCTTTTTAAAAGTGTCTAAAGACTCATCTTTTTACCCAGTCCTTGTAGCTTTTTAACTTTTTAAATTTTGGATTGTTTATTGATTTGTTTTAAACTGTTTTTAGTATTTAATTGATTTTAATGTTTTGTTTTTGTTTGTTGTGAACCACCTTGAGACCTTGGGTTGGGGCGATATAAAAATGCACTAAATAAATAAATAAATAAATAAATAAATAAATAAATAATTACGGGCGGAGGTTAACAGCAAAGAAGAAATGAGGGAAATCTTAAAGTACATAGGCTATTAAAGGGTGCAAATAACATTTTTGTGTCATATCCCCCCTCTTCCAGGTTTCTCTCTCTCTCTCTGTCAGCAATAACCAGGTATATCTGTGAGTCATCAACCTTCTCCTCTTCTCTCCTCCCCTGTTTGTTATGTATTACCCAGGTGTTTAATTAGATTGGGGGAAAGTCTTGGATAAAAGTGTTGATTTTAAACAGTGGGATATAGAACACTGAAACTGACGTGTATCCGTCGAAACATCTGTTCTTTGTTGCAATTCCCTCTTTTTATGTTTTAATTTACACAATAAAAAAGGTCTGGGGAGAAGTATTTTAGCAGATCCATCATGAGTATTTCATCACCATTATATCAACTAATTGATGAAAATAGGATTTAGGCATCAATCGTTTGCACAATAACTTGACAATAAATCCAACTAAAATAAGCAAGGTTTAGTTCTGAGTAAACATTCATTGGATTGGGATGTTAGAAAGCTACCTAAAGTCTTTTCCTACAATTTCAAGTATATGACCTTTAATAAGATCAGGAAATAAGTATATAGTTGCTGCACAGCCTATGTCATCTTCGGCTGTTTTCATAAGAGATACTTAAATCTGCACTTGCATTTCTTACATCTACTGTTTTGAATGGGAAACCTAATTATTTTGGCTAGGATGAACATTTTCTTCCTCCGCCCCCCTTCCCTTTGTATGGAACTTTTGTCTGACATTGAGGGCCCTAACCTACTTCACAGGGTTGTTGTGAGGAGAAACGTAAGTACCGTATGTAGTACACTGCTCTGGGATCCTTGGAGGAAAAGTGGGATATAAAAAATGATTTTTAAAAAATTAGACATGGTGCCAGAAATCTACAAATGTGTCTCTGGTCTTTTTCAGCTTTTGTAAATAGCAGTCTCTGGGGGTGAGGTGCAATTTGTACAAAACTGCATCATGGGGAAGGGGTATAAATGGGCATAAACCTTCTTCTTCCCCCATTTGTTTTTCCCTGGTATGCATGAAGTTATTTGTCCCATTAGGGAAAGAGCTGTCTTCTTTACCTGAACTTTACTGAGCTTAGTTGTAGGTGCTCTATATAAAACACATATTATTCCATATTGTTGTTGATATTATGACATCATCTGTAGTTTGTGTGTAATTTCAAAAGGGCTTTAGATCCTGACTTCAGTCTTATTTTTCCTTTTCAAATAAGAAAAGTGAAACAGATGAAATGTAGCCGTATGGTACTATATCTGTTATTAGGACAAGGAACGATAAAGTAAAAGTAGTCAATTCAATAACCAAATAATGTATGAGTTGCATTAAAGTCAACAAAATGTGACATAATAGCATCCACACTTACTCTGATCGGTGTGTTATCGGTCCCTCACATGGCCATAATGGGCAGAGTGGAATATTAAAAATAAATATTAGTATTAACATGCACTATTATTGTGAATAATATTAATGAGCAATAATTTATATAGCATATAAAGTTCTTTACTATCTGTATCTCATCCGTTCCTACTTGGTAGTCGAAGAGAGAGATCCTAATTTGGCTATATTATCCTTTCCCCATGGCTCTGTTTTAAGAAGGATAACGTACAGTATCCTTCCAGAAAGTTATGGTGCAGTTTCAGCAAAAGTTATAATGCTATGGTGGTGGTGGTGATGGGGATGGTGGTGGTGGTTACAGTGTCGTGCTGATGTACAATGCAGAATCCATGCAATATAGAAACAATATATTGTATGCCCATTGATGATTTCCACCATGTAATGCACTCAGACATTCTAACAAAATCAAGAACATAGTCAGATCGTGCACACAACCAAATAGTCCGGCAGTGGAGAGGGCTGGCAGGGAGGCAGGCAGGCAGAGCCTGCCTCCCTGCACATGATCTCCCTCCCCTGTTCACTCTGCCACTTGCCGCAGCACATGAGTGCTGCTGCAGTGAGCAGCAGAGCAGGGAGCCAGAGGAGGGAGTCCCCTAGCATCTCTCAATGTACCACGCCAGGAGCATGGTGCATTAAGGAATTCTCACTCATCCAGGTGCTCTTGCCACCCAGCTCTGTGTGTGTGGACAGCCCACGCACACCAATGGCCCACGCACACCAATGGCCCTTGAACCCAGGTTAAAACTTGGGGTAAATTCCCTGGGCTTGGGACTGAGGTAGTACCAGGATTGGGCTTGATCCCAGCAATGTACATGGGCATCCAAACCCAGACTGGAATGCCCAAGCCTGGGCTTGGCTGCCCATGTGAATAGCCTCAGTCTTTGTGTGATGTAAATGTTCAGCACTTTATGGAGAGGGATCCCCACAGGTCATAAGAGAATCCTGTTTCTCCCCCACCCCCACTCCTCCTCCACAGCACAAGCACCACGCCTGGAGAATGGAAGAGCTGGGCATGCCTCCCACATTTGCATCCAGCTGGCCCTCTCTGCCCATTCAAGGAATGATGCTCAGAGCTTTCATGCTTTGACAAATTATGGAAGACAGAATGAGGATATGGGAGCATGCATATACTTCCCATTCTATATGCATGCCAGTGGGAAGGAATTGGGGCTCTCTTATGCCCTATAATTATTTATCTGCATGTGGGCAGTGCAACCACATGGCAGGAAGGATCATTCCCAACTTTTCATATGTTTCAAAATTAATTTCCATTCATTAACCACAGGCCTCAAAATGTATTAAAATGCATCCAAAAAACCATAACACTCCTTTCTCATAAGCTGTGTATATATATATAGTTCTGATCTTCATTACATGCCCATTATTTTTACAAGTCATTATTATTTAGTTCAGTTTGTTCTGTATCAGTGGTAAATTCTGCTTTTACCAATGCATAACTTCAAGGTTTCTCCATTTTAAAAAAAAAAGTGAAAAAATAAACCTTTCTTTTTTTAAATGACCAGCTACTGGAAAATAAGGTCATTTTTGCTTTCACTGGTATTGTCAGAAGGGAGAGCTGTGGTCAATAAATTAGAGAATTGTCTGTTTTCCAGTATACAGAAAATGTGCTTTGTAGGACCTGTGTTGCTTTGTAAATAAGAACTCACTTTTCTTCGAAATCTTACCAGTGTTTTCATTTCTAATCTTGTTGACTTCCTTTAAACCATACTGCACTATTGACAGGGTGCACTCTGCCATTTGTTCACCAGCTGCAAATGACAGATTAGCATTTAAATGTTATTTGTCACAGCTTTCTATATTTTTTGTGATGTCAAAGCAAATAAGCCCTAATGTTTCTCTCCAATAAAATTCAATATTGTACACATTGATTTCTTGTCATTTTCTCAGTACTAAATAAGTGGTGGAAGAGAACATTTCACAGTATGATTTGGACTCAGGTTCACTTGAAATTTTTCCTTCACAATAAATTATATCTAGCAATGCTCTGAAAGCAGTTGCTTTCACAGAGAAGCAATTGTGATTAGTGGATCTTTGTCACAGTGTTTCCCCTCCCCCCTTCAACCTGTTTCTCTCTGTAACTGAGCACTGGCACTTGCTAAGGAAAGGGATTTTGGCGACGTCCCTTACTCCTTAAATATGCTGTGTTACCCAAATATATGTCCCTGAGGGTTGTACAGCCCTCGGGAACATACTTTCGGGTAATAGAGGACTTCTGGGGAAAGAGGATGTAATCAGTAGTAAACCCCCCACGACGTGTGCCAGTGCTGTGTAAGTTTTGAACTCATCCACAGCACTGGTGTATCACAAAGCACTGGCACTTCATTAGGATGTCAGACATGGTTTCCTTTATTTCATGTATGATGATTTTGATCTACTGTAACATACCATATCCTTTAGAGAACCAAAGAAACACACCTTTGGCTCAGGAATAAGTCAAATGGTTACCTTACAAAAAGATGTAGACAGTGTTTAGGCATGATTCTAGTTTCAGTTCCTCTTTCTTGGTCCTACGCATTGAATTTCTCAGGAAAATGTATTTATCTCATTATTCTCACAGCTTTTGCTTCTGCTGCAATTTTTGCTATTTGTTAAAAATTTTCAGTTGGTGACCGAGAAGACCAGTCTTGTTCATAATTGCAGTGTGTCATGAGTTTTTTAGTCTTGAAATTTTATAAACAATCATTGTCAGACATTTATGAGAAGGAAAATGATTTGGTTCATTTGAAAAACCTTTCAAAAGTAGCAAGAATAGATAGTTTAACTACAGATCATTTAGCTCTTCTATATGCATGTTCTGCCTAGGGGAATGAATATGGCTTAGGTATGGAAAAAGTTATATCACGAAGTTGTAGATATGATGTTCTTAGGTTATAGATTACATCATGTTCTTTCACTTTAATATGAATGCTCAGTGGATTTGTAAGGTGCATGCCAGGTTTGGGAATGACCAACACCATTTTAGGTCAAGATTTTGGTATGATCCCCATCACTCATTGAGGTCATTTGGAGAGGTCCGTGTCCAGTTACAACTGGTACATCTGATGGTGACTCAGAACTGGGCCTTTTCTGTAGCTGCTCCTGGCCTATGAAATGCACTCCCAGCAGATATCTGCAGTTTAGGCTCGCTGTCGGCCCTTAAGAGAGCCCTAAAAACTTATTTGTTTGACCTGGCCTTCCAAGGTTCAAATCATTTTTTTAAAAGTATCTTAATTGGTTTTAAACGGTTTTAATTGTTTTTGAATTGTTTTTCTATCGTTTTTAGCACTATGTTTTGAATTGTGTGTTTTTAATTTCTTTTTAAAAGTTGTTGTACACCACCCAGAACCTTTGGATGGGGTGGTTTATAAATGTAATAAATAAATAAATAAATAAATAAATAAGAATTGGAAGTAATTGAACTACGTTATTTGACCAGAATTCTGATGGAGAATTGAATTTTGAGACAAGCTTGAGATTTGCTTGGGACAAGGAGAGTATTTGTTCTTCTCTTTAGGTTTCTGCCAAGCTTCTACCCCAGGGGGTACACAACTCAAATGTCCTGATGGGCCGGAACCAACCACGACAGTGTTCAGGGGTCAAGATCAATTTTCAGTACATTATTGCATTATAATTAATCATTTTTAAATTATGAAAGCAATTATTAGTTACTTGCTAATCTTTTCCCCTTTGGCAAAAGACCCACAATTATCATTAAGGATCATGGCCAGAAAATAGAGTCTGTCCTTGCTCAGTCACTGGGGAACCTAGTGGCATCTCCCTTTAAAAAAACAGCCAGCCCCGAACAAATGCAAAATCCTCTCCTCTCTCTGGATTGCTGTCGATTTCATGTTGCAATCCTAGTCATGCTTGCTTTGGAGTAAGCATGACTGGAAGCCCTGTCGGAATATCTCCAAGTAAACATGATAGGATAGTGTAAGGCAGTTTCAGAGAGGACAGAGGATGAAAAGATGAAGAAGAGGGATCTAACCCAAAGAGTGGCCCTGGGGTACTGTTGCTGCAGGTTATGCCAATCTGTGGGCCGAAAAAAATTCCCTGAGGGCCTGATCTGACCCCTGGGTCTTATGTTGTGCAGGCTTATTCTACCCTCTGTGCAGGACTCAAGCACTTCTCTCCTGTGTCAGGAAATTCTCACTTTAACAACTGCCTGCTGAATAGAATGAAAATCTGCAGCTGTGCTAGATCAGATTGTTTAAAAAATGATCAGATAGTGCATCTGTGTGACTGCCTTCTTCATCTGAACATTGTCATCATTCCTCTCCTGCCTGGACAAATTGCATCACCCTGGATAGGAGAAGTGCGGAAGTCTTTGTCCTGTGGAACTGTCTGACTGGCTCCACTGGGGTTGATGCTTTATCCTTTGTAATTTACTCAACCATATAAAAATAAGTTCAGAACTAAACAGACTACAGAGTGAGGGTCCGGCAGAACATTGTATGAGAAAATTAACAAACAAAAAAGTTTCTCAACTCAAGTGTGGCCCAATGTATTGCACATGTTGTGTTTGAAATGTTAGGCTGGGAGTAATGATCCTGTCAAAATTCTGAGGCCAGCCTTATAAGCTGGACCACAACATACACCTCTGACAAAGGGCCATAGCTCAAATGTAGAACATATGCTCTGTATGCAAAAGGTCCTGGGTCCAATCCCTAGCATCTCTATTTGGGACTGGGAAAGATCCTTGCCTGAAACCCTGGAGAACTGCCAGTCAATGTAGACACTAATGAACGAAATGGACCAGTGGTCTGACTCATATGAGGAAAAGTCTTATGTTCCTGTGTGCAACACTGAAGATGTGATGGAATGTGAGGGAACCAGCAAAGAAAGAAATGGTTTTGTAGAGGCCCACTTCAACCCTTCTAAGCAAATGTCACCATCTGCCTGTATCAATGAGGATGGTCCAAGCGGGGGATGAGGAAGAATTGTAGAAGAACATCAACTGCAAAACAACAACAAGCAAATGGATTGGTGTTCCTTAGTTATTGTAGAGGTTGCCAATGCATTTCAGTTTAAGAAAGTTTCTCGGGGAATTGCATGGAAACAAAGTATGCATGCTGTAAAATATGGCCTATTGTCATATTTTAGATCTTGTATATTTTGTTTCTACGTAAATTGCCTTGAGAAAGATTCTCAAAACCAAACATGTTTGGAACTTCTCCAATAACTAAGGATCACCAGCCCTATCTGCTGTTTCGTTGTACTGTGTGTTTTGGTGTTGGTGGTGTTGGTGGGGTGGGCGGGAGCGGGGAGGTTGCAATGGAGCCCTTCCTACGCTTGATTCCTTAACAGGAAGGCAATGAAAGAGAACAAAAGATGGAGGATGTTGTGTTAGTGTTTTGTGAGCTCTTGAGATGTAAAGAGGCACTTGTTGGCATTGTCTTTCCTGTCAAGGGCTCCAGCTTGAAAAATGTATTCTTCATTTAGGAAGCCTCATTATGATCTGATCAGATTTGAGAATCCATAGTTCCTGGCAAACTCAGACTGATTTGGCTCATTTCTGTAAGCGAGATTTTCAGATTTCCAGCCTAGTTTAATCACAGAAAACCCAGCTGTCTTGGCTGATTTGCAAAAGTGTTTTCTCTCCCTCCCCGCTTCTATTTAGAAATGCTTTAATCTGTTTAAGTCCCATGTCATAATGAAGATTATGTAAATATGTGCTCTGAACATGACAGCCAGGGACCTCAGTTGTGTGACCTGTGAATGATTTGAGGAATGGCACTTTCTTCCCTGAGAAGCAAGGCTGATTCTTTGGGTTCGAGGCATCTTGGGTCACTTTTGCTCTTACGCAGATCCTTTGGTGTCTATTTATATATACAAGAGCAGCACATGGAATGAAATGGCATGACACAACTTAGAGGAGTTGCATGTGAAAGCATTGTAAACACAAGCTCTAGGAAAAACCATACATTTGCTGGGTGAAGAATGCTATCTCACATCTTTGAAAAAACATTGCAAAGTGACATATGCACTGTTCCATCTGCCTGTTACCTTTTGACCTAGTAAGCTTTGCCTCGGTGTCATGTGTCATGTGCAGTCTGCTTATTGATATGTAATACAGCCACTGTTCTGCTATAAAGATTTTGGTATACATACAACCTGATTGTAACCGGGTTTCCTTGAGAAGTTGTTCCCATGGGTTTCAGTTTATAGGGGAGATGAGAAAGGTTTAATATCTTGGAAAACGTCTGGAAATACTTTGCACTTTCTTCTATGGTACAGATTAAATCTAAAGCACTTCTCCTCCTCATGTGCTGGGCTGCAGAACAAGTCTTCAGTGCAACTTTTCCTCAGGCTCTCTGCAAGAGCAAAGCTCTTCTTCTGCCCTCATATTGCTGCCCAACATGTGGGACACATTGCTCTGTAACCTTTGCATCTCAACTCTACCATTCACAGCCACAAAAACTCCACTGCTCTCTTTAATGGCACTTGCCCTCTTCTGCTCCCTATGTCTGGAATTCCCTCCCAGAACATTTGCACAATGCTAGCCTCTTCCTTCCTTCAAATTCCACCTTTCATGTAAATTCCTGTAAAGCCTTTTTCTAAAAACCCTTCATATAACTGCATTAACACATTCCCATCACTTGTTATTTTTGCCTATTTATTCTCATCTCCCTTCTCTTTTTTACTCCCCTGTATGTAAATCTAGACTGTAAGAGCCTTTGTCCAGGTTGTTGGTGTTTGCTTATGCTACTCTGTAAAGCACCATGTACAGTGATGGTACAATATGAATAATTATTTTACATTTTACAATATGCTAGGGCCAGTAAGGGTCATGAATATAAACTATTACCAACTATAAGAACAAAGAGTAGTTTAGTATCTTAAAGCCTAACAAATTTTATTTCATCAAATTTTTATTTCAGTTTTATTTTATTTCAAATTTCATTTATTTATTTCAACTTTCATGGATAACATTTCATCAGAGGCATGTGGTGTCATCTTCAGTTGGCAGGTATACGCGTGCGCGCGCACACGCACACACACACACACACATGCACACACACTGAAATAGAGAAAAAGAAAAGCTAACAGTGAAGTCAAACGGCTAAGTAATGGTAGAGGTACAATCAGTGACCATTAGTGATGGAGCCATAGCTCAATGGTAAAGTGTCTGTTTTGCATGCAGAAGGTCCCAGGTTCAATCCCCATTATCTCCAGGTAGGGCTGGGAGAGATAACTTGCCTCAAACCTTGGAGAGCCACTGCCAGTCAGTGCAGACAATACTGAGACAGAAGGACCAGTGGTCTGACTCAGTATATGGCAGCTTCCCATGTTCCTGAGTAAAGTTAATTGTAAGAAATGAGCATAGTGCTTATTCACAACAGCAGTTAGACTAGCAAAATTGCCAACTATTATTCTTATACTAGATTGAAAAATACCTGACATGTTTTTGATACCTTTGTCATCTCTTCCAGCACTATATAAATCTCTGGTCCTTTGCAGCTTCCATAGTGTATGGACCTTGCTGGATTTATTTGAATTGTGTTTTGAAAAATCACCTTCCCATTTATCCTGAAGGATTGTTGTTCTTTGTCGTTCAGTCACAAAAAGGTGAAGTCCATATTGTCAAAATTGTATGCATGGCCTCATCATTTTATACTGGGAATAGTTTTTTCCTCTGAATCTGGGGGTCTCCTGTACCTCTCATATAACTGATCACATACTGTCCACCTGAATCAAACTATCAACTGACAGCCGCACTACTTTTTATGCATTGTTACATTGTTATTAGAGACTTAAGTTTTCCTTAGTAAATAGCAGTCATAGAACCCCTGATCTAAACTGGGAATTTGAGGTAAAAGGAGGGGTGTTAACCCGTTGCCCATGCCTTGCACGCCCATCTGCCGTGCACGCATACCTGCCACTTCTAGTACAATGCTGACCAGGACTCCAACGAGGTACACAGCAGCCCTGCGCCAGCAACAGCGCTGGTGGGGGAAACATGGTGGAGTAGGTGGGCACCCTCCCTGCTCCTTAAAGGTAAACCCCCCATCCCCGCCGCCAAACTGTCCAAATGCTGGACCTCTGAACCGATTTGTGCACATCCCTACTAGAGTCTATTTACTGAGTAAACTACAAGCCCCTCAGTCTGAATAATGTTCTCAACGTAATGTGTTGTTTGGCTGCAGCAACATTTTCTGAGTACCACCTCTTATTTAATTGGTTTTTGAAGCCATGAAAAATAACTTGCCATAAACAACAAATCCTTTCAAACAGCTTTATTGTAGTTCTAGAAGGCACCCGCAATCTTTGCTGCACACATTTTTGTAATCGTGCAGAATAATTTGCATGACAAAAAATTGCATTTACCATACAGAAAAGCCATAGTTAAAATGTCGACTGGGGCCATTACATGCAAAAGCAGCAGAAACTTATTTTCTTGCTTCATTCTTCTCCTATTTTATTTATATTGTAATGTTGGCTTCTGAGATATTTAACTATAATATTAATTATTATCTAGCTGCTCCTGTTGAGAGCACAATGAGGCAAAAACTCATAATATAACAACCCAGTGTGATATATACATTTCCTAAAAAACATTCACTGTAGTGTTGAATGTTCCCATTTCTGTTATCAAAGCATTTTATTCTCTGCCGGATCTGAATGATCACTGTGAATGTTTAAATACCCAAAATACCTTTCAAGTTCTCAGACATCATCACATTCATGTAATAAAGCATTTGGAAGTTCTTCAAGCCACAACATTTGCAATAGGAGAATTACCTAGAATTCATATATAGATCATAGGCATTTCTGCATCCATGTTGTTGTTGGGTTTTGGTGGTGGGGAGTGGTGGGGTTCGTTCTACTGTGAATATTCTACTGACTTGAAGACAGCTGATGCTAAGGATAGTCTTGTGGCAAAGATCGTATATCACTGTAGAGAAATAAGAATGTAAGTTGAGGCAGCCCAAAGAAGGGGATAATGTGTAGTGATTGAATGTTCAAGAGCCTCTGTCTATAAGAGGTGACAATCCTACCACATTTTGTTTTTATTATTTATATATTATGTTTCTACACTGCCCCATCCAATGGCTCTGGACGGTTTACAAACTAAAACAATCCAATGGCTCTGGACAGTTTACAAAACATAATAATCCAAAAATCAAACATAAAGCGATAAAATCTGAACAACTAAAACAGTTAAAAACAGTTAAAATAATTAAAAACAGTTTAAAAACCCTGGAAGGCCAGACCAAACCAATAAGTTTTAAGGGCTGTCCTAAAGGCTGTTAATGTATTTAAACCACATATTTCTGTGAGGAGTGCATTCCACAACCTAGAAGCAGCTACGGATCCGAGCCACCAAACGCACTGGTGGCAGCTGGAGACGGATCTCTCCAAATGACTTCAAACAAGCAGTGGGGATGATGATGATAATAATTAATAATATTGCTTAATAAAAAAATTAAACTTTGTTAGCCGCCCCATAACAGATTGTTCTCTGGGTGGCTCACAACAGAGGATTAAAACCAACAATAAAAACACATAACACATTAAATCATAACAGACCAAAAAAGGTAAAAAGAAAATACAAAATACAATACAAAGCAGCTTTAAAATTCATTTTAAAATTCGTTAAACATCAGAACAAATCTGAAAACCTGAATTTAAAAGGCCTGTGTGAACACAAAGGTCTATACCTGGCGTCTAAAAGAACAAAGTGATGAAGCCAGGAGAACTTCACTGGGGAGGCTATTCCATAAACAGGGTGCAACCACTGAAAAGGCCCTCTCCCTGGTAGCCACCCGCCTCACTTTGTTTTGCAGGGGCAGCCGGAGGAAGGCCTCTGAAGAAGATCTTAAGGTATGGGTAGGGACATATGGGGCAAGGTGCTCTCTCAAATAACCTGCCATTTATTATTATTATTATTATTATTATTATTATTATTATTATTATTTAGGGCTTTAAAGGTTAAAATCAGCTCTTTGCCCTATTTTGTACCAGCTGTAATTTCTGGACCATTTTGCAAAGCAGTTTACATAGAGAAATAATAATTAAGAAGATGGATTCCTGTCCCCAAAGGTCTCACAATCTAAAAAGAATCATACAGTAGACACCAGCAACTGTCACTGGAGGGGTACTGTGCTGGGTGTGGATAGGGCCAGTTACTCTTCCCCTGCTAAATAAAGAGAATCACCAAATTAAAAAGGTGCCTCTTTGCCTAGTTAGCAGGGGTAAGAGGTTGAACATCAATAACACAGGCAGAGGAATCACTGACCAACAGTACTTTAGTCTTGTCTGGATTGAGTCTCAGCTTATTCACCTTCATTCAGTCTATTACTACATCCAAGCACTGATTCAGGATGGTCACTGCTTCACCTCTGTCTGAGTGTCATCTGCATATTGATAACACCTCAAGCCAAATATCCTGATGACCTCTCTCAGCACTTTCATATAGATGTTAACCAGCATAGGGGGAAGAATGGAACCTTGCGGAACCCAATAGCATAATTGTCAAGGGGTTGAGCAGTAATCCCCCAGCACCACCTTTTGGGAACGGGCCTCAAGGTAAGAGTGAATCCACCTCCAAGCAGTACCTCTTACACCCAACCTGGCCAGCCTATCCAAAAGGATACCATGGTATCAAAAGCCGCTGAGAGAGCCAAGAGAATTAATAGGGTTGCACTCCCCCTGTCTATCTCTTTACATATGTCACCCCACAAGGTGACAAAAGCAGTTTCTGTTCCAAAGCCAGGCCTGAAGCCTGACTGAAATTGATCTAGATAGTCCATTTCCTCACAGAGTGTCTGGATCATACAGAAGAAGGGATCGTACAGAAGAAGGCATTATCTAAAATAACCTGGACCTAAGCAATTCAAGGCTTTAAAGGTAATAACCAGCATTTTGTATTTTGCCCGGAAATGTATTGGCAGCCAGTGCAGCTGTTTAAGTCTTTCTGGGTTACCCCAGAGACCAATCTGGCCGCCACATTTTGAACTAACTGAATTTTCCAAACTACATACAAAGGTAGCCCTATGTAGAGCACGCCTGGAGGTTACCAGCTGGTGCACCACAGTTTTGAGATTGTTCACTTCAAGGAATGGACGTAGCTTTTGAATCAGCCGAAGCTGATGAAAGGCGCTTTCAGCCATAGCCTCCACCTGAGATACCAGGGTGAGGCCTGGATCTAAGAGCAACCTCAAACTACATACCAGTTCCTTCTGGGAGAATGTAACCCTGTCCAGAACAGGAAGATCTATCCCATCTCTCAATTTACGGTCCCCCACAATGAGCACCTCCATCTTACTTGGATTTAGCTGCAATTTGTTATGCCTCATCCAGCCCATTACTGCCTGTAGGCAGGCGTTTAGGGAATGAGTGCTATTACATGATGATGATGAATGATGATGATAAGGAAAAATAGATTTGAATGTCATCAGCATACTGATAACACCCAGCACCAAATCCCCTGATGACCCCATCCAGTGCGTTCATGTAGATATTAAAAAGCATTGGTGACAGAATAAAGTCCCGAGGGACCCATATAATAACTCTTGTTAGAAGAGCCACTGTCACCATCTGGAATCTACCCAAGAGACAGGAATGGAACCACTGCAAAGCACTGCCTCCTATTCCCCAACTTCCCTAGTATCTAGGGAGGATACCATGGTATCTAGAAGGATACCATGATCGATGGTATAGAAAGCCACTGAAAGATCCAAAAGAACCAGCAGAGTCACACATCCTCTGTTAATTCCCTAATAGAGGTCATCCAAGCCTGTTTCAACCCCATATCCAGCTCTAAAACCTGTTTGAAATGGGTCTGGTTTCCTCGAAAACCACTTGGAGCTGATTTGCCAGCCCTCTCTCAATCACCTAGCCCAACCATGGGAGATTGGATACATGCCTATAGCTATCCACCACTGAGGGATCCAAGGTAGGCTTCTTAAGAAGCGGTCTAAGCACTGCCTCCTTCAAACAGTTATGTTTCTGCAAAACACTGCTGCTTGGTCCAAGCATAGATCAGTTTCCTCTGTGGCACCACGTACCTGTCTTTGCTATGTTTTTCTTGCATGAAGCCACAATTCCCCAGTGAAGCGGGGATGGGGGAGAGTTTGCCTGCTAATAGTGGTTGTTAACAAACCAGGATATTAAACCACACGAGTGTGCAGGAGGGTCTAGATTGTCTTGAAGCTGACCACTGAATCAGACCATTGGTCCATCTAGCTCCATAATTCTGCACTGTCTTTCAATCAATTTCCAGGCAGAACTTCGGTTAATTACACATTAAGGCTATTCTTATGCGCAGCAAAAATTGTGCTAAGGAAGCTCAGCCCAGTTTTCGCTGTACATTAGAACTGTAGATTCTCTGGTGTAGATTCTGGTATAGAAGTGTACACCACTGGGTGCCTACCACCCACCCCACTTTTGTGCCCCTGGATGCTCCACAATGGGGGATAATGTCCCATTATACCCTATGGGAAAAATAATTTAAAATATTTCAAATATTCATTAAAAATCATAAGAGTGTCTGATTGCTTTGGGGGTTGGGTGGTAGTTGGCACCCATGGGTGCTCCACAATAGGGAATAATGGGCTGGTTCAAGTCCCATTATACCCTATGAGAAAAAAATATAAATAAATTCCAAAAATTCATTAAAAATTGTACAAGTGTCCAATTGCTTTGGGGTTTGGGTGGTAGGTACCCATGGATGCAAACTACCACCCCACCCACTTTTGGGGGGTTGAACCAGTTTGGATAGAAACCACCAGTTTGGTTCGAATTCGAGCCTGATGGCTGGTTCGGTTTGAATTTGAACCATCAAACTGAACTGGTTCGAATTTAACTGAACCGGTTTGAATTTGAACCGGTTTGCACATCCCTAGTGCGGGAACACTGAAGCAAAGTCGCTGCTCATCTGGGCAAGCAATCTGTCCGCCCAGGGAGAAGGTGGCGATTGTCTCCGTGGAGGTAAGCACTTTCGGTATTCCTCTCCGCAATACAGTGTAGCGCTTCCCACTTGACCATGGAACTAGCTTCATAATCTGCATATTTCAAAGGTCATTTGCTGAAATAGTAAAGCATATGGCTGATTCATACATTCATCCAGTTGTAAGTCCAATTTGAATGGTGGAGGAGGAGCAAGTGGGCATGCCCCCCTTTTTAAAGGAGAAAGAATCACACAGATCAGACCTATGCACAAGCACGTATAAATGTGCTCAAAACCACTTTGTGTGCATAGTGGAAAGATATGTGTTTGGCTGTTACTTCATGACATAAGCATGATTGATGGCCTAGTTAGTGTATGAACTATCACCATGAAAACCATTTCCATATGCCTAAGACATCACTGAGTAGCAGTCCAAAAACAGCTAAAATTATCATCTCCATTGGAGCAAATTCTCCTGATAATCTTGCCAGATGGTGAGAAACTTTCTGGTTATTGCCTATAAATACAAAGTGCTGGTTATTACCTACAAAGCCCTTAATGGCTTTGGTCCAGGATATTTAAGGGAATGCCTCCTTTGTCATGAACCCTGTCACGTATTAAGATCATTGGGGAGGTATGGTTACGGTTGCCACTGGCTTGTTTGGTGGCAACTCAGGACCAGGACTTCTCTGTGGCTGCCCCAGAGCTCTAAAATGTGCTCCCTGACAAAATATGAGCTGTTCCATCTCTGCATGCTTTTTAAAAGGCCATCAAAATGCACCTATTTTCTCAAGATTTTAGTCAAAATTAAGTTTAAACTGCTTAATTGTTTTTATTCTGTAAAACTGGTTTTTAATGTGTTTTTACATTTGTTGTATTTAAAATTATGTACATATCAGGCGGTCAGTAATAAAATAAAATATTCCACTGGGTAGCCATTTTAAATTCACTGTACTGCAGTGTTTAACACTATTAAAAGCAGGGAAATATTTGAATGCTGCAGAAATTAGGGAAGGTGTGATTGTGAAGGCTGCTAGGAATTTCAGAAATCTCTTGCGTTTTGCATACACTTGGTGGTAGTCAACCTTTCCTTTCATTAGCAACCTCTTATGTCTGTGGAGTGCTGCTTAAGAGGCCCCTGATCTTCTGGGGGCTTTTTGCAGGGCACAGAAGCAGCCTTTGGAAGAGTGAACTGAAAAGCACTTTGGATCTTGACCAAAGTATTTGGAGGAAAGGCCTTTTAGAGGAAAGGCCTTAACTGAAGCTTTTACCATACTTACATGAAAGAATGTGAGTCCTGCATCCTTTTAAGGATGTCCATCAGAAATTGATATTAGGAACTGTAATGTAAAATGTTCTTATTGTGAAAAGAGAGAAAACCATTTGTGCTGTCTTTTATTTTCTAATAACTATTTCAGTAGGTTTGAACTGTGAAAGCACCCATACTGATTTTTAGTGTTCTTTCCAGCTGGGCTGCTGTATAACATTTAGTAGCAATTGCTTCTACAAAAGGTATACCAGCATGTGAAATCCTGTTGCAACTCAAAGCCTCCTGCAAATAACCCTGTTGGTCTAGCAAGCTGTGCTAGTTGCAGAAGAGGTTGGGCTTACAGTAAAAAGAACTTGTACAGAAGTATTCCAGTTATGATTGATTCCAGCCGCCCATTACAAAGCCTTGCTGAATACCAATAAGTGTGGCATCTGGTACAGTGGAAATAGTGCAGACTTTCAAGTAGGGCTGCCAAGCTGTAACCTGGGGAGGATTTATGTGATTTATGTATTTACATTATCTGTAGATAGCCTTTCAGCAGGAAATTCCTGTCGAGCAGGAATACACTTGTTAAAAATTATAGTAAAAGTTAATATTGAAAAATCAGAATTACAATAACAGCTGATAGCCAACAACTGCAGAACAGAAAGAGCTGTCATGTCAAAAGCCAAGGCCCCTGCTTCTGACACAATGCCAGGCAGCCAAATATGAAAAGAGGCAAGATAAATTGACATCCTGACTTCATTGGGGAGGGAAAGTCCACTCAGGGGCCACCACAGACATCTGGAAGTAATGGTACCTGCAGCAGGGTTTCATTGCCTGGTTGCAAAGCCTCTGGCAGGGAAAACAAGAAGGGGATTGTATCTGCACCTTAAAAGATCCAGAACTACAACACTCACCTTGCCCACCCTCTTCCTTCTGCCTGCTGTTGGGCAAAACATGAATTCCATTTGCTCCAGCATCTGGAATGAAAAGATGTCTAGGGAGAAGGAGGAAAGCATGATTTCATACTCTTTTGTAGAAAGATACTATCTCCTGACTGCAACATGGCTGTCAGGTTCAAATAAATATGCAGCGATGAAGCTCATATTTACCTTGATCGAAATACTTTCAATCTAATGCAGGGATTACCAACCTTTTTACAAACAAGTGTACCCCTTCTGTCACAAACCTTCAGTTTGGGTACCCCATAGAGTGTGTGTGTGTGTGTGCGTACACACTATTAAAAGTTATAGTTATGAAACAGGTTACTCTAGTCACTGGCTTACATCCCGACTGCACTGGAAAAGGTGCAGAAGAGGGCAACCAAGATGATATGGGGCCTAGAGCACCTTTCTTATGAGGCAAGACTACAACACCTGGGGCTTTTTAGTTTAGAAAAAAGACAACTGCAGGGAGACATGATAGAGGTCTATAAAATCATACATGGTGTGGAGAAAGTGGATAGAGAGAAATTCTTTTTCCTCTCACATAACACTAGAACCAGGGGTCATCCCATGAGATTGATTGCCGGGAAATCTAGGACCAACAAACGGAAGCGCTTTTTCACACAACACATAATCCACTTGTGGAATTCTCTGCCACAAGATGTGGTGACAGCCAACAACCTGGATGGCTTTAAGAAGGATTTGGATAACTTCATGGAGGAGAGGTCTATCAATGGCTACTAGTCGGAGGGCTACAGGCTACCTCCAGCCTCAAAGGCAGGATGCCTCCGAGTACCAGTTACAGGGGAGTAACAGCAGGAGAGAGGGCATGCCATCAACTCCTGCCTGTGGCTTCCAGCGGCATCTGGTGGGCCACTGTGTGAAACAGGATGCTGGACTAGATGGGTCTTGGGCCTGATCCAGCAAGGCTGTTCTTATGACTAAGTTACTCATGAGTATTCCCACTGAAATAAAGTTTTTGAAGTTACTCCCATCTAAAGTATACTTGTCTCATTAATTTCAATGTCTGCCTATGATCAGTGTGGCTGCAGTGTGAGAAGGCAGGAGGGACCTGTGTACCCCCAGGGAGCCCTTGAAGTACCCCTAGGGATACTAGAAACCCCTGATGGGAACACCTGATCTAATCTATTTCACAAGGTTATTGTGAGGCTATGGAGGCAATGCTGGAAAATAAGTCTCACTGAAGCTAGTATTTGAGAGCAGAATCAGATAAAAGCTTACAGTACTTCTTGGTAAACTTACCACTGGGTAAACATGGTTTTGATAGGGCTATTGGTGAGGTAGCAATAAGTGATCCCAATATTACTCTATTGGGTGCAAAACATTTTGGCCACAGAGCAAAAATGAAACGTTCAGCTTGTGGACCTTAGTGAAAAGATGTAGAATATATGTGGGATGTACGAGGCACTTCCTATCATGAAGCCTATATGTTTTGTGATTCTTTTTGTCATTTGTCCTGGGGTATATATTCAAGAAATAAGATATGGATACATCTGGAAAGCTGCAAAATGTTACAGAAGTAATTTAACAGTAGTGCATGTACATTGCATGGCATTTCCATTATTTTTAGCCTACTTTCCAGTAGGCTTATGAGATCACCCGGCATTCTCCGTGTGTCCCCCACTGTCAACTTCGCAACACCTGGACCAATATGAACCAAATCGGGTACAGTTGTAGGTGCACATAGGGACACCTCAATGGCATAGTTTGTGATGATGTCATCCGTTCCATTCCAAGATGACGGACACGAAAACTTTTGAGGCACATGAGCTAACTTGTGATCCACTTAACCAATTTGAACCAAATTTGTTACAGCTACAGAGACATGTAGGGATGCCCAAATGGTGTGGTGTGTGATGATGTCACCCACTCCAAGTCAAGATGGCAGCCACGTGAACATCTGAGGCACAAGCAGGCTAATTTGTGGACTGTCTAACCGATTGAAACCAAATTACATACAGTTGCAGTGAGTGACACACAGGGACACCTCAACGGTGTAGTTTGTGATGATGTGATCCACCCTGATTCAAGATGGCAGACGTGTAAACTTTTGAGGCGCAAGTGGGTTAACTTGTGGACAGTCTTAACTGATTTGAACCAAATTTGCTAAAGCTGTATGGACACATAGAGATGTCCCAATGGTGTTTGTGATTATGTCATCCACCACAATCCAAGATAGTGGATATGTGAACCTTTGAGGTGCAAGTGCACTAACCTGAGGACTGTCTAACTGATTTGAACCAAATTTGATACAGTTGTAGTGAGTGACATACAGGGACACCTCAGTGGTGTAGTTTATAATAATGTCATCCACCCTGATCCAAGATGGTGGATGCATGAACATTTGAGGTGCAAGAGCTCTAACTTGTGAACCTCGATTTTAGCCAAATTTAGTCCAGTTGTAGAGACAGTGAAAGGAAAGTAGGCTGATTAGTTCTTACTAGAACAACTTCTTTGTTGTTGGGTTCAGTTTGAGTTCTGTTTGAAGTGCTGAGTGATAATCTTACTTGTTATTTCAAAATACAGTTTATGTGACCAGCATTGGTAGCTAATTAATTTTCACTTTCAGAGTGAACAAAGTTTCTGATTCTCAAAAGCGCTACCCTACACATGTTCCCATTGCCCTGTTAGAATTCCTTTAAGATTAAAATCAAGTAGGTATTCTATTACAGAAATCATTGGGGGCTGTTTTCAGCTCAAATAATTATTTTTATAATACTTTATTTCAGGATGGATTTTACAGCCATGATAATGGTCTTTTTCATTGTTATTGCAAATGCTTTTAATGTATCATTTGGGGCTGTTTAGTTATGCATTGCTTTTGATTGTGAGGATAAAAACATTTTCTTATTCTAGTTTAGAATGCATTCACATCTTTTTCTTTCACTTTCCTTAATACCCCAGCCTCTTCTCCCCCTCCCCACTTTTTTTTAACACCCACATATTTCTGTGCAGATGGAGAGATGTGACAGATCATGGAATTAGCAAACCCAAGGCTTTTTTGCTACATTTTAAATCCATTCTGATCCTCCCCCACCTCCGTAGTCCCTTGATCTACAGTTTTGTTCTAACTGAATGAACTATTTAACAAGACATCTGTTCGCGGCATGTGTTAGCTTTCAGTCCTGTGCTTGACCCTTCAAATATTTTGTATTATTCCTTCAAAGCAGAGATCTATGCTCATATGTGTTTATTTTAGCTGGTCTACTCATATTCCTGCGACTTTCATTGTCTTAACTTGTGACAAACCTAAGTGAAATAATAGACACTAGGAAGACATTTGATAATGCCAAATCTTTTATTTTTTAGGGTTTTTTAAAAAATCATATCAACAATTAGTAGTATAGAAATAAGGATAATAATGGATCAATCTTTTATACTCTTGGGGAGAAGATCTGGTCTTGCAGTAGCAAGCATGAATTGTCTCCTTTGCTCAGTGGGTATGTCTTGGATTATATTTGAATGGGTGACTACATGTGAGCACTGTCTGCTGTAAGATATTCCCTTTAGGGGATGAGGTCATAGCTAAATCATAGAGCATGTGCTCAGGCGTCCCTAGCATCTCAAGGTAAGGCTCAGAAAGACTCCTGCCTGAAACCTTGGCAAGCCACTGCCAGTCAGTTCAGACCAGGGCTACTCAAATGTGTCCCACCAGCTGTTTTTGGACTACAGCTCCTAACATCCCCAGCCACAGTGGCCAGTAATCAGGGATGATGGGAGTTGTAGGCCAACATCTGCAGAAGGGATGAAGCTGAGTAGTCCTGGTGTAGACAATACTGAGTTAGATGAACAATGGTCTGACTTAGTTCAAGGCAGCTTCCTATGCTCATCCATTCCTAGAAGCAAGCCCCACTGAGTCCAACTGGACTCAATCTCAAGTAAAGATGCATAGGTTTAAAGCCCAAGTTTAAAGGAGACACAGGTACAGAGAGTTTGTTCAAATCTTCTTTTAAAATCCCACAAGAAAAGCCAGAGTGGTAAAACTATATCAACTTGTATTTGTCTCTTTGTCTAATGTCAATATAGCAATAAACCAAATGAAATTCAGGCTGCATGTCATTTTCTGCTAAATTTTAGGCTACATTTGTGTGCATCTGTCCTTCTCACTAAAGCGGGAAAGGTCACATACAAACTTACAAATAGTAAAGTTACTCACCAGGACAGTAATAATACATTTCTTCACTTTGTTTTTTCCATAAGCATAGCTGTGAAAATACAGTCAAAATTCTTTTACTGAATAGTTCTGTTATACTTCCTTTTATACAGGAGGGAAAACTCAGCATAATAGGGAATTCTAAAGCCCATTGCCTGGAGGTGAACTTAACAATACACCTACTAAAACATAGCTTCCAAAATCCAGCACAGGCAATAAACTTAATGTTCAACACATGTACAATCTGTGTACAGTGTACACACATGCAGATCTGTACGCATATATAGTTATTTGCACATTATATTCAATACAAATACAGATACATGTATAAGTACACTTCCTATCTGTATCCTGTATTTGAGGAGGCTGAATCCAGATGCATTTTCACAGTGAACCCCCTGAAGAGGGTTTTGGACTTAGGTAGATCTATTTTAGGACTTCTTAATTGTTGAAAAGCTCTTGGGCTTTGTTTTGTTTTGTTTTAAACCATTCTGAGTTTACTGATTAAAATCAGTTTCATTGGTTCTAGTATGTTGAGAGAGGGAGAAAGGAAGTATCATTTCATACAGCTCTGTGTGTCCCCCACCACCACCACTCCCAATTGGATCAAATTAGACATGACTTTAAATGTGTTCCTAGCCCTGCTGTAATTTTTCTTGGTAAACAGCAGCAGTATCACATCCCTCCACCTCCTCAGATTGAGACTGCCGTGGGGATTAGAAGAACTTTAACCCTAACTTCAATCCTGATCCAGATGCCCTCATCCCAGACACATACATGCTGTTTTCCCAGCAAAAAGGCTTTCATTGGCACCAATAAAGTATCGTTTCCTTGAAAAATAACATGTGAAAGACAATTCAGATTTGGACCATGGTTGGTTAGTATTATTACACACATACATGCGACCCACCACATGGCTGCTGATCCAGCTGTTTACCAAGGAACAGATTAAAGCCAGTGATGCATTTAATGTGATTTGGCTTTTATTTCTCTTTTTCTAATTTTTTAAAAAAGTGGCATTCCCATAGATCATGGATTCTTAACCTTCTGCACCCAGATGTTGTTGGACTACAACTCCCATAATCCCCAAGCAAAAGCCATTGCAACTGAGGATTCTGGGAGTTGTAGTCCAACAACACCTGGGGGCCCAAGGTTAAGAAACCCTGCCATAGATCATTCTGGTTGCTCTTTTTTGGTCCTTTCCCAATGCTTTGATATTTATATAAAAACATTAAGATACCATTTTATTTTATTTCTCCATTTGCATGAGCAGATCTATCTACATGAGCCATTTTATATAGCCATTTTATTTTCAATTCATTTCCTAATAAGCTTTAACAGAGGTCCAGTGCAGACTGCAGCAGAGGGAAAGCTTGAGGAGCAATGCTTCACTTAAATTTATTTGGACAATGGGGAGGAAAGACACTTTTGTCTGAGATAAGTTTTTGTGGGACAGAAAGCACTTTTGGGGGCAACTCTTCAAAAGCTTTTGGGGTTAGAATCTGCCCCAACATGGAATTTGCCTTTTTCACAGCCACTGCATGCAGTTTTAGATTGGCACACTAATGCAGAAGTGTCAGTTGAAGTGGATTGTTGACATGAGTGTTCTTCGTTATTAAGAGAACATTGTTTTTGTATGATAAATTTGATTGAGGAAGACATTGTGGAAGAAAATATAAGCCCTCTTTTCCCTTTGGAAGATGCTTCACTTCTTTAGGAGGAAGTACTGTGCCCTTAGCCAAAATGGTATCATTGCTCAAAACAACTAGGACTTTAAGAGAAAACCATGAAGACTTGGAAGCCTAGATAGTCTATTCAAGATTAGCCACTGTATCAGCTGAACAGATTCTCAAGCTAATATAACTTAAACTGAAGATACAAATTTGTTCATTGTTTATGATGACCAATGTTTTATCTTTGGTTTAAGTCATAAACAAAGGCCCTACTTGATTTCCACTCAAAAATGGTTATTTACTGTTGTTCACTTATTATATTATGGTAGAACCAGTGGCCAAAGCAAGATAAAATTGGGATTCAAGAACAGACTCCCAATTTAATTGAAATTCGAATAATAAGGAAAGGAATGATAAAAGGAATGTGTCAAAATAAGTATAATGTTCGGATAATGTTGTGTTATTCACCCAGTGCCTAACTCCTTGGAGATGGACTTTGAGTTATGGACTTATATAAATCTAAGAGAAATGTGCTATCTGTGGTTAGGTCACCACCTGCTAAGGTCACGCTTTCTGCTTTTACCATGGGAATGGTCCAGTCAGTGGTGTAGACCTGTTCTTAAAAATTAGATCTGATAAGATTCCAGAACTTTCTGGAGATTGAGCCTGCTGATCCAGATGGAAGTGTGAGAAAACTATGAAAAGAAAAGTTGAAATTGACTATATTATTATTATTATTATTATTATTATTATTATTATTATTATCATCAGTGAATTGCATTTTGGTATCCTTCTCCACTGCTGTAGTGGAACAGGTGTCTGTGGTATGAAGCAACCTGAATGGGGGTGATGCTTCAAGTAGAAGTGGTATATAATGGTCTTTCCATTCCAGTTCTACTCTAGAATTGCTATATTTTGTTCACCCGCTTTTTACAGACATCCAGATGACATCAAATCATTGCAGGCTAGTGTTTTCTATGTTGTATTTGCAGGGTGTTGTAAGAGTAGGTAGGTGTGTGTGTGTGTGTGTGTGTGTGTGAGAGAGAGAGAGAGAGAGAGAGAGAGAGAATGAAATTTCAGCACTAGCCTGATGAAAAAAAGTGCTTTCAGGGCTCTTGTGCCTTTAAACACTTACATCAGTCTTTGCAGGTTCAAACATTTTGCTTCCTGTTGATCCTGGCTGGGAGAGCAGAGATGTACCCCTTGAATAGGCCCTCTGAACTGCCCTAGTGTCAGTTTGTGTTTCCGGGTCTGGGGGGAGGCTTTCCTCTGATTTTTTTAAAGCAAAATAGTAATAGCAAAATAGTAACACTAAAGCAAATCTGCTATTTTAAAAAAACCAAAAATTAAAAAATGAGAGGAAATGGGTTATAAAAGCTTCCCTGACAGTTGGGCAATTTGGAGAGTCTATTCCAAAGAGCAAGTGTCAAGCTATGGATCTTTAAATCTCCTGCTGGAATCAACAGGAAGCAACAAAACCAGCTGAAACTGCAAACAGTATTTTAATTAAAGTTACTGGGGACCATTGCTAAATGGGACTTACTTGTGGGTAAACATTAAAGGACGTTCTTGGTCAGGGGAAAGGACTTTGTTACATAATAGAGTGCTATATTAGTATCTTTGTGGAACCTCCATTTTAATTCTGCTTCTAGCTAATTGCAGAAAAGCAATGCCTCAACAGCACTAAAGGGTCAGTGTGGATCTAACCCATTTCATTCAGAAGCAAGTCAGTTGTGACCAGTCTTCCCTCTAAGGCGTGCCCGTGTGCATGCACTCACACATTTTTTTAATGTCCGCTCAGTCAATTTTAGATCCCACTCATGTTGAATCAGGATTCAGGAAGATCTCATTTTGAATGTATGTGCATGCACACAGATGAAAAAAATTAGAACACTGGTTGTGACATAATGACATAATGGAGCAGTGAAGAAACTTTTCTACCACTGTAGTACTTGCAAACTATTGCTCATCAGAACAATTTTACTGTTCAGTGGCCTTACAAATCTGGATTAGCAGTGATGTGAATGGTCTTTGACTCCACCGAGTAAAGTCTTTTGATTATTTGGACAAGTTTTCCAACTGAAGATACACAGTTTTGAAAATTAAAAATGTAAGGATCTGTGAAGGCCTTGGGGAATAGCCATTAATACCTAAAATATAATTAACATGAGAAGTTTTGTCTGTGGTGCAATTTTCTACCTACATTTCAGGACAAAATTGCTCATATTCATTATATCTTGGGCACGGCTAATTATTTCTCTGGGACATGGTAGATTCTTACCTTTTTAATTTTAAGCAACTAAGTGGAAATTTGCAGTTTCAGAAAATGCTGTGAAATAATGCATTTTTCGATGTGTTCTTCATTTAAAGAAAAACTTCTATGCATCAGAAATCAACACATCAGGAAGTAGGCTAGACTAGAACACATTTTCTGAAATATTAAATTTTCTTGGATGAGATTTTCTACTTTCCTTCTAAACTAATATGATCTTGATGGGCCTATATAACATTCCCCCACTCTGAAAATGTAGATCAGCTTTCATTGTCTATCCCCTGGCTTATCTCCCAAAGCTGAATTTTTTCAGAATACTGTGAACCATCTGTGAATTGAGGGCATCATTTTGACAGAGCCCTAGTTCTAACTTAATTGTAATGATAGATGTATTCTAGACTAGGGATGTACAATCTTAGAAACTGAAGAGCTACCATAGGTGCAATACAGTGGCTGGGAATGGGGGGATCATTTATTGGTTAGCCCATTTATTTTAAGCATTGGAACTTATCTCAAAGTCCTTTCCTGCAAAAATCTGCTCTTGGTACTCCCCACCAAACATTCTTCATTTAAGCAGTCTCATTTAGAGGGGGGCAGGAAGACTTTTTATTAATATTGTTATACAATTAAAAGTCAGAGGTTTTTGTTGGTCTTTTGCAAATCACCCAGACATCTACCAGTAGACCCTAATCTACATAAACTGCTTAGAAACAAATCTGCATTCTAAAACAGGGGTGGGCAAATGTTTAGAATATAGGTTTGTTTCCGAGCAGATCTAAAGTGAGTGGCAGTTTTGTTCAGAGAAAGGGCAGGCAGCAGGAGGTACAGAACCCTTTCTCCTAGACTTTTCCCACGGAAGTACCCACCAGTCTGCTGTTTTTCTCTGCCTGGGCTCTGAAGGCCCTTTAGTAGAAAAATGGCTGGAATGAAATAGCAAAGGAGAATTCAGCACCCACTTGTCACCCACTGACCTTATATCCTTGCCCTGCTTTATACCTGTTTAGTATGATCTACGTTCTAGCCATTCCCATCCTACTTGTAAGAAATTCTAGAAAAGAGTGCTGGCATCTTAAGAGCTGACTCCATTTTACTGTAAGCTCAGACCCGATAAAGCTCAGTTCCCTAAAATGCTGTTTGCATTATCTGTGAGACATATACTATATCATGATTCCACTTTATCCCACTAGTACAATTTGGATATTTTACTGATATGAGTAGTATGAATTTGTCTTCCTTTCTTTATTTGCTACTTTAATTTGGGATTATTTCTGACACCTTTTATCTCTGCAACTGCTGTGAGCCTTTTGTGTTGCCAGTTCTCATTGGCTGGTCATCCATGACTTTTCAGCAGATGTTTCATAGAGATCCTTCCTTCTCTGGAATGAATAATTCAATGAGGAATGAAAAGCACAAAGGTGTGTTCAGAGAGGACATTAAAAGCACCTTTGACATCCTATTTGTGTGCATTTGTCCGGACTTTTAATGTGGACAGAAAATAAGAACCAGCCATTTTAAAACTGAAAACCATTCTAACCTGCATACATTTGACTTGCAGGCACCAGCACATTTAGTGTGAAAAGACTTTTAAACTCTGGATGGATGAGGAATGCACGAAGCAGCTAAGCAGTAACTTTTTTTGAATGACCACACTGCTGTTCTTCCACTCTACCTCAAAAGCTAACTGCTTTACTCCTAGTTCTCTGAATTCTTACAGAACAGCCGGTGTTTCCTAGTTAGACTCATTGTAGTGAATGTGCCGGCACGGCTAAGAGGTATTAGATAAATTATCGGCAAGTAAAGTAGCTTGGTTACCTTTAATCTGTACAGAAATTAGAGACCTATTTTGAGCACAGTTTCCATTATGTAGTATGGAAGACAGAGAGACACATTGGGCAAGTATCACTTTATCATCTAATTAAGCATAATCCCCTAGTTTTGCTTCCATCATAGAAAAAGGGCTATTCCCTCGTACCCACTACGAGTTTACTGTCATGCTGAGTAGCTCAGTATACTCACTGGTGAATTTCCTGGCTTATAAGTATGTGGCCTCTGGATTCACTTTTTATTACTCCAGTAACTTAGATGTTGACCAGCCACCTAATGGCCCAGCAGGGAAATGACTTGATTATCAAGCCAAAGGTTGCCGGTTCAAATCGCCTCTGGTATGTTTCCCAGACTATGGGAAACGCCTATATCGGGCAGCAACAGCGCCATCCCTTGTGGGGTGTGGGGTGATGGGGCCAGGCCCCTGCATCTGACATCAGCAGCGTCCAACGTCAGATGCAGCAGGAGGCGTGGCCTCGCTCTGAAATGGGGCCACGCCCCCCATTTCAGAGCAAATGCCGGCCATGCTGTGAATGCAGCTCTGCTAGTATTTGCTCTGAAACGGAGCGCACGGCCCTGTTTCAGAGTGAAGCCACGCCCCCTGCATCAGGCACCAGGGGTCCGGGGCTTGCTTACCCTCAGGCAAGCACACACGGTGGCGGCGGGTGACCACCACGCCTGCCGCCGCCAGGAGCCAAGCGCGTGGGCAGTCTGCGAGGCTGCCTGCTGCTTGCTGGAACAGTGGGGGCCCTCCAAATGTGGGGCCCAGGGCTACCACCCTGGTCGCCCCACCCTAAGGTTGGGCCTGGGCAGCAGCGATATAGGAAGATGCTGAAATACATCATCTCATACTATGCGGGAGGAGGCAATGGTAAACCCCTCCTGTATACTACCAAAGACAACCACAGGGCTCTCTGGTCGCCAGGAGTCGACACTGACTCAACGACACACTTTACTTTTCCTTTAACTTAGATGTTACGTATTTTGATTTGATTTTAGTTCTATTTGATTCCTCAATGCATAGAACCAACATTATACTGTATATAACTATTACATATGCAGCCTGTGGCAAAAAACAAAAACAAACAAAGCATGCGCTTTCGCTTGATGGCCTAGTTTTGGAACTGTATTAGCTGTCTTCAATATTTCTGTTTTAAGTGAAACTGAGCGTAAATAAGACTCTCGAGAACAACCATGCAACATGCCAAGTACACTCCGTGTCTGTGGAAACCTGTGGAAACCGTGTCTGTGGAAACCGAGCCTATACCCTTATTTATGACAAATGTTTTCAAGCGGCATCTCCATTTATTAGGCAGACATTCTGAGATGTTTCATTCAAGTGAAGGGAAAACCTTTTCATCGCCCACATCTAAGTAATGCCAATTTGACAATAATTCCAATAACATGTTTTATGCATGAACAATTTCATACCATATTGATGAAAGTGCAGGGGGAGAACAAGAACAAAAGCACAATAGCTGTGATCTAAAGATGTCCATGGCTATGTACAAAGGGCATACATGTCCATGTGCTCGTGTGCACACATGCAGGAGGAGACTTGTCGCTTTTAGCTTCTGATGGCAGCCTTTTGCATCTCAGCCTTTTGCCAGCCAACTATTACTAAAAACTGGCTTTGCTATACTGTAGTTCCTCTGTTGAAGGAACTAAACTGGCTGCCAATATGTTTCCGGGCAAAATACAAGGTGCTGGTTAGTACCTATAAAGCCCTAAATAACTTAGGCCCTGGGTATTTAAGAGAGGGTCTTCTTCGCCATGAACCCCACAGCCTGTTAAGATTGTCTGGAGAGGTTTGTCTGCTGTTGCCGCCAATTCGTTTGGCGGCTACTTGGGAACGGGCCTTCTCCGTTGCTGCCCCCTGGGATTTGGAATGCGCTCCCTGTTGAAATAAGAGCCTCCCCACCTCTGGCAACTTTTAAAAAGGCACTGAAGACACATTTATTCACCCAGGCTTTTCATTAGATTTACAGTTTTAATATTTTTAATATTGGGTTTTAAATGTTTTAAATGTTCTCAATGTTTTAAATGATTGTAATTGTTAATTGATTTGATGTTTTAAATGATTTTAATTGTAAACTGCCAAGAGATGCAAGTTTTGGGCAGGATATAAATATTTTTAAATAAATAAAGACTTTTTTAATGTCACATGTAGTTTGGCCCTGAATTGAATTCCAACCTAGAGCTAAGATACAAATGTTGCTGTAGTTTATAATTTTTATGTTAATGTGAACAAATGTAAATCATAGTCATAAGTTTAAGAAAAACAAAAACATAACTGTCCTGGGGTCCAGGTGCTATTGCTGATTAAATTATTTCCAAGTCTGGTTGTCTCAGTGTCTCATGTGACACTCTGACAGACTGGAAGCACACTCCATAAAATGGATGCCAATTAATAATGCAGTGTAATTGGAAAGCAATGGTCTTAACATTTTTATATCAAAAAGAATACAAACTAAACCAAATATCATTACTAGCATTTTCAGTAAATGCCAAATAATTATTCATTGTATTGGAATACTTTTTCATTTTGCGAAGCCTGAAATCAAGGATGCAAATAATTTAACAGATTGTTAACTTGGATTGCATGCCTAATTAATTTTCCATGCACTGGCTGGAAAATTGATCCTGATTTGTTAGCTGCACCTGGGCTAGGTGGAATAACTCTTTTCTTGCTGCATCTGCTGTTATCCCTACAACACTGATGTCAGTAGAATCCAAAACGATATAGAAATTTTAAAGCATGTATTAGGGCAGCCATTCTCAGCATTCTTGTAAGTACTAGTTCAATCACATTCATATTTCTACCAGTCCAACCTGAACTAAATTCTCAACAGCCCCAACCCACAAGGCCATTATGGCCAGGGATGGAGACTCAATGGTAGAAGCCCTGATATAGGCAAAAGCAAGTGCCCCTAAGTCAACAAGACTTACTCCCAAGTAAATGTATTTATGATGCTGCAACTCAAGAATGCTTATTGTGCTGTTGATCGGCATGGTAAGGTGATACAGTTTACTGGGCCAACATGTATGAGTGAGAAAGCAAACTACTGAGACCTTTCTCACGATCACGGAGAAAGGGCTCCACGCTGCAGGGGAGGAAGCCTTAAATTGCTTACCTCCCCCACAGATGATCCTGGCCTTCTTGCTGAGCGAGTGGATCACTCACCCAGATGTTTGCCTGCTACTACAGCCAGCCAGGAGGTTTGGGGGCCGGGATGCCCATGGAACTCCCATAATGCACCACACGAGTGCATGGTGCATTATGGGGAGCCTTCTGGCACTGGCCAAGAGGTTACCCGGCTAGGGGTGTGCACAGAACCGCCAACTGCGGTCCGGCACTGGGTGGGGGTACCTTTAAGAGCGGCGGGAGGGTTTACTTACCCCTCCCGCCGGTTTCCCACTTGGCCAGCTCCATACCCAGCCATACCAATGCACCCCATAACCACACCTCTTGCTCTCCTCATATTGAGCTTTGTCTGTAGGGTGTTGCAAAACTGAGTGTCCAACATTCCAGGTCACAGGAAGAAAGTCTCCTGGCAGGCAAGCACTGCCTGTGGGAAGAAGAAGGGAAATGCTTAGCCAATGCATTGCTCTTTGTGGTCTATCCAGTTAAAACATACCCAGGTTTAGAACATCTGAAGAGGGTCTATAGAGTTAAAGGATGTGAACTTGCATCCCAGTGAATTGTCCCCCATTGGTTCAATGCATGTTTACCCCTCACCTTTCACTCCTTCTTCTACATTTTCCTGTTAACCTCCTCCTTCTCTCTCTCTGGTTTCAATATCTTGGGTCCCTTAGGGGTGTACGGAAGTAAGTTGATTGACTTACTACTGCCACCTGGATTGTCTTTCATGATCTTGTCTCAAGGTCCATATGATGAGCCTTTAGGGGTGTGCATGGAACCGCCAACTGTGGTCCGGCACTGGGGTGGGGGGTACCTTTAAGAGCGGCGGGAGGGTTTACTTACCCCTCCTGCCGCTTTCCCGCTTGGCACCGTAAACATACGAGTAATTGGGGCGGCAGGATACCTCCCTGCCGCCCCTTCCCTGACGTTGCTTGCAAAACCTCCCAGGAGTGCATTGGCCGCACGTGCGCACGTCACAGAGATGTGAAGCGCGCTCGTCTCTGTGACGTGCGCACGTCTCTGTGACGTGCGCATGTAAACCCTCCCGCCACTCTTAAAGGTACCCCCCACCCCGAACCGAACCACCCAGGTCCGGACCGGTCTGGACCGGTCCGGAGGCCTTTACAATGGCCTCCAGACCAGTCCGGGCCCATCCCTATGAGCCTTTTCTCATGATCTGTGATAAAAGGGCAAGGGAAGAAGCCTGTAACATTACCTCCCCCGCAGATTAACCTCGCTGTTGGTCTGGGTGCGGTGATTGAATGCCCAGATGTAGAGCTGCCTCCTCGGGAAGTGCAGAGGGTTGTGGGCCAAGACATGTTGCCTCAGCCCCTGGAACACCCATAAAGTGCCGTGTGAGTGTGTGATGCATTATGGGGATTCCCCCAGCGCCAGCCTGGAGCCCCTCAGTCTCCCAGCCCAGCTGCAAGCAGCCAGATCAAAAAAATGATCAAAAAAACAGGGCTAAGGGAGCCCTAATCCCATTTAAGTGGCTGGCTGGCTGGTTTAGGTTACTGCCTAGGCGCTGCTGGGATTGGGCATGATCCCAGTGGTTCTCATGTGTGGGCAAGACCAGGCTTGGCTTCATTATCCTGGTTTTGCCTGTGCATGAGAACAAACTTGACAACTTGACATCTGTGGTTGCTTCCTTCTCCTTTCAAGCATTCTGTACATTTAATATTGCATAATGGCATGGAATTCAGCAGGTGAAGTTTTCTATTGCTATATCTTCAAGATGAGAAAAACTTATTCTGTTTAATTTTCCTCATTAAATTATTAAATGAAACCCTTTCAAGATTTGGGCCAAGATCTATGATAGATCTTCTGTAATAGATTAGGAAGATTAGCAATTTACATGATAGATTAGGAATGTTTCCCATTATTGTTTTCTGTGAAGAAAGAAGCCTTGCATTTTAGCAACATCCAGAGACTGTCAGTAAATAATAGATATAATCCTAAATTAGCATTTTAATTAAGGTTGAAATCTTCAACATTCATAGTGCTATGATTTCTTATTGTTTTAATTTGACATTATTGTATTTTAGTTTTACTGGAAAATTTGCTGGTTGTGAGCCACTTGGGAAACCTTTTTGGTTGAAAAGTGACATGCACATTTTTGAAATAAATCTTATTGAAATTATGTAACTTACTTCTGAGAACACTGTTCACTATTACTCCAAAGTTAGTGCCACTGGGCTGCATGATACACATTCCTCCATCAACACTAAAGGCCCACGAAGGCTGCTGCACTAATTCAGAGGCAGCCCCAAAGGTGTTGAGTGGGGCTACTGTGCAATGACTTCAGAGCATTTCTGGGCAGTAGTGAAGCCCTCTATGCGCTGCTGCCCCAAAGCGCTTAGTCATTGTTGTGCAGCAGCCCCAATGCCTTTTGAAGTTGTGCATCAGCGCCAGTGCACCCAGGAGTCTTGAGGTTTTACTCCATAGATTGACAAAATCTTTCTCGATCTTCAGATAGTTGGTACTTTGAAATAGTGGATTTCCTGTTATCTTTCCAGGAAGCAGATCTTAATAGCACTTTCTCTTCCAGTGGCTCTCATCAGCATACAGATCCTGCCAATAAGACAAAAACAGCTCCCTGTGAGACTAGAGAAAGATTATTTCTATAGTCTCACAGGGAGCTGTATCACTTACAATAACAAGAATTTTGGAGACTATTTTTGTCTTATTGGCACAAAATATTTTGTCTTATATGCTAAATGAGAGCCATTGAAGATGGAAAGTGCTACTACAATCTGCTTCTTGGAAAGATATATGGAAGTCCACGATTTGAAAGTACCACCTATCTGAAGATTGAGAAAGACTTCGTGAATCTATTGAGTAACAGTTCAAGACTACTTGCTCCCTTTGGATTTAAGGAGGACTGGAATGTACATATAATTTACAACATAATTGGCTGGATTTTTTATTGTACTTCATTGACTGAGGAAGATTTTGAAATTTGATCTTAGCTCTGCAAGTTTCACATTGTTCAATTTATTATATAATCTCCGTGGGCGCCAGGAGTTGAAATCAACTTGACGGCACACTTTACCTTTATTACTATTTCAAGGTAAAGTGTGCCATCAAATCGGTGTTGACTCCTGGCGACCAGAGAGCCCTGTGGTTGTCTTTGGTATAATACAGGAGAGGTTTACCATTGCCATCTCCCATGAAGTATGAGATGATGCCTTTCAGCATCTTCCTATATCGCTGCTGCCTGATATAGGTGTTTCCCATAATCTGGAAAACATGCTAGCAGGGATTCTAAAGGATGACCTATATTATAGCATTTTTATACTTAACTGTTTTTGTGTATATTCCTATTCCATTGATAATATACCTTATTGCATTATCAGTTAGGTACTTATTGTCTTTTCAGGACAATACTTACCCCACTTCTTATCTCTGATTTAATAAAGAAACCCATACCTGCCCCCCGGCCCCGCAATAATTCAAGTAGTGTTGCCCAAGTTACCAACTCAAGTCTAAAGAGCTTCTCTAAACCAGTACAGAACTAATAGTGCTCTGGAAAACGTTGCCTGGGAGAGTTTCTGACTGACATATTTAGATAAATGAAGGTCAGCCATAGAACAACTTGCAAGACCCTGTGCCTAATAAAAACACATTTGCGAAACACAGATTTTACATTCTTCAAAGGAATATTTAGAGTGGCAGTGCTGTATAACAATCTTCTTTAAGGGAGCTGCTCACAAATGTGAAAGTCCAACTGCTTTTAAACTAGTGGAAGTAGATCACTATTAAAACAAAAAGGATAATGAGATATACAGGTTATAAGATCATGAATTCAGAGCCAGAGACGTAGAAGACACTGTAAGACATTTGTTCAGACAAAGGATGCTGACAAGAGTTGTCAATAAGGGAGCCTTATCTGTGACTGCGAGTTATGAATACTTAGCTGAACTTGCAGGTCAGTTTTGCCTGCCTGGAATTCTGTTTCTGTTCAGTACAATACAGAATAAAATCCTACACCTCACAACTACATGATATTTTCTTGTGATGTCGTTAATGAAAGTCCTGGTTGTCTTTTTACAGCCAAAAAAAGAAAAAGAAAGATGTTTGTTGAAATGTTTAATCTAAAATAACATTTACTTTCCCTTCCCTATGTATATCTGTGTGTGTGTGGGTGGCTTCACCCCTGACCGGCAGCCCCTGAGCTTGGGTTCAGCAGTCAGTTACCCAGGAGCGCAAACTCCTTGCGTGAGCCTCTACTTTCACTCCAGCTTCCGATATGTTGAGATTGGTCGAGGCTTTGCATATCCTGCCCCCTCAAGCAACCCAACATCTGTTACTTACTTCAATCTAAGTTATAGATTTTGGGATTCCCTGAGTGAAGAGAGGCAGGTTATAAAGCAAATTTGGGTGGGTTGACCAATCTCTGCATATTGGAAGCTGGAGCAGAAGTAGAGGCTCATGTGGGGAATTTCTGCTGCCACTGTACATGTGAACCCATTCAGTGTCTGTGTGTCTCATCTCTCTTGAGAAGCTGTATTCACGCAACAAATATGTGTTGAATGAACTCTTGGAGGGGGACTGACTGGGATCATGCCCACCTGCCCCACTCCCAACCTTCATGGGTTGATCTAGAGGTCTGTCTATGAAATCTTTACCCTACATTTTTGTCTGTCTGTTCACACAGTCTTTACCCTGCATTTTTGTCTGCCTGTCTTTTGGTCCAATCTTTACCCTGCATTTTTTGCAACATACAGATTTTATGCACAAGGGCTACATACATACACTCAGTTCACAACCTTGGACCAACCAGCAGTTTGGACAGTGGGCATGACCCCACTGTCCCCCGTCCCTATATTGATATCTACTAATGTGTTTCCTATGGCCATGAGACATGACAGTGGCAGGTCACTTCCAATCCTTGCAAAGCAGGGAATAGGGAAGATTTAAAGCACAGCTTGCGTAGCTGGACAAGGGAAATCCATCATTCTACTACCCTTAACACCCACCCACCCACCCCCACCCAGTCTCTTGCTTTTTAAAACAATTTTTTCTCGCAGGGGTGCTCTGTATATTTAAATAGCCCCACTAGCCATAACAAACAAACAGGCTTTTAAAAGTGCTATAGGTAGGAAAGCACAAGCACAGGATAGTCCTTCTTCCCTTTCCTGCCACCTCAGACTGAGCTTTATATTTCTTTCCCAGCCCTTTGGGTGGAGTCAGCACAGTCTGTTGGGTTGTGCCGCATCATGTCTAATTTCAGCCTTGATGACCAGCAACTAAACACAAAAACGTAAAGTCTATGTAGTTAACTGTATTTTTAAGAACAAAGCAGGAAGCCTGTGTCTACCTTGCTCAGTGAGTGTGCCTGCGTCATCAAGAGGATCACATGCTTGGGCTCTTTCACAAATGACTTAGACACAGGAATAGCAGACAGGTCACTGAAGGACTTCAGTAACGGTAGATCACTTAATCAGACTATCAGAGTCGACTGCTGAGCCAACTGCAATCCTCCATAACTCCCCCACGAGTGTGGACATTGTGATTGCAGTCTGTCATTTTTTTTATGGCTGGCATCTTGAAGAACTTAACCGACACATAAGAAAGATTACCTTAACCATGTTGAGGCTTTGGAGTTTGCATAGCAGTGGTGTGGCACAGACTTTACAAGTAGCAGCTGTTCATTCATTCACCTGTGCACTTCAAAATCGCTTGTAGAGAACAATGTGTCCCAGGGAAATAGGATTCCTTATTTCCTATACTGGTGAGCCTTATTAAAGAGGAGCATAAACCAAATGTTTGCCTCGTCCTTGGGGTATTGATCAGATTGATATTGGAATATTTTGCTTATCCCATCAGTGCCCATCCTAGTGAACTGCAGCTTGTTAACGTTGCAAATGCATTGCACCAAGTCCAGCTTTAAAAAGCTTTTGCAGTTCGAACAAGTGACATGATCATTTTCCTATTTCCACACTAGCCACTTTCAAACTTCAGTAACTGAATCTTAGTTATGCGACTAATTTTATCCATACATCAGCTGGAGAAGTAAGTGCAGCCATAAAGCTGCCAGGAATGGCTGAAGATAATGGTCCCATCTGCCCCCAAATTAGTCATGACTAATTGAAGGAACTAGAACAAAAGTTAGTCATGACTAACACATTCGGCTAGCTTTAATAGGAGTTAGTCACAACTAGCTTTAGCTGTACTGAGGCCATAAATTGCACATAACTATATCATAATAGTTGTCCTTTAAAAATTTTATTCTCCTATATCACAAAAGTAATTTAGATATTGACAGTTACTTCATAGTGGTATATTTCTGTATTCTGTAAGACCTCTGTCTTATTTTGCCCTTACTATGCCCTTTCTTCTGATATATATCAGAAAGAATTCTGATGTCTGAAATTAGCAATGATTTAAGCATGTTTTATTTCCCTTAGTAGAACAGGGGAAGTAATTTCCGCTTCTTTCTAAATTAGTTGTTTATCTTTATTTTATTCTCAAGATAATAATTAGAGTCTGTGAAATACTAGAAAAGAGTATTAAGGATCCAGCTTAAAAAGTAAAGATTGCTTCTCTGAAAGTAATACCTTCTCCCCGATTTTCTGCAATCTTTGTATAAATATGAATATGGCATAGTTTTCAGGGCCAACTCCAGATTTCAGAGGCCCTTAACAAACTGCCCACATGTCCTCATGTGATGGCATAGTGACCATTTTGTACCATGAACCTTCACGGTACCTTGTACCTTGGTGGTCCCTGACATGGTCACTGTGCCATCACCACATGAGGACATGGGCACAAAGATGGTCCCAGGGCTTAGCTACAGACCTTTCTGAAGACCCTGGACCCTCACTGCTGTCCTGATAGGACAGTCAGTGTTTCACCATCTGGTGGGCCACTGTGTGAAACAGGATGCTGGACTAGATGGGCCTTGGGCCTGACCCAGCAGGGCTGTTCTTATTGTTTTATTTTGTATTTCACAATCTTCCATAACTACTATTATATACAAAATATAAATATTTTATATTTCATACTCTTCCAGTACTTTTCTGCTCTGAACAAAAGGCATATCCTTCAAAATTATCAATGTGGTATAGCACAATTTTTTCTTGACATTGCTCACAACAATCAGGGAATGTGCATACTTCAGTAGCACAGAACATGGCCCAGGTTCAATCTCTGGCATATCCAGGTGGGGCTTTTAGATATGCCATCTGAGACCCCGGAGAACTGGTCATAATAAACAATACTGAGTGAGAGAATACAATATCGAGCTGGATGGACCAATGGTCTGACTTCGTACAAAGAAAGCAGCTTTATGTGTTGATATGCTGTATGTTCTGGAAGCAGAAATATTATCATCTTACAAAAAGTGTTGATAATATATACATTTATTATGATGTGAGTTAAATGAACAAAAATATATGGTGAGAAGAAAGGAAAATGGTCAGGCAGTGTTTCAAGAGAGTTGCAGTGGCAGAAACTGGAGTCAACTCTTTCCTTGATGTTCAGAACAGCAGTGCAGAAGGACTGTCTAACATGGAAGGGACACTCCTGTAATTGCATTAAATTTCTATAGAATACTTAATGTCAAGCCATGGAAGAAAGTTGCAAATGACCATTTTCCAAGTGCCAACTTAACACAATATTCATGTAAGTATTTGGTAAGCTATTGTGTATGGATGGGCAGAGGTGACAATATTATCACACATCTAGATCTGGTGTGGTAAAATATCTCCTTACACTTGGTGGAATAAAACAAATTACCAAGCTTGTCCAATGTGAGAGGGAATACTCATCTTTGCTTTTATCTTACGAGGATCTCTCTTCATATTGCCAGATGGCAGGAGAAATTCATCAGATAGGTATGAACATGTAGTGTAAAATTGTCAACTGCTTTCACTCAGAATCTTAACATTCTAAGGTAAATTCAATTAAAGAAAAAACAACCTTTGGTTTATAGGGATAGTCATAGGAATGGCAGCTCCAACTGAGCTCCGAAAAGCAAGGAAGTTAAATAACCCATGATGTTTATTCCATGAGGGCATGTGATCTGATGTCCAGTCTGAGATTTCTACTGGCCTACAAAATCATAACTATGGGAGCACTTTGAAGGCATTCTGCATCGGTCCTGTTGCTATACTATCAGAGGAGAAACTTAAGGATGTAGTACACTGCTCTGGGCTCCTTGGAGGAAGAGCGGGATATAAAATGTAAAAAAATAATTATGTATGTACATACATTATGTATGTACAATATGTATAATTTATACCTATATATGTTGTGTATACTGTACATTTATAGCCATACATACATCTATCTATATAACTACTGTACATCAAAACAGCACACATTCCTTTTGCCTTTGAAGCCATGGGGCAGATGTTCTGATTACTTCGCTCCTGGTCCCCTCTGCCACCTTCTGTTGAATGTGAAGATGGAGAGATTTTCACAGGCTTTGTCCTTGCAGCTGGGCTCAAATCTTGATAGCAGGATGGGTCCAACCACTATCTGACTGTGCCTAATTGCAAAGCGGGCTGTGGGGGGCGAGATCTCTGAACATTGCCCAGTTGTTTTCATATGTAGCAGAGACAACACAAATTCTGTGTTTGTTTTCCATGAATATTTTCCACACATGAATGTAACTGCTTGGTTCATTCATTTATATTTATATTCCTTAGCAAATAAGTTTTCATGATCAGCAAAGCTTGATTCTTGGAAGCTATCCATCTTTGTAATCCACAGTGCCCTGCCATAATAGTGGAACTGATTTAATTGTCAAAAACCCTCTATTTTAACATAGCAAAGCTGCACAACAAACTGCTGGCAATTAAACATTATATGAAAGAATAATTTCAAACATTGAACAAATGTGATGAAATAACAATCTGCTCACAGTCAGTTTGTGTATGGACAAAGTGGTGGATGTTCTCCCAGATCAATGATTTATTGTAAATACATTGCGTAGTTTTTGTACAGATTAGCAATGCAAGGCTTACTGCGGTCTTTTTCCTAATTATTATTTGATTTCTTTATTAAGAGAGATGAGCTATGAATTTCACACATTGGACACTATTTATTAGCCCCTGAACTAGATTGCATGTACTCTGTTAAATGCAGCTATGTATGTAATCAGTTGTCATTGCAATTAGTTGAAATTATTTGCAGCAATACTTCCACTTGTAATCTGTTTCCTATTCCCTAACCCCAAACTATTACCACTACACTTAGTACCTGTGTAGGTATCTCAAAATTTGCACCCAGCATTTTTGACATGGTTATTTGTTGACAGCATGAGTCACCTGTTTAATGGTGTGGGGGGGCTGTCTGGTTCTAGGAGCCTTTGTTCTTTCCCCTGCTGATTGGCCCCATCAACTCTGATCGTGCTGTCTGTTTGGGAACTATTTGTGCCCAGCAGAGTACACAGAGAACACACCTGCATGTGAGGAGGTGTGATGTATTTTTTTCATTTCTGTAGTCACTCATTCACCCCTTCCCATCTGTAAGGGAATGAAATGGGATACACTGCAAAAATCGCATATATGTAAAAACATATCTATAGAAATTAGCTAGATGTTACCATCAAAACAAAACACTGTTTTCATACCACTTTATCCCTGGTCACCAAAAGACAGCTAACACGTGTTTAATTTTTAGGACCAGTTTGGAGGATACTTTGCTGACCAGCCTGAGCATATAGTTATGACAGCAGCACTGTATGTTGTACAGTGTACAGCATATGTAGACAAAATGACACCTCTCAATCCAGTATTTAAACAATAGCACCCCAACACAACAGGAGACGGGGTGGGGGGGAAACATGTGCACTCATGATGTGCTGACAATCGCATGTGGTTGGACTAGTTAGGCAAATTATCATTCAGACCGCCCTTGCACTCTTTCTGGAACATGCCGAAATTTGGGCTTTGGCAAGTCTTCATTCTTTCCTAGTATTTAATTGTGCTACTTTCAGAAATTGCTTTTTAAACTAGGCAGTATGAAGAGGAGACACATCGCTTGTTGCATAGGTTCCTGGCTTGTGGACCTGGCTGGTGAAAGTGACTGTTCAGTTAATTTCATGGCATGTCTTGATGGTTTTGAACTGATTTTTCAAACCTAATGACAGGCATCCTAACTACAGTCTTGCATGTGCAACTGAAAAAGGCACTCAAGCAGCACTGGCAGCCCCACTTTGGAAGTGTAGATGTTTGCACAGGAGGTTTTGGGTTTTTTTTGCCAATCCCCCCATCCCTCTCAGAGCACTCTGTGTGACCCAGAATTGGGTACTTGAGGGCCACCTGACCCTTGACGACCTACTTCTGGGTCTCATGGCATGCTTTGTGGGGACTGGCAAAACTTCCCTCCCACCCTCAGCGTGAGCACCGATTCTTCAGAAGTGGGTTGCTAGCACTGTAGTAGCTGGCTTTGCAGCATTTTGCTTTCTGGCTTTACATTCTTACATTCATTACAATAGGAGGTTGGCCATTATTGTTTCCCATAGAAGTTCTGAACACTGGGGACAAACAACATGTTATTCTGAATGAGTTTTTCAAAGCACAATATAGCAAAAGAGTTACACACCACTCCTGCCTTTTCCCCCTCCTGTGGCTGCATTTAAATTTTTTTTTTTAAGTTGGTGGTCAATCACAGATCTCTAAATATAATGCGTAGTTTGGTCCTGTGACTGATACATGGAAACATTACACGGGGAAAGTAACACATTTCTGCTTCCCTGACAACTTTGGATACCTCTCTGAAAGTCTCCCCGAAATATGTTATCTCTGGGAAATCAGTATCTATTCTATCCTTGTTCATTGACCTCTATGATGTTGCATCTTTTAAACAAGGGCAAAGTAGACCTTCATACTTAGAGTCGTAGCGTTGGAGGAGAGTTTTCAGGACATCTAGTCCAACCGTCTGTTCAATGTGGGAACAGAACTGGACCATCCCCGAGAACTTGTCTAGCCTTTGCTGGAAGGTAATTGACCTGCTCTTACAACTTAGAAGTTTCTCTTCAGGTTCAGTGTCTAAAACCTAGCCCTAATGTCCATAATCTCCTCTCCTTTAACTTAAGCCCATTACGTCTAGTCTCCTGCCTTAGAGAACAAGTCTATTCTTCTATTTGATACCCCAGCTAATATTGATAAATATGATAAATAATTAAATAAATAGCTGTTCAAGTATCTGAAGAGTGCCATCATGTGCACCACAGACAAAATGTGCCCAGTTCCTTCAATCTTCTCTTATGGGGCTTGGTTTCTAGACTCCTGTCCATCTTCATTGCCTTCTCTTTACTTGTTAATAATTCCCACTGAAATCAGTGGAATTTACTGATGTAAACATATGTTGACTTGAGCTATAGGTTTATGTGTTTTTGCAAGCAATCCATTGGTTTTTGAGGTATGCAGCAGTTGTAATGCCTTTCACCACTAAACATCACAATTCCATAATTTCATAGAGGCTGCTTATTTTCAATCTACTCATTGTTCCTGTGTGATATTCCATATCAAGCTACAAAGTGGTGCTTTTTAAAATCTGGCAACTTTTCACTTTAAAGGCATGTCTAGAAATAGAATTATAGGGGAGTTTGTGAGTTTGTGTGTTAAAAGGATGTTTATTTCTTTACTAATAATTAGAAATATCTCTAAAAAGAATAAAAGCCATTAGAACTTGAATTCTTAATTTTAAAAAACTGAGTATGAAAAAAAAGATAGGAAAGAACCATGGAGATGAGAGAAGTGAACGTTTCTAGAGCAACCATAAAGAGATACTTTAGCATATTTTTCTCATTTTTCTGCCTCTTGTATTGTGATATAAATTTTTGTGAAATGTGCTTCATTACCTCACCACTTATCTCATCTGATCAGTCAGGGACGGACCAGGATAGATAATCAAAATGTCAACAGGATGACAATCAGTTTAATTCTCTCAGATGGTAGGCTTGTTCTGCTCATCTGTAAGATCACTAAGCACTAGTGGCTGCCTCTTTCTCTGGGAAATATACATGCCTGTGTGTCCAGAATGTCATCCTGGCATGCTTAATTACTCTTGAGAGGAGAGCTGGTCTTGTGGTAGCAAGTATGACTTGTCCCCCTAGGTAAGCAGGGTCTGTCCTGGTTGCATTTGAATGGGAGACCACATGTGAGGACTGTAAGATACTCTCCTCAGGGGATGGGGCCTCTCTGGGAAGAGCAGGAGGTTTCAAGTTCCCTCTTTCCAAGAAAGGGCTGAGAGAGAATCCTGCTTGCAACCTTGGAGAAGCCCCTGCCAGTCTGTGTAGACAATACTGAGCTAGATAGATCAATGGTCTGACTCAGAAGATGCAGTTTCCTATGTTCCCCTGGTGTTTCTTTAACAGGAACATCAGATGGTTTAACTTTGGCTACAATCCTGTGCACAAGTTTGAGGGAGAAAACCCACTGAACAAAGTTGGGCCTATTTTTGCGTAAACATGCATAGGCTGCAGTTTCAAGTAACCCCCCTGTGCTCAAATACCTCTTGAGGTAGCTGCAAATTCATGGGAATGCAAGCAAATACACATCTTGGCTCTTGACCTTTCATAGCCAAGAGTTCAAAACAGTTCATAATGAAGAGTTGACTCCTGTGCTACCGACAAGCTCAGTTTCCTCTCCAATTTCATGCTTGTCTGCCATGTCAGTGGCAGGCCTGTATGTAGCTTATGGCTAAATTGACCCAGGCCCTGATCAGGTTCTCTTGCTGAATGTTTCTAAGTGTTTTAGTTTTGTTTTGTTAAATTTCAGTTCTGAAGGATCTATCAATACAAACTCAACTCTACGTTTTTGATACCTTGTGATAAATTGAGCTAGAGAGTCAATGCCCCTGCCCAACCCTTGTTTCTGGGGCTTTCTGTTTTTCATTTTTTCTAAAAGGAGCTCTTGGTAACTAACATCACTATGAAACACCCTCAGGATTACAAAAGGGCTTGTAAATTGAGAAGAGAGACTGTTCTTTGTGGGGAACAGCACGTGATACTAAGCACACAGCCCTCCAAGCCATAGCAATAGTCCCAAAGGAAAATGATAAAATGATAGTATTATTATTATTATTATTTCTTGTTTACACAGTCAGACAGGTGTTATTGACTGCTTTGTTTTATCCAGACATCGAGTCCTTCCCAAGGACCTGGGATGCCAGAATTTTATGGTCAATTGTTATAGATATCGTCGCAGAATATAGGCTGTTCCCAGTAAAGCTGCTTTTTGTAACTGGCTGATGGTGATTTCTGTAGCCCCTATGGTGTTGAGGTGTTGTTGTTGTTGTTGTTATTTAATAAAGCACCTAATGCTGTGATAGGTACCATCCAATAATGGAAGAAAATTATACTCTGCATTCACATGGCACTTTTGACTGTTCAAACTACTTTGCATGTATTATCTTGTCGTAATCTTTACAACATCCTTGTAAGGTGAGTATTATCCTCATATAGCAAATGCGAGGGTTGCAACTTAGAGGTAGTGGCTTGCATAGGTCACCTAATGAATTCATAGCAAAGATGAGCTTTAGGCTAGGGACTTGCTGCTGATTCACAGCTCGATCTCTTCTCTGCTGTGCTACATAAACTCTCTGTTGTTTCTTTGTTGGGAAATGTTGGGTTCCTGTACTTAACATGACTGTGAAGCCACCTACCATGACCCAGATCCACTGTACTAGGTTGCAGCCTTTCCTAGGACTATGTAGTCAATGTATACACATATGGATTGGCCTGAACCCTCCTAGCTCAACTGCATCCTGGGTTTGATGGTGGTAGGTAACTCCAAGAACATCTGAAAACTATCTCCTGGCCTGGAGGTGATGTCTGCTATTTCAGTAGCTCTACAGCAACAAGACCTGATGCAGAAATCAAAGCATGACTTCCATTTCATTCAGCTTCCACTTGTAGCTAGTAGGTCTTCCTCATCATCACCTTGCCCAGGAGAAGAGCTGGCCCTGTGGTAGCAAACATGAATCATCCCCTTTGCCAAGCAGGGTCTGCCCTGGTTTGCATTTGGATAAAAGACTGCATGTGAGCACTGTCTGCTGTAAAATATTCCCCTTAGGGGGTTAGGGTTAGGGTTAGGGCTAGGGCTCAGTGGTAGAGCATCTGCTTGCATACAGACAGTCACAGGTTCACCCCCTGGCATCTTCAGGAAGGGCTGGGAGAGACTTCTGCCTCAAACCTTGGAGCACCACTACCCATCAGTGTAGACAGTACTAAGCTAGATGGACCAATGGCCTGACTCAGTGTAAGGCAGCTCCCTGTATTCCTATGTTCCATATCCACCATTAAGCAGAAATACTGCTTGCTACAGCAGATGGAAAGAAGGGCTGGAAAAGGTCCTTCTGCAGGAGCTCCAAGGCAGGAATTACTATTCCCACTTAATTTCTTGCTGCTGTGAACTGTAGAAATGACACATGCTGTCTCTGGGACAAGATCTGCTAACTTAAATAACAAAATCCTTAAATGTTTGCTTGCTGAGCTCTCCTCAGCCAACTTGGCCCAGTGGATAATTAGCTGAATCTAGACCTAGGACCCCAGGGTTTCAGTCCCAACCAGAGGCACTCTTACGACTGGACTTTGGGGCCAAGGTCCAGGGCCTCCACAACCCCTGAGGGCCCCCAAATCATCTTTAGTCTGTCCTGGGTGGTGTGGTCGCCCAGCCAAGCATGCTTAATTGGAAGTGGAGGGGGGGGGGCTCCAAAGGCCTTTAGGTCCAGGCTCCAAAATTACCTAGGTGCACCTCTGGTCCCAGCACCACCGCTGATTTGCTAGGTGACCTTGAGCTAGTCAACGTTTATGGAATAGCCTCTCCAGAGAGGTTCACCTGGCTTCATCACTTTGTTCTTTTAGACAGCAAGTAAAGACCTTTTTGTTAACTTAGGCCTTTTAAATTTTGGTTTTTGAATTTGATTTTTAAAACTGATTTTTTTAAAAGTTTTGAATGGTTTGTATTGTATTTTATTCTCCCCTTTGTAGTCTGTTGTGAATTAATGTGTTATGTGTTTTTATTTGATGTTAATGCTGCGTTGTGAGCCTCCCAGAGAGCAATTTGTAGGGGTGTGCACGGAACCGTGGAGCTGCGGTCCGGCACTGGGGTGGGGGGTTCCAATAAGAAATGGGGGGGCGTTACTCACCCCGGAGACAACCACACCGTAATTCACTGAGCAATCGGGCGGCAGGATATCTCCCTGCCGCCCGCTTCATTCCCCGCTCGGCGGCTCCGTCCTCATGTACTCTAAAGAATCGTCCTCCTTAAGCATTTAGACCCTTCAAAGCCCCGCTGGCGCTCGGCTGGCGGGCGCTCGGCTGGCGGCCGCCCCAAGAGGACCCCTGCTGCCCCCAAGAGGACCCCTGCCACCCCCATCCTTAAGAAATAACCTCCCATTGCAAGGGGACGGCAGGAGAGCTGCCTGCCGTCCCCTTCCGCTTTGCTGGTCTGGCTGCAAAGGACTTCTAAGAAGCCTTTCGCGCACGTGCGCAAAGGGCTTCTTAGAAGCCATTTGCAGCCAGACCGGCAAAGCGGACGGTAGGGAGTTCTTCTCCCGCCGCCCGACTTAAAAATCGGGCGGCGGGAGAAGAACTCCTTGCCGTCTGCTTTGCCGGTCTGGCTGCAAAGGGCTTCTAAGAAGCCCTTTGCGCACGTGCGCGAAAGGCTTCTTAGAAGCCCTTTGCAGCCAGACCGGCAAAGCGGAAGGGGACGGCAGGCAGCTCTCCTGCCGTCCCCTTGCAATGGGAGGTTATTTCTTAAGGATGGGGGTGGCAGGGGTCCTCTTGGGGGCAGCAGGGGTCCTCTTGGGGCGGCCGCCAGCCGAGCGCCCGCCAGCCGAGCGCCAGCAGGGCTTTGAAGGGTCTAAATGCTTAAGGAGGACGATTCTTTAGAGTACATGAGGACGGAGCCGCCGAGCGGGGAATGAAGCGGGCGGCAGGGAGATATCCTGCCGCCCGATTGCTCAGTGAATTACGGTGTAGTTGTCTCCGGGGTGAGTAACGCCCCCCCATTTCTTGTTGGAACCCCCCACCCCATCCTCCCGAACCAAAACCACCCCGTGTCCGGACCGGTCTGGAGGCCTTTAGAATGGCCTCCGAACCGGTCCGTGCACATGACTAGCAATTTGTTACGGTGTGGCTAACAAAGATGATGATGATGATGAAGATGATGTCTCACATGAGATCCCTTGTGTAAAATGAGAATAATAATGTGCTGTTTCAAAGGGCTGTTGTGAGGATTCGTGGAATAAGGTCAGTTAATCATTGTGCACTAACAGTGCAATCCTATGCATGTTTACTCTTGCGTTCAGTGGAACTTGCTCCCAAGTAAGTGTGTATAGACTTGCTCTGTAACACTGCAATCATATGCACATGCCATTGGAAGTAAGTCTCTCAGAGTTTAAGGGTACTTCTGAGTAAATGAGTAAAAGACTTGGCTGCATGGCAGCCATCCTGTGCCACTTTAGGCATGCTTAAATCCATTCATGTCTATGGGCTTAACCACATAGGACCAAGCTGACTGTATGTTTCATGGCATTTGCTATGTCTTTGTTCCTGTCATAGCTGTGGTTTTAACGTTTGCTGCTCTCTTTTACATGCCGGATGAAAAATGATGTGGAATAGGATTTTCATTTTATTTCCTTTCCCAGTCCACAAAGATTCCATACATTTTTTGTGAGTGGCTGCCAGCTTCCAAAGTAATTGGATTCTGTTGAAAACTCCGGTGCAGTTTTTAGAGTAAAAAGGAAATCCTCACTTCCAGTAAACATTAGATTTCTAGGCCAGGATATTTATTGGCCTCACTAAGCATTCTATCGTATTCACTGGGATATCCCTGAAAGCAAAATCTAACAGTGTGTTCCTTTTCACTTGGGAAATCCCTTTTGAACTTTGTCTCTGAACATAGAAATGTGTCACTTTGCATTGCCTTTCCTTTCATAGGTTGGCTTGTTTTCCATTCCATTTTCCATTTCATTTCCAGCCAACCTTTTGGCTGATAGATATCAGTTTATACTTTGTGCTTATGAGCATTGGAAATGTATTTGGGTTTTGAAAGCATTTCAATATCTAGATTGCAGCCACCATAATTTAACAAAACTAAGACTGCAATCCTGTGTCATTTACTTGGGAGTAAGCCCCACTGAATAAAGTATGGCTTACTATTGAGTAAATATGCATGGGATTGAGCTGTAAAGATGCAACCTGTATATACTTCCTTGGAAGAAAATCCCATTGTTCTCAGTGGGACTTACTTCTGAGTAAACTTGCAAAGGCTAAAAGTAGACACCTCAGATCCACATAGACCTGTTGTACAAAAGCAAGAAACTATTTAATTACTTGTCTAAAGGCGAACATATCTTTCCTCCATATCAGTTTCATTAGGTGTTTTTCTCGACCTTAGAATATTTCTCCACTTTAAAATCTTTGTAATGAAAATCTTTTTTTTTTTTTCATTCTAATCAGCACAGGACACATCTACATTAAAATTTATTTCAATAATATCCGGCACAAGCTTTAACAATTTCATAAAACAACAAAGATACATTCAGTAAACTGAAAATATCTGGAGGGAATTTTAAAATAAGAACGTAGCAGTTTTCTTGTACTAAAGTCTGCATAGTACAGCATTCTTCCAGATCTTTCTGGAAATTTACAAGTAGGGCATGAAAGTGATGGTCTTCTCTTGGTGTTTTCTTTAACATCTGTTAATCAGAGATATATTGCCACTGTCCAAGGAGGCTCCATTTAGCGGTCATGCCTGATAGCATATTGTACGCTCTTGGTAGCACCCAGTATTTATCCAGGAAAAGATTTGAGATTCTCCTTTAAGGTTTTAAAGAGACAGCAGTAATCAATGAAAGTTGGGAACGGAGCAAACTGAAGGTAATTAGGATGGGAAAGTGAGTTGCAGATTTAGCAGTTAATGTTAATCATCTAAGTGTGTATATATTTGTCTTATTTGGGATTATTGCAGACTTTGAAATCATTTGGGTTGGGATAATGAGAATAAAGGGAGGAGGAATACTTGGAGTCTTGAAAGATATAACTATATAAAGGCTGAGGAACAAGTTTTCCTCCTATATCATTTAAAGCATAAGCAAGTATCACAGGGTTTAAACAGTATTCAGCTTTTCCCCATGACTATAAAATCTGGAAGATTTATTTTTAAAATGAAATCTAAGGTGAGGTACATGCTGCTGAAATAACAGCATATTCTTCCCCTGTTTATCCCTCCCCACTATTCCTCCTCTCTTTTGACTTCTTTGTGTAACCATTATCTAGTTTGTAAACTCCTTGGGGCAGGGACCTGTTCTCGCATTCTTTTTAAAGCACCATGTTCATGAATGGTGCTATATAAATAATAATAAGTTCATTTCCAATAAGATTTTCATATTCTGCACTATTTATTGCATGAATATAACTGTGCTTTTTCAGCAGGGGACGTTTTACAGTCCAGTGCAAATTACAATGAAAAAACAGTAAATCCACACTTTGTACATCACATAATAGTTTTAGCACTATCTGCTGACAGTCTGCAGCAATCTGTGAATAAACCCAGACTTTTAAAAAAGAATAAAAGGAGTTTGAAAAGACACAGTTTATTCACGAATTGCCTCAAGTTGCCAGCAGATGGTGCGACGAATATTATGTGACATCCTTGTACATAGTGTGGATTTGTTGTTTTATTTATCATAACAATTTGCAGTGAAGTTGAAATATATCATTGTCTTTAAAAGCCCTAGGATCCAAAGGAAAAAGTGGAGGAAACTGTAGCTTAGTGTCCTGGGCAAAAGTCAAAGTTAAAGTGTGCCATTAAGTACTGCTGGCACCCACAGAGCCCTGTGGTTTTCTTTGGTAGAATACAGGAGGGGTTTACCATTGCCTCCTCCCACGCAGTGTGAGATGATGCCTTTCAGAATCTTCCTATATTGCTGCTGACCAATATAGTACCAGTGGGGATTTGAACCGTCAACCTTCTGCTTGTTAGTCAAGCATTTCCCCGCTGTGCCCCTTAAGGTTTGTTTGTTTATTTGTTTATTCGATTTCTATATCACCCTTCCAAAAATGGCTCAGGGCGGTTTACACTGAGAAATAATAAATAAATAAGATAAGATGGATCCCTGTCCCCAGAGGGCTCACAGTCTAAAAAGAAACATAAGAGAGACACCAGCAACAGTCACTGGAGGTACTGTGCTGGGGGTGGATAGGGCCAGTTACTCTCCCCCTGCTAAATAAAGAGAATCACCACGTTAAAAGGTGCCTCTTTGCCAAGTTAGCAGGGGTAAGGTGACTGGACAAAAGTTAGGCAATGATTAAAGAGACTGTACATTGGAACAGCTAGTCAGGAAGCAGTTGAAATAGGTCTTCTCTAAGCTATCTGCATTAAAAGCAGTTAACGTTCGCCTCTTAAGTAGGGCACGTGAAGGCCAGATGAGATGAAATACTGTATTAGTTACCTCAGTTTTTCAGATGATACAGAGAAATCCGCTGACCTTCATGTGTCAGAGGATCTATGGTAGTGATTGATAAAGGCTTTCCATTCTGATTTCAGAACCACATGAATGCCTTTTCTCGTAGGATAAGAGATTTTACAAAAAATATGCTAGTGGCAAGGAAAATAAATGATAGCAAGGAAAGCAGGGTTCTAAATCTGCTGAATGTTTCCCCTGTGTATTGATAAAAACTACAAAATAAGTTTAAAATATTCTCTGACCTATATGAAAGGTGTGTGGGGGGGAGAATAATGGGTTGAAAATGTTGGCAACAGTTGTGAAGCCCCACAGTCATCTTTATTCTCCTTATTTTCTAATAGCTTTACAATTGTCTATACCGATATGACATTTTATATTGGAAAGAACTTCTGGATTATGAAATAGATTTATCTAGTGAAAGCTGTGTCGTGTCTTTATTGAATTTTTCATTTGCTGTTATTCTTTTATGAGAATGCAGACTGTGTACATGCTTCCAGCAAACGCTGTCTCCCGCCCTTCCTCTGCCTCCATCCCTGTACTGGTGGTGTATTAGCAGAACAAGTCAGAACAGAGTTATTTTTCTGATAGCGTGGAATCTGTTGAGGACTTCAGTGAGATTCAAATTCAAAGAACCTGAAGAATAGGAGTTCTGAATCTGGGCTGGTTGTTGTTTATGGGAATTCAGAATATCCCCCCTCAACAGAGCAAAACTCACAGAGCTGTGTCTTTCTTGCTCCAAATAGAATAAAAGTCAAGCAGCCACAGCTTGGCTCTACAAAGTGGGGTTTCCACCCAAGCTAGAGAGAACCTGATGTTTTAGTACATCCTTTGTCTTATCGAAGACAGTGGAGTCTTATTTATTCAAATTACCTAAATTGGGGTTGAGCAACTTGCCAGACACAGGATGCATACAGGCACCGTGGCTTTTGGTGCAATCCTGTCAACAATTTTAGAATGCTGAGAATTGTAGCTTTTGGAGGTGTTTTTCTAAAAAAACAAAAAACATTTCTAGCCTTCTTTTTGGAATGCACAGTTCTGAAAATCAGATAGAACCAAATAAATTATCTGCTGTATATCTGCACAGAGGTGTGCACAGTCACCCTGCACAGGAGTGCTATGGGGGAACCCCGTTCAATTAATAGAGGGGGCACATCTGTATATGAAACAGAATGGGGGAAATCCTTGTGAGGAGGGGAGCATCATTTGTGAACTGGAGCTGCTGCTTCCAGAAATGTTCACTGGATATTGGTAATGGAAGAAAAAAACAGAACAACAAAAAGGGCTTGTTTCCATGGAGTTCCGAGTTAATTTTGTAGGACACTTTCTTTAAGACAACTACACAGTGGTGTAGCCATGACTGGACTGGGTAGAGGGACAAATGTCCCTGGGCTGCCGCAGTCCAGAAGCCACCTAGCCCCCCCCCCAGGGCCCCCCTCACCCCCAGAGTACAGAGCTGGTGAGCAAACTGCTTGCTGGCTGAGAAAGGGTAAGTAGCATTTGCATGCCCCCAGTGCCAGCCCCAAGCCCCCCATGTCAACATCACAAGCAGGGGACATGGTCAGCATTGGGGTACACACATGCTGCCATCGCCCACACCTGTCCCAGTGGGTGAGTGGGTCCTTCATGCTTGAGTGCTTCCTTTCTCTCCCTTTTTCAGAGTGAGGGAGAGAAAATAAGCACCTCACCAGTAAAGGATCCACTCATCAACTGGAAGAGGTATGGGCAGCCCATGCAAGCCAGATGTTAGCCATCTCCCCTGTATCAGCATGCTTCTCCCAGAGGTAGGCGGGGGGGGCACAAAAGTGATGGGTGCAGACTGTGAGGCAGTGATGGGAGTGGGCAACCACCAACCTTCCTATGACCCTGCGGCTACAGGTGAGAAAATCAAAGTTATCTATGAGTGTATTCACATGTACCATTTGTTTTTTTAAAAATCATCTTGATGGATCAGTGATCTAACTCGGTATATGGAAGCATTCTATGTTAAGGCAAAATTATGCTCCCTCTCTCCAAAGGTCCATCAGAGATAGTATACCTCTGAACAGAAGTTGCTGGGGAAGCAGCAACAGAAGATGGCTATTACCTTCTTGTCCCACTTGTGGGCTTCCCAGAGGCATCTGATTGGCCACCCCAGAAAACAGAATGGTCTGTTTGGGTCTGATCCAGTTCTTCTTAGGTTCTAATTGTGGAAATAAAAACAACTTAACATTTTATACAAACATGTGAAACATTAATCATTTTTCTACTTAAGAGTACATCAAAAGGGTTACAGTGCAGATGGGTATGGGAAACTGTCTTGATGAGTGATTGAAATGCTCTCAGAAAGCTTTTACTTGTCAGCTGGGACTCTCATGCCAAGATGACAACTGCCATTTGTAATTGTTCAAATGAGAACCATGATATCTACTGCAAAGATCTGCACAGCTCTTTGGCACCCTGGTTTTCATGTGCAGAATATGTGTAATTTTGCTTTCCAGAAAGTGAAGAAGGTGTTTATTTGAAGAAATGAGCCAGAAGGAAGATTAAAAATACAATAATACGTGCTGTAGTAGTTACTCCCACTTTTGTTGCTTACATTTACTCAGTGCTTGTTTTAAAGCAAGAATGTCTTCCTGACACAAAGTAATGACTTCTAATCACACACAAAATTAGTGCCTGCAGTTACTAGTAATACACTCTAAAGAACTCAAACTTCAGAAGATTTTGCTAGAGTGGGTCATAAGCCATTTTACTTCAAACCTATAAGGAAAAGATAACATGTTCTAATACATGTCAACATGTTTTACTACTAAAATGTGTCCCTAGGAAAACACTTTTTAGTGTCCCTAGGATACGTGTTTTGTTATCTGGCATTACCTAATTTAGTATATTTGGATGCCCTCTGCCATTTTACACTATCATATGTGGAAGTAGACTAATATTACTCTCCTCCTGTAAGCAGATAAAATACACAGATAATCGACACTCTAAAATCTGAGTGCAAAGTAAAGGCTAAACAAAGAACTGTGCAAAGAAGCTTCGGTAAAGCTTGTTGCTCTTCTTTCAACATTTACAAATGGCAATGCCATCTTGGCAATCTGTGTATGAGTCCAAGCTCATAAGTTAAATCTTTCTGAGAGCATTTCAATCACTCAGCAAGACAGTTGCCCATAGCTATCTGCACTCTTTCAGTGCTTAAGTAGAAAGTGGGACCTTTACCACTTTTATTTATTTGCCTCTTTGGAAAATAGTAGCAGTAAAGGGCTAATCAGAATATATCAGGTTTGTTTTCCTCTAGGGAACCTTTTGATAAACTGTAGATTGTTTCTGAGGATCTCTACAACAGCACAAGTTTAAAAAAATACATCAGTCAGCCCTAGGCTTTAAAATACATGGTTTCTGAACTTCAAACAGTCATGCTAAAATTTGCTCTGTAACCATCATACTTATAAACATGATCTATAAACCTTTACAACAATGAAAACTGAGATATTTTGCTGAAGCTTTGAGAGAACACTCATGAAAAGATTGAAGCATCCTGGTGATAAATGTCAAAATTGGGTTCCCAGGACATTGTCTGAGGACACTAAACAGGACATTGTCTGAGGACGCTTAGGTCTGGTCAATGCCTGGATGGATGACCATTTTGGAATCTCATGGATGCTGCTAGTTCTAGGATAGAAGTTCTAGGATAGAAGATGAGGTAGGATATAAATGTAACAAAACAAGATAGGAATCATGCCACTACCTTCTTTTACAAAAGTTTCATGTGGGTGACGAAGAAAAGGAGGTGTATTAAAAAGGGCTGGTGGTAGCAAGCAACAAGGTCGGGCTTACATTGAGGTCCATACAATCCACTGATCTGATCCCAGTGCATGGATAGCTCATTGAGCTCAAAAGTAGTACCATGCCTGTGCTAGGTACAAAGCCCATATCAGAAATCTGGACCCACTTATTTAAAAGTATATATTTGATATAACATACAGGTTGTGGCATGAGGATGCTGCTGAGTGTGGGGATTTCCCAGTGAGTTGAGTGGGGTGGGCAAATCATGGCATAAAATTTACACTGCATTTTATGCACTCATTTGCACTCGTCTTGCCCCATTTCTGCCTCTATGTCTCTTGCCCCACCACTGCATTAACCCCAGGCACATGGGCTGGTATTCGCCGGGTTGGGGATTGCAATCTTTACACTGGATTTACTAGTGCACTAAGAGGGGCAATTCAGATAATCACCCCCACACAAGATTAAAGGATGTCCTGACAGCATGCACTTAAATGATATCAGGGCGGGTGGGCTCTCAGTTAGCACGTCCCTGCTCTTATTGAGTGAAGAGCTGGGTGATCATTTGAACTAGCTCAGTTTCTAGGCCAGAGATGAATCAATCAAATGAAAGAAAGGGCTTTTTCTTTTTTCAATATCCATGACACTGTGCCAAGTCTTTTTGAGCTAGCCTGGGAAGTTGACTCTTGTACATCAAGATACATCCGTTTTGCCTCTCATCCATTTTGAGCCGTACGCCTATCATACTTCTCATACTGTTTATGGATCGCATACTTATGACATTTATTTCTCAGTGACCTGAAATTTAATTATGGTTATATTCTGAAATGTAAGAAGTAGGAAATTGAAAGCCTGAAGGTTGTGACAAACAACAAAAAGGGAGTATGATGGGAACTAAGGTGAAGTTACCTGTTGAATTAACCCTAACTTTTAAGAATGAAAATGAGAACAGATGTCAGAGGGCTCTATTTTACATGCAGTAGAAGAAAACATTTTGCACTTAAAACATCCTTGAACACTTTTTAATCTCATGGGAGAGCATCAGTTCTAAAGGAGACTTAAGGAGCTTTAAAAAGAAACCGGAAGATTCAGAGGAAAATTCCTCCAGAGGTTCCTGAGTTGCCTCTTCCACGAGCACGCTCAATCCAGTCTGATTTAAAGTATTACTTTTTAGCAGAATCCCTGGATATATTTGACTTGGCATTATTTTGTTTAAAAAAAACTAGGCCACATTTTCCCTTCCAGCAAGTCTTAGTTCCCACTTTGATATCTGGTAGCTTAGTCTCTGGACACATGCCTTGAATCTGATTCTGTTGACCTTCATTCTCGACTGCTAGCAACTTCAGTGTATAAAAATGTATATATTTCATGCTTACAGACTGCTTTCAACTGCAGTTTGAATGTAACCTGTACTGTGCACTGGTTTTAAGTTCATTCGATATTGTGTCTTCAGGTCCTTCCTCTTTTAGCTGAAAAGTGAATCATTTGGAGAGATGTATCGAATGAACTTAAAACCAGTGCACAGTACAGGTTACATCCCCTAATCCCTTAAAAAGGGATATCAGGTGGCATTTCCTCAGAGCCGGGGTGGCCAAACTGAGGCTCTCCAGCTGTTGTTAGACCACAGCTGATGGACGTAGTGCAGCCACAGCTGGAGAGACTCAGGTTGTCCATCTCTGCCTATCGATAGATATTGGCAGCCCTTTTTCAAAGAAGCCTGCAAATGATCACTTGCTGATCCCCCAAGTAGATGGTGCAGCAGCTGAGGCTGGATGATAGTTGATTCAGATAACCAGTTTTGATTGTTTAACTAAGATCTTGATTCATTTTTCCATAAGAAAAAGATTTTCCTGATTTAGGCAAGTTTCATCCTATATTAGTCAGTCATTTGACAAGAAATGCGAAGTTCTCTGAATAGTTCCCTAATTGTTTTCAGTGCCTTCCTTCTAAGTGCCTTACTATATTTTGCTTTCTTCGCTTGTCCATAAGGCACCACACGAGTGCAAGGTGCCTTTTGGGGAACCTTCCGACGCTGGGTTTAATGATTGTGTGTTGTTGCGATAGTGGCTCTGTGCTGTACCAACTCATGAGTAGCCTCCCAAGTGGGAGGCTACAACAAGCCTGGTGTCAGGAGGTTCCCCAAAAGGCACCGTGCACTCGCGTGGTGCCTTATGGGACTTCCAGGGCCCACCCCAATCGGCTCCGTGACGGAGCTGGTAATAGTCTGGGCTGCCAATCCAGCCTCCCAGGGAGGGCTCCCTGATCATCTGCGGGGAGAGCAGGTCAAGCCCAGTCTCCCCACAAACCCCCTTTCAGCTCTACACACAGGTCATGTGTAGAGCCTTTATGTCAATTAGCTCAAACATAGCCTCACCCACTGCTACCATAGTTTCAGCAAGCCTGTGTTTTGTAGGTTGACAAGCTAGATGGATAATCATCTGAATGTTAGACAACTTAGTTCTGGTGTATTTCCTCCACTCTGTATCTCAAAAAATCTGCACATGGGATAGAAACCAGGCTGCTTTTTGTAGGGACACAAAGGGACACCTCAATGGTGTAGTTTGTGGTGATGTCATCCACCCCAATTCAAGATGGCAGATGTGTGAACATTCGAGGCGCAAGTGGGCTAGCTTGTAGACTATCTGTTTTGAACCAAATTTGGTACAGTTGTAGTGAGTGACAAATAGGAACATCTCCATGGTGTAATTTGTGATGATGGTAACCACCCCAATTCAAGTTGGCGGTCACAACTTGAAGCACAAGTAGGATAACTTGTGAAACAACGAAGCCCATTTAAACCAAATTTGCTACAGCTGTAGCAGCACATAGGGACGGCTCAAGGGCGCAGTAACAAGTGGAATCAAGGAGAGTAACAGCAGGAGAGAGGGCATGCCCTCAACTCCTACCTGTAGGCTTCCAGTGGCATCTGGTGGGCCACTGTTTGAAACAGGATGCTGGACTAGATGGGCCTTGGGCCTGATCCAGCAGGGCTGTTCTTATGTTCTTACAGAGTTTGTAATGATGTCATCCACCCTGATTCAAGATGGCAGACATGTGAAGATTTGAGATGCAAGTGGGAACCGATTTGGACTACATTTCATACAATTGTAGGGACACACAGGGACACCTCAAACACATAGTTTGTGATGATGTCATCCACCCCAATTCAAGATGGCGGATGCATGAACATTTGAGGCACAAGTGGGCTAACATGTGAATTGCCTAACCAATCTGGACTAAATTTAGTCCATTTTTAGGGATAGTGAAAGGAAAGTAGGCAGATTAGTTCTTACTAGAACAATGTTTTCTAACAGATTGCCCTGAATGGGAATGAGAAGCATCTTTCAACTAGCATTGTTAGCTCCCATTAAGAATTTTAGTTGTTTTACTGAAAACAACAACAACCCTTCAGTCACTAGAAAGTAGACATCTTCCCCCCCTCCCCTTCCCCATATGCTATATTTATTTGCTACAAAGAGGTAATGAGAGGACTGTGTAAGGAGAATTATTGTTTGTCACTGTGAAATAAGGGCAGCTCTCAGCATGCCTTCTCTTCGGGATATGATATAACTTGCTTGTTCATGATAAAGTTGAAAGTACAGCATATAGTAGTGATGCATAAAGGACTTCTAGGAAATACAGTTACTTTTTAAGCTTTCCTTAAGGAAAATAAGCTTATGAGATCACCCGACTGAGTGTGTGTGTGTGTGTGTGTGTCTGTCTGTCTGTCTGTCTGTCTCCGTTTCCTGCCCCCCATTTAACTTTGCAATGCCTGGACCAATAGGAACCAAGTTGGTTACAATTGTAGGGAAACCTCAATGGCGTAGTTTGTGATGATGTCATCTATCCTGATTCAAGATGGCAGATGCATAAACATTTGAGGTGCAAGTGAGCTAACTTGTGAACCGCCTAACCGATTTGAACCAAGACTTGTTACAGCTGTATGGACACAGAGGGACAGCTCAAGGGCATTGTTTGTAATGATGTAATCCACCCTGTTTCAAGATGGCAGACATGTGAATGGTTGAGGCACAAGTGGGCTAACTTGTGGACTGCCTAATTTGGTACAGTTGTCGTGAATGTCAAATAGGGACACCTCAGCAGCATAATTTGTGATGATATTATCCACCCCATTTCAAGAGGGCGGATGCATGAACGTTTAAGGCTGAAGTGGACTAACTTATGAGGATGGCAATTATCAATTAAGATTATAGTGAAAGGAAAGTAGGCAGATTAGTTCTTACCAGAACAATATGTTAAATCACAAAAATCCTAAACCACAAATATATATCCGATCCTTGTTCCTTTCTGCCATTGGATTTGAATTGGAACCCTAATGCAAGCAAACTTTAATGTCCAGGAAGTTTCTTATGCACAAGAGTGTCTTCCTGTGTTACTTCCTCCTGGGGAATCATAGAAGATGATTCCATAATTGCGGGGGGGATCTAATTATAATATTATCTGATCTAATTATTATTGATTATTATTATCTGATCTAATTATATTCTCATTTTAGGGTGAGAATATAACCTTTGGTTTATGGAATTATTTGGAAGTAGTGATAGGAAAGGAATGATGTTCCAATCATGTTGGTTTCCGAGGAGGAGGGCTGTTTCCAGAAGAGGTGGGGACTCTTTATTTTCATGAACATCTGTAAAACTGTTCGTGTGTGAACCAGCCCATTTTACCTAATCTCTGTTCACATGAGGAGCTGGCACTTCTAACAGACAGAAACGTTAATGGGTTGGTTTGGATGATACTCGTCTGGCCATGATAAGGATGTATGAGTCTGTGAGCACACACATCCTTCCCTTTTTCCAGCACACCTGTCTTCTTTTGCTAATTACATAGTGGGGGTGCCATGCAAACCATCTCTCTACACATGGTTCAAATACTAGGAAACCTGTTGAAATAATAACCCCAGTCTAGCTATGATTAGTCCCCAAGTCCTATGGAAGCAGTGAAATGTTAAACCAGAGCCCCATGAATGTTCTGGGAACACCAGATGCTGCAACATTAATAATGCTAAGTAGATATGGGCTTCATAAGCAATCTGGATGGGAGACAACTGGGAGTTCCATTGTAAGAGATAAAACAAATATTTTATCTCTTGTAAATATGTAAAATATGGGAAATAATATTTTATTTTATTTCAGGTGGAAATCTCAGTATCAGCATATGAAACCTCAGTCCTGCTTGAGGACACACACCTTAGAGGGAACACTGACACACACACACATACATACATACACAGAATTCAGGCATGTATGTGAAAATGAATCACTCCCTTGAACTGCCCCCCAATTTATTAGAAGGTAATTTTTTTAATGTTTGAGCACACGCATGTACAGTACACATGTGCATGCACACACAGAGACTTGTTTAATTTGAAAAGAGATAGTAAAGCCCACCCAAAATTGGGGTAAATAAATGCCTCCAGCAATGTCTGAGAATAGGTCCTAGCCATTTTCAGAGGGGACACTTAAATTGCTGGTGCATTGCCTGTGTTTGTAGTTCAGATGTAATGCCAGTGTTAGCTAGAATTCCCATTTGAGTAAAAGCAAAGAAGAAATCTTCTTTTTGGCTCTCTATCCCACATGAACAACAAAGTGAAAAGATTCTAGGCTAAAAGATTCAGTTGGGCTCATATATGATGGTAGACTTAGTCTTCAGGCCTACTGTGTGGAAAGCCGAATGACTATATCTGGACTGAGTTGGAATGGAAGATTGCAGAAAAGGTTTCTGGCTCTTTGAGTGCTGATTGTCCTCTTTTATAGCTTGAGGTATAGCTTGAGCATTGAGAATGTGTGATGTGGTTATGTCTGTATTCATCTTCAGGATGTTTGAAGCTGTATGACAAATTACTGTTCCAGGTTACTGTCAGTGTAGAAGCCAAGGCTGTTGGAATAGCAAAATTCAGTGTCTAACAAGACAAAGATTAATAGGAGACTATACTGGGCCAAGAAACTGGGAGCCTCATGCAAAACCCGTGCTCCAGACTCACACATACTCTTATTAGCAAAAGTCTAGTTCTTTGTGGTATAAACTAAGGATGCACCACCTTCAAAAATATATTGTGTAAAAAGTTCAGCGTTGTACATTAGGGATATTTATTATTTATGTCATCATTTTTATTTTATTTTTTTGGCGTATGCAGATATGAGTCTGTAGTAGAGGTACGCTGACATTAGAGTTTCTCAGAGAGTATGCATTGTTCGCTTTACATTTTTAGAAACATGCTATTTTGACAAGGCCATCTTAACTCATCAAGGTTTCTGGCTTAAAATGCAGAATTTTAAGACAACCCCCCCCTTCTTTGAGCAGATTTCTATTTCTTTCAGCAGATACTATAAATATAGTAGTAAATTTACTACTGCAAGTGAATACTTGTACCACATGCAGGAGTCCTCAGTGATAGAAATAAATCTTCCCAAGTAAGAACCCAAATTTAAATTTCCTTAGGATTTCCATACAACCTTCTAGGAATTGCCTGGAATCTCCAGGAATTGACATGATGTGAAAAATCATGGCCGGCTGTGGGGGAGGATTGGATTGGATTTGAATTGGATAAAACAACAACAACAACATCATCATCATCATCAACAACAACAACCATCTCCAGAATACCTTAAGTCAGAGTTGCCAACCTCACTCTATACAGTTGGCTCCAGTTACTTTATGATTCTGTCTAGAGCTGTATGACTGGCTTGTCTTAGGTTTTGTTTTTAGAGTGCATTGAATAGCAGCAAGCAGGTGTGCCATTTAGTTAGGGTGAGGGAACAGTGCCCCCCCCCCGCCGCCTATTCCTCAGGAATATCTACTGTTTGGTTAATACAGAGTGCACTGCAAGAACATAATACATATTCTTTAAATTTACCCTCCCAATAGTATCCGAGAGCAGGCCTTTGAAATCTTGTTGTGAATTGTTCTCCTTAGTCTCCAACTGAATTGTGAAACCACATCCCTGAAAACGCAGCAATAAAGGGATTCTTTTCACAATACCTATGTTGAATTTTGAATGTCAGTGCATATTTTACTCTTAAGAAATGGATCCCCCAGTTTTTGTCATCTATTTAAAAAGGAAGAAAACTACAGAGGAGAAAAAAAACCCAAAAAGAGCGAGATAGGATATTTTTCAGTAGTACCATTTAAAGACCAAGCTGTTGCTAGGAATCTAACAGAATCTGCAAACAAAGCTTTACTGCAAAAGTTCTATTGCTCTTGGCATCAGGCTGGCTTCAGTAAGGACAGTTTCCTTTAATATGAAAATATGTAGAAGCTGGGAAACATACCTTCCCTATGAGTCCCTGTTGATGTTTGCAGCCCCACTCCTTCTGTGCATACAGCTGCTCAGCCTGCCAAGCAATACCAAGCCCTGCAACCTGAAGGTTGTACATCCTTAGTACAGGCCACAAACTAGACTTATTCTAATATGACTATGTCCATTATTGGAGCAGGAGGTCTTGCATGAGCATAAATATAGGTCTATTCCTAGGTCTAACTAGGAAACTTCCCGAGTTTCTGTGGGATCCAAAAATCTATGTTGTGCAAGGGGATCTTGCTTCTGGCTCACCTTGGCAAGCATTTCTGTGCCATAGCAGAGGTAAGCATTAGCATGACAGCATTGTTACTGCACCCACACTCGGGCTGAGCACTGAACAAACCAGGTCAGTGCCCAGCCTGAGTGCACAGCTTTAATCTATCTATCTATCTATCTATTGAATTTATATACCACCTTGTATAAAAATCTCTAGGCGGTGTACAGAGTCAAAACATAAAATATAACACTTTTAAAATTTAAAAAAAATCATAATAGACAAAAACATAGTAAAACACATTAAAATTTAAAAACTGAGTCTCATTTGAAGACCTGGGGAAACAGTTACATCTTCAGGGTCTTCCTAAAAGCAAACAGAGGAGATGCTCTTATTTCAGCAAGGAATGTGCTCCAAAGCCCTGGGGCAGCCACAGAAAAGGCCCACACATATTACCCACACAACAGCATTCGACTGATGAGTGTTTTACTGAATGGACTGAATTACTGGTCTTAATTAACTCTGGACCAGACCACACACCTTTCCCTCCAAATAGTTCTATGTGCAAGAGTTTTAATTTCTGACATTACAGTCCCATGGCTTATTAGATATGGAAGCATGCAGAAGCCAATTGCCTGAATTCTCATTCACCAAACACAGGTCTCAAGTGCCCATCCACAGCAGAACGTAGCCCTGAAATCTGTCTTAAGTTACCCAAACTCATCCCTAAGTGATGAAAAGAGAGGGGGATGTGGTGGAAGAGGAAGAGCTCCACAAGGCCATGGCATCTCCTAAGCAGAGCACTAGCTCAACCCACCAACCTCCTTAGCTTTCCAGGCATGACTCAGCAAGAAGAGAAGCTGTGCTGCTATTTTCTAGGAGTGAGCAGTAGGGCTCAGTAGATGCCATGCTTTTCATCTACTGGTGCTAGCTTCCCTTCCACATGTGCTGAGGAGACAGCCTACATCCCCTCTCCCCATGGCTGGCTTGCCCATTAGGCTGACTCAGGCTGTTGCTTCAAGTTCAGGTAGAAGATGAGTGGTGGGCAGGGGAGGACCCTGCACCCAGCAGCCTCTGACCCCAGCTGGCATTGCCTCTGCTGGTCTCCTTTCAACTCCCACCCTTATCTAGTTGGCATGCCAGTGGGGTGCCACCACTTCACCTCCCATTCCTGGTGGTGGTGGGGTGTGTGTGTGTGTGTGTCTTCTTATTCTTGTTGTTGTTGTTTTGTTTGTTTAGGGCAGGGAGCAGTGAAGGAGATCACAAGAACTCAAGAGCATTTCAGTTTTCCTCTTCCACTCCCTTCTCCTTATTTGCAAATATTACTTGAGTGGAAGAAAGGTGAGATGTAGAGGCAATGGTGCTGGCACACCACTGGATTAAAAGGATGGAAAGAGGTGGGGCAACAGCACTGATGCGCTGCCAGGTAACAGGAAATGGGGGGCCCATTTGGCATGGCAACGTGCCAGAAGGGCATCGACCAGTCCTGACTTTCCCCTCCTTACCTCATTTCAGACACTGCCAGGGAAAGGGCCAGCTCTGACTTTCCCCTCCGTACTTCAGACATGCTCTGAAAAATATTCACACATACCTCGAAAGATTGTTAACTTGTTAACTTAAGTCAGTGGGCTAAACTAGACATGATATAAAGAGATCAGTGACTGAATCTTTTTATTTGGTTAAAAACAGTTGCCATGGACAGTTGATTTGGATCAGGGCTGCAGTGCTGGAGCATGATACCTTCCTTTCGCACTTTCCTAGCCAATGACTTCAGAGGGCAAGGAAATGGCACAGAGGGCAGATTGACACTCTCTCCTCCAGCATCATGGCCGCATTCTTAATCAGCCATCCTTGTGGCTACATTTGAGCAAAGAAAAAGACATTAGGTGATCCAATCACAGATCTTCCATGTCGTGGTTAGCACAGCCCTTGTCAAAAAGAAAAACTTAAGTTTTTGCCAAATTATACTGCTGGTTTGTCAACTGGAGATAGTTCCTGGCCAACAAGAGGAGTAATAGTTGTGCCTGTCAGAGTTTTAGTGAACAGTTTGTTTCTCTCACATTCAAGGAGAGAACAAAATGACACATCTTTATACACAAATGTCACTGTAGTCGTATCTTTTTGGAAGAGTATGTCCTTGGGACTAGATTGAAGTCTGTACTGCAGACTTTGTTCTCAAATAAATGATTATGGAATTTGATTATGTGACTGTATCAATGCAAATTAAAATGTACATTCACATTGCAATAGAAAATTGATATGGCTGCATTTGAATTATTTAAAACCAGATACTTATGATTGGGCTAACTCATTAATTTAAAGAGAAAGGAGCTGCTTTATCGGATGCTTAGGACTTGACTGGAAAAACATCAAGTCCAATATAATGTAGGATGCTCCCTTAAATCAATGACCAGTACTGTATGCTGCTGAAATATTGATTCTTCATAATACTTGTAGTGATTGTTTTAAATGACTTCTGCCAGGTCTGTTAATATTAACAGTGGTTCATACTGCAGTTCTTCTACCACTAACTACTTGAAAGTGAAAATAATAAATACATTGCATAACTGCCCTATAACAACCTTCCCTCCATCTATTCAGATGCGAATGCAAGTTGATGAGCTATTCAAAATCAATCTGGACTCTTCTTTCCTAACTGACAGTTGCTTTCTCTAGTTGATGTAAACCTGCTTATTCTTTCTAGGAGGTAGACTACCATTTATAAGATTGGTCCCAATGTAAACACAGGGAGCCAGAACCTTTTAGCAGGTGCCTATAGCTGTACCTTAAACAGCAGCTTGATGTGACGATATTAGCATTAGCAAGTTTACTCAAAAGCCCCACTGAATACTCCTAATGCATGTGCACTACTGGATATGTTTACTTGGAAGTAAGCCACACTGAGTTCAGTGGTGTTTACTACCAGCTTAGTGTGCATAGGATTGGAGCCTTTATCAGATGCCAAGGCTAAAGATTGATGGTGTCTTAACTTTAAAATTAATTCAGCAGATCCCACTTATGACAAGGAAACGCTAAGAATGGTTGTGAACCACCTAGAGCTTTCACAGTCAGGTAGTATATTAAATAAATTTAAATTAAATTAAGAAATAAAGAAATAATTGATGAATTTCACCATATACCTTTTGATGGATTGGTCGTAAATAAAAGTTTTAAATCTCTGTTCTGTCATGCCTGAAGCAAGCGTACAATAGAACCACTTTAAGATCTGATATCCCTTCTTTTAAAAGATTTTCTTTCTGCTGAATAATGTCACCATTTAAAAAGAGCCACTTCTAAATTTACTAATATTCATAATCATAATCTTTATTATGGTCGTTGACCAGCACAAGTTGTAAAACAGTAATACTATACAATAAATGCAATATAAAGAAAGTGTTGCAGTATTAGGGAGATTAAAATTGATGTAGCAGTAAGACTGAGGGGGAGGGAATCTAAAAATACAAAATTTAAAACATGATATAAAGCACAAACAGAATAGGTAAAATGCATGTAAGCTAAAAAGGACTCAGCCAAACACTTTGTTTCAGTCAAAAAGCAGTATAAAGTCAGAACAAATATAAAAGAGAGGATAATCAGCATTCTATGGGGTCCTGCTCAACACAGAGTCACTGAAAATGCTAGTAAAATACTAGTGAAATAGATTAAAATAAAGGGCAGCTTATTCCTGCTTATTGAACAATTACAACTCCAAACACAGCTCAACTCCCAATCTGGGAGGAGATATACAATTCAGGGGCTCTATAAAGTGTTAGCATTGAATTAGCTACTTTTAAGCTGGCAATACCTATCCCCACATGCCCAGCTGCAACTGGCCGAGATATAAGTACAAATTGCTCTGGCATTGTGTCGTTTATTTGTCCGTTTTAGGCTCTTCCGAAAGCGAAGGGCTGCACTGCAAAATTTGGCTACCTATCTAGTGGAAAAGGAATTACTTACTTCCAGGAGCCTGGCAGTCATCTGAGGTAGATCGAGACCTGGGCATTTGACTGTCAGAGGGTGAATGAAATCCCGGCGCAGGTCTCTGTAGAACAGGCATTCCAATAGTACATGGGTAACTGTTTCAACTTGACCCTCGCCACATGGGCAAAGCCTCTCCCCATAGGGGATCCCTCTATATCGTCCCTCTAAAAGGGCTGAAGGCGCAGGGCATTACATCTTGCCAAGGTGAAAGCTTTTCTAAGAGGGGGCACCTCCAGGGCAGTAAGATAGGGTGCTGGGGCCAAGCAATACCTAACTGATTCCTAGCACTGAAAATCAGGTACCCTTGCCATGTCCGTCTGTCTCTCAATATCCTCAATTCTCTGTTTGATGGACTTCCTAGCTGTCTCCAAACTTTGCGTGAGCAGGGCGGACTGATCGAGGCCCAGAGAAGTAATCTTTTGGTTCAGTGAACGCTTCCAAGTCAACTGGTATGAGTCCGCTAATACTAGGCGGCTCAGCCCTAACTCTGAGGAAAGGACTCTCAGCCAATAAAACAGCGCCATTTGCCAACATCTGGCCTCAACTCTAACGAGGCCCGCCTCCAGTCTGAGCCTCGCATTGGAGGTGCATTTGGGGGTTTGAAATAATGCTCTCAGAAACTTGGACTGCACCACTTCTAAGGGGAACAGATCTGTATAGGGACCCAGTTGGGCACCGTATAATAACTGTGCCAATGGTTTCGCCTGAAAAAGTTTTATGGCCGCGGGGATAAGATGCCCACCCCTAGATCTATAGACCTGCAGAATAGCTCAGGCGCTGTTTTGAGCGGCCTGGGCCATGTGCAAGGCATGGGCTCATCTTGAACCAGATGAGTGAACAGCTACCCCCAAATATACAAAGTTTGGGACCTGCTCTATCCTTTGTCCATCAATTTTCCAGACCCGTCTCGTTGCCTGTCCCTGCCCTAAGGGGAATATCTTATAGCAGACAGAGCTCACATGTAGTTACCCATCCAAATGAGAACTAAGGTGAAACCTGCTTAGCAAAGGGGACCATTCATGCTCGCTACCACAAGATCGGCTTGTCTCCCCATGTAATACGTCTTGCTTAGGGTCAAGTGAACACAGAGTGTTTTCAGAGTTAAGCTAACAATGGGACTAATCTTACAATCACAAAAATGGGGCTAGGAAAATCCCCGCGCTCACGCAGGGCATACTGGGGCTTCCGGGGCGCGTGCAGCCCCCGAGCTCCCCAGCCCCCGCCGGCTCCGGCTCGCAGCTGGCCATCGCTCTTCTGGCACCAGCTGACACCAGAATTACTTAGCACATATACCAGTTCAGCCATGTCTCTTATGGTCTGCTCTCCTCATGTTAGATAGTGATCCTGGCAAGTTTTCACCTCTTGGCTCATTTCCTTGAGTCCTCTGGAGTTATTTTCATTGCTAGGCCTTTCTGTGATTCCTTTGCCCATGACAGTGGCACAACTATGGTCTGGTTTGTGTGAATTCATTCCCACTGCAGCATCAGATTGGGCTAGCCTTTGAAGAATAAAACATGGTTTCAGAAAACTGGCAACCATTGAGTCAATTTGCAGGCTGTGTTCTGCAATGTGCCTTTGACTTGAATGATAGCTGGCTTTGATTTTAATGACATTTAAGGATGCTCAGCAGGGCAGTCCTTAATGCCCTCAATGACTTGACCCAATACGCTGAGTTATGTTCCAGGAGTTCATTACTAATGAATTGTAAGGAAAGAAGACAAGGTTATTAGAGGAATGGTTTGCAGGCTTCACTGTAAAGTACACATTCAGGTATTTTAAATATATATTATCATCATTTCTTATTGCCATATTATCCACACTGACAAGTTCTCAGGTTATGCTCATAACTATTGCTTTATTTTAATAGTGTGCTTTAACTCCTGCTCACACTGAGAAGGCAATTCAAAACAGTAGTGCACATGCAAAACAGACTTTTGCAGTGTGTTCTACATAGGGCTGCTCTTGTTAGTTCAGAAACTTCAGCTAGTGCAAAATGCAGCAGCCAGGTTGGTCTCTGGAACCATGAAAAGAGACCATATTAAACCACTTCTTAAAATGTTACAGTGGCTGCCAATACATTTCCAGGTGAAATACAAAGTGCTGGTAATTATCTTTAAAGCCACAAATAGCTTAGACACAGGCAGGGGTGTAGCAGCTCACCTGAAGCTGCAGGACCAGCTCTTACCTGTAGCCCCCTCCCCTGTGTTGTGTGTGCAAACTTGTGCACGCATGGCCACACCCCTTACAAGTAATGTTGTATGCAAGGGGGTGTGGTCACCAGTCTCAAGACAGGTGTGCTGCCCTTTTGCTTCTTTCACTTGGCACTTTGTTCACACAAAAAGAAGCAGAAAAAGAATTCAAGAATCCAAGCAGAAAAAGAATTCACCCCAACCCAACCCAACCCCAGTGGAATGTGACCAAAGTGCTGAGTGAAAGCAGAAAAAGGACAGCATGCCCATTATGGCTATGGGCGCAGGCAGAGCAGGGGCAGATGAACATCTGGTGCCACCCCTCCCCAGATGCAAGCTGCTAGCAGTCCCCGGATGTGCTTGAGACAGCCATGGCCTAAGAACACTCGTGCCCCCATGCTCAATGGTAACAACACAGTAGACACAGGGTACTTAAGAGAGCACCTTCGTCTGCATAGTCCCCACTGCTCTCTAGGTTCTGGTGGAGAAATCCATTTATGGTTGCTGCTGGCTTGTCTGGCAACTGTTCAGAATCAGGCCTTTTCAATGGCTGCCCTGGGCTCTGGAACACACTTCCCACCAAGATGTGGAGTATGACCTCTCTGGTGACATTTAATAGGGCTTTTAAAAGACATCTCTGTATCAGGTTTTTGGTTATGTTATGTGTAATTGTGCTCTGTTGTTGTTGTTCTGTTGTTGTTGTTAGAGATGATTGATGAGGTAGTATAAAAATATAAAGACTTTGATTGACTAATAAAGTAAGAAGGAAGCAGGAGTACAGACTCCCCTTTGCTAAGCAGCATGTACCGTTATTCTTGAACAGTTTGTTTATGTGAACTTTACCAGAGTAGGGGGATCTCTGCTTCTTTATATGGTGTTCCTATCCACCACAGAGAGACAGATTACTCCCTCTAGAAGGCAGGGTGGAAGAGCTCTCTCAGATATCTGTCCTCATAGAATGTCACTGAAGATCATTCTCCTTTGGGGGGAAATTTGAGTAAAGTCATATTCAATTTTACTACTACAGTGGTCCCTCGACTTACGAAGCACTCGACATCCGAATGTTTTGACATACCAACGACAAAAAATACCGGAAGTCGTTGCCGGTTTAGATGTGGCTTCCTCGACCTACGAATTTTTAGATGCGGTTTCCTCGACTTACGAGTGTTCCGGACCTCCATGGATGTGCTTTTCAACTTACGAAAATTCCGACCTACGAACGTGCGTTCGGATCGGATTATCTTCGTAAGTCGAGGGACCACTGTATTGTACTACTATACGGCCCTCTACATGTGCTCCTGCGTTTTGGGCAATTTGGATAAACACCCCTCATACCCCTCACATGCAATTAAAAGACTGCCAAGATTGTGTAAGCACATTCTTTAGTGATGTCAGGGTGGGCACATTCTCGCCGCAGTCCTCCCCTTGCGTGTAGAGGAGGCTGTTCATCCGAACCAGCTTAATGTTTGCCTTTGTTCATGTGAATACAGTTCCACATAGCAATAGCACTTACATTTATATACCGCTCTATAGCTGGAAGCTCTCTAAGCGGTTTACAATGATTTAGCATATTGCCCCCCAACATTCTGGGTACTCATTTTACCGACCTCGGAAGGATGGAAGGCTGAGTCAACCTTGAGCCCTTGGTCAGGATCGAATTTGCAACCTTCTGGTTACAGGGCGGCAGTTTTACCACTGTGCCACATAATTATAATGCAGTGGAGGAGTTTGACTGGGATTGTGTTCTGCAGCATGCTTATTGTGATGATTAAGCATTGGGGGTGGGGGTGGAATGAAAAGGCAATCCATGTGTAACACAATGGCAATACCAGAAAAAAATCTGAAAGGAGCATAGAAAGCACAAAGTGCATTTCTGGGTTGGGAATTTGTGTCCCACGTGTTAAATTTCTGAAACACGAATGGGGGCAGGTGGAGAGGGAAACTGTATTGAAGGAGCTACACTGGCTACAGAGGGAAACTGTATTGGAGGAGCTACACTGGAAACTGATATGTTTCCGGGCAAAATACAAGGTGCTGGTTATAACCTATAAAGCCCTAAACGGTTTGGGCCCTGGGTATTTAAGGGAACGCCTTCTTCTGCATGAACCCCACTGCCCACTGAGATCTGCTGGAGAGGTCCGTCTGCAGCTGCCACCGGCTTGTCTGGTGGCCACTCAGGGACGGGCCTTCTCTGCTGCTGCCCCAAGGCTTTGGAATGCGCTCCCTAGTGAAATAAGAGCCTCTCCATCTCTGACAGCTTTTAAAAAGTCTTTAAAGACGCATCTGTTCACCCAGGCTTTTAATTAATGTTGTTTTAATGGTTTTATTGGTTTTAATGCTGTTTAAAATATTATTTTAAATTTTTTAAATTGTTATAATGTGTGTGTGTGTCCCCCTTTTTTTTTGTCTTAACGAATGTTTTACTTTGTTTTTATTCTGTTGTAAACCGCCCAGAGATGTAAGTTTGGGGCGATATAAAAATGTTTTAATAAATAATAAAATAAATAAATACTTGTCTGAGGGGTTATTTGCCCACCCAGAGCTGTCCTTGGTGTAGCATTTTCCCTCTTGAGAGCACATCTAGAAAGCTTGCAACTGGAGCCAACTGATGCCTTAGAGCTCCTGTTCAAATGACAGGGAAAATGCAAATCACTTCTGAAGAAACTGCAATCCATTTATCCTCTGTCTTTCTTTTCATTTATAGTGCTGCTGCTTTAGGGGACGGTTCTCTGTTGTGGTGGTGGGAGGGAAGGCTGCAGAGCTACAGCGCTATATGCTGTACAGACCAACACTTTTCTGCTTTTAAGTCCCCCAAATCATACTTGAAGAATTCCTGTGATATCATTTGGCACTGTACTAGTTCACATAATTAAATGGCTCAGCTGAGCCTTGAGGAAATCTGCCCCACAGAATCAAAGAACAGTTAACTTGCAAATGTTTATAGGGTGCTCTTATGTCAAAGTAAATATCTCAATGTCAGTTAACGGAGATTTAAGAAGATTCTGAGAGAAGGAGCTTCATGCTTTGTTCCTTTCCTTAGGTCACTTGACTAATCTTGCCACTAAATATATGAACTGCGCGTGTTGCTGTCATAATCTTCAATTCTTAGAGAGATGAGTGGGGGAAGAATTTCTTCTTCCAAAGAAAATAAGGAATCTGTTTTAGAAATAAAAGAAATATTTCCAATGTGTGTGTGTGTGTGTGTGATATGCACAAACTTCCATTACAATCCCATCACAAGTGAACATATTTCTTACATGGGACCCTCTCAACTAGTAAGCACTGTGCATTTCTACAGTCAAGGCAAGACCTGTGGATATGAACTGAGGACACCTAAGTTCAAATCCCTTCTTAGCTATGAACCTCTGAGCGGTCCTTGACTGTTTTCTCTTGGTTTCAAATGTAAAATGGGAACATGAAGTGGTGTTGTGAGGCTCAGCCAGATATTTAATATCAAATCACTTTACTTTAGATATGGTAAATAATAGTGGTATGTTTATAAGGGACAACAAAACTGGGTCATGCTAGGTCACACAGAGGCCCGTTACACAGGTGCGGTGGCTTCCAAAATGGCCACCACGCTGGGGGGGGAAAGGCCCGAATGGGGGCTGGTTTGGGAAGGGAGGCCGGCGGGGGAGGGGGAACCTCCACAGTCCACCTCACCCCACTGCCACCTTAGAGAACCCCCTGGAGAGGATAAATTTAAACAAAAATGAAAAAAACAATTTTAAAAAAATGTTCGGGAACCAAACCAGGGTGGGGGGGGGATTTCAAGGGGGTCCTGGACTGAACTGGCCTGGTCCAGTTCAGGTCCGGTTCAGATTCAAACCAAACCAGACCAGCTGGTTCCATGCATACTTCTAGCCAAGACCAGGCTAGGGCAGCTGAGCTTAGGCTTGGCTGGCTGTGGGGACCGGCAGGAGCCAACTGGCTCCCAGCAGTGCCTCAGCAGCAAGCCCGCCTAGGGAACCCACCTCCTAAATGAGATCAAGGGAGCAAGCGCTCCCTTAACCCCATTAAACTGATCGTCTATCAGCACTAACTGCTTTCAGCTGGCACTGAAAGATTGATGGGTGCCTACCCGTCACTGGAGGGGATTCCCACAATGCACTTGCGCAGTGTATTGTGGGATTTCCAGGGGCTGGGATGACATGTCCATGTACCCAAATGGTTCTTGGAGATCGTCTGCGGGGAAGACGGGCTTCTGCAACCTTCCCCTCCCATCCGGTCATGAGAATGATCTCATTGTCTCAGTAATCTCTACTACAGCCCTGTAGGTAAATCTGTATATATAATTCTCCTGGGTATGCCTTGGGATGTGTGTCCCAGCGCCCAGCTGATTGGCTGGGCAGCGGACGTGCCTGATTAGCTGAGGCACACCCAGGAGGATTGGTTGCCATGGCGGCAGCCCGGCCATGGAGGCCAGAGGTGGCAAGCCCAGCCTGGCCGCGGAGGCAAGGCCCAGGAGGGGGGAAAGAAAGTGGGGGGCAGAGGTGGCAGTGGGGAGGAGAGGCAGCTGGGCCCAGAAGCAGAGACTAGGGCAGAAGAGTGGGGGAGAGGTAACCGCCAGCCCCAAAGAGTGCAAAGATGCTCTGTGCGGGATCAGCTAGTAAATACTATTAGCTGCATGTTGTGGGGAGGGAGAGCAAATGGAGCCTAAGGGATAGTGGTTACCAAAAGCCAACTAGTGAAGGAAGCTCCACATGTTACTCAGTGAAGATTTCTGCTGTGTGTACATTTGTGTTCATTATTTTTATTTGTTACATGTATATCCTGAATCTTCTATCATGGAACTAAAGGTTGTCTGGTATTGAAACACAAAATCGAATTATGACTTGGCAGTAGTACATGTGAAAGGCTGGTAGGTGCCTTAGGATAATAAGTTGAATGTAAGCCTGCGGTGTGATGCAACTGCTGAAAAAGGAAATGCTATCCTAGGTGGCATTCAAAGAGGCATAGTGTCCAGGTCAAAAGGAGTACAGTAATTATTGCACTCTATTCTGCACTGGTCAGACCTCACTTGGAATACTGGGCCTCATGCTGTGTAGCATAATGTGGCAGTGCCAGTCTAGCGAAGCCCCAGTGGTCTTGCGCTTTTGCACCACAGAGCATATACTTCAAGTAGTGCATCTGCCCTCCAGAAGTGCTAGTGAGGCCAAGCAGAAGTCCAGCAGTGTTTTGCTAAGAGCCTGTGGCTGAGCAGGCAGATCCAGCCCTGTCTGCAACATGCAGGCACTGTGTCTAATTCTGGGTACCTCATTTTAAAGGAGGACACTGATAAACTGGAATGGGTTCAGAGAGGACAACGCCGATGATGAGGGGTCTGGAAACCAAATCTGTTAGGAATGATTGAAGGAACTGGTTATGTTTTAACTTGGAGAAGAGAAGAGTAAGCAGGGATATGAAAGCCATCTTCAGATATCTGAAGGGCTGTCGCATAGAAGGAGTGGACTTGTGTTCTCTGTTGTCTCTGAACCAATGAGTTCTCTAGAACTAATGAGTTGAAATGATAAAGAAGCAAACTTAAGCTAGACATCAGGAAGCATTTCCTAATTGTGAGAACTGTTTGACTGTGGAGCAGTCTGCCTTGTACGCCGCTTTACTGTAGGTTTTCAAACAGTGACTCGACAGCCATCTGTCAGAGATGCTGTAGCAGTTTTCTGCACTGAACAGGGGGCTAGACTAGGAAACAGTGTTTTTAATTTAAAACATTTATGTCCCATGTTTCTGTTCACCATGGATCCCTAGGCGGCTCACAGCAATATATTCAAAGCCAGTTAAGAGCCAATTAACTCTATTACAAGCAGTCTACAGTGATGCCGCAGGAAAAGGAACCCAAGAATGAGAGAGATAATCAATAAAATTAAAAGCGTTCTTGGTTATCGCTAAGCCTACTGGAGGAGGTGGCGGGGGAGCAGGATGTTCACTTAAGCATCTGAAATCAAGCAGTGTATGTGACCAGCGGGGAAATGATTTGATTAGCAAGCCAGAGGTTGCCGGTTCGAATCCCAAGCAGCAGCGATATAGGAAGATGCTGAAAGGCATCATCTCATACTGCATGGGAGATGACAATGGTAAACCTCTCCTGTATCCTACCAAAGACAACCCCAGGGCTCTGTGGTCACCAGGAGTCAACACTGACTAGACGGCACATTTTACTTTACTTTATGTGACTAGAGATGGGTGAAGTCAAGGAGTTCACCTTGGACTAGTCAGGAAATGTACTTCATTAAAAAAAAAAAACCTGGGAAGAATTTGGACCATTGACTGAGCCAATCCAGGGGATTTCGAGGCTAAATCCTCCTCTATGCACCAGCCTTCCCATCAGCCCCTTCCTTTACTTCTGATCTTGGTGGTGCTGAAGTGGCAAGGCAGTGGCAGGATCAGCAAAAGAGCCATGAGGGGAAGAGAGAGGCTTCCCCTTACTTATCAAGATAAAACCCCTGCTAACTTGGCAAAGAGGCACCTTTTAACACGGTGATTCTCTTTATTCAGCAGGGGGAGAGTAACTGGCCCTATCAACCCCCAGCACAGTACTTCCAGTGACTGTTGCTGGTGTCTATCTTATGTTTCTTTTAGATTGTGAGCCCTTTGGAGACAGGGATCCATCTTATTTATTTATTATTTCTCACCCTGAGCCATTTTTGGAATAATAATAATAATAAAAGTGGCAATAGGCCCCAAGAGGTTTCCCCCTCACTCCATCTCCTGCTTTTATTGTCACTCTGACACACTGCTCTTCAGCACTTAGAACCAAGTGGCAGTGGCCCTTTGCATTTTGAGTTTTCCCAAGGACTGCAATTAAAATACATTTCCAAATCTACAATGCAAATGCATTTCCCAAAGTCTATGGCAAAGCATATTTAGTGAATGGTCCACCTGTTATGAATACACTGTGTCTGTGACATCACTGGTGATAAAGGACACCCCGTGATTCTGGCTGGATCATTACTTACTGATGACATAGATTCATGAAACAGTTTATCACCAGAATGGAACACTAATTTGGCCTGCCCTACAGACATTCATAACCAATTGAACTGCAAAACTGTGGGTTACGTGTGCACTGAAGGTGAGGGTGGTCCTGTCAATGGTCTGATTGAGCTTGGTCACTGGTGCAGTTGTTTACAAAAGTCCTCTATTGCCTCCCTGTTAGCATTGATCTCCCTGATATCTGAGCCATGTCCCAGAGTTGTCATCAAACCAAAGGTTACAGAAGAATGATATACTATATAAACATGGCATAATCAACAGTTACCCACATCTCCGTCACGTCACGGCTGGATTACTGTAGTGTGCTCTACGTGAGGCTGCCTTTGAAGAATATTCTGAAACTGCAGCTAGTGCAAATGGGGCAGCTCAGATTTTATCCAGAACTGCCTGTTGGGGTCATGTAATACCAATTCTGAAAGAGTTCCTGTTAGAGGTTGTTGATTTTTACCCACAATAGATAAAACAGCAGAGCACTAAGGAATGAGCACACATTCCAGTTACAGAGTAGGTAACAGAGGATGGTTTGGATATTGCAGCTATTTAGAGAAAACACATGGAGATCCTTGTATGACTAAACACTAAACATTTATTGGTTAAATACACTTAGATAGGAAAGACCTATATCTAATCTAAAGGACTACATAGTGGATAGGTAAGGAGAGAGAGAGAGATGTTTCCATCTGCTCTCTAGGAGGAAAGGAAGGATTGTGACTCAGCACAGGAAGTGCTGCAGAGTCAGTTCAGGGGTCATAGAGTAGGGACAGATAGGGAGACCCTGACTGACTGTCTCTACTCCCAATGCCCCTAGTGGTCATTAGGACAGTTGGTGCAAAAGGTCGATGCACTGGAAGTTCATCTCCAACAGTTCCACTGGCTACCAATTTGTTTGGGGGGCCAATTCAAGGTGCTTATTTTGACCTTTAAAGCCTTTAATGGTTTGGGCCCTGGATATCTGAAGGATCGCCTGCTCCCAAGGATTTCTGCCCACTTGACAAGATCACCAGAGGGGACTCTGTTCCACATGCCGATGGTGTTGAGAGAGGCTCAGCTGCCCAGCATGTGGAACAGGGCCTTCTCAGTCATTGCCCCCAGGCTTTTGAATGCTCTCCTGGCTGGCATCCACTCCTCAGCCTCCATCACACTTTTTAGAAAACAAGTGTTTGTGTTACTGTTTTATATAGGTTTTTAAACTTTTAAATAGAGATATATTTATATTTAATATCTGCACTTTTTGTATTTTAATTGTGCATTGTTTAAATTATATTGTAAACTGCTTTGAGATTATTTTAATGAAAAGCGGTATAGAAATCAAACAATGCAGGGGGGACTGGATGACAGGATAAAGGAAATTACTCAAAGTAGTCCCACTGAAATTAAAAGGACAAGCTGATCCAGTGCAGAGCATCTGCACCCCTAGTTCTCCCTGCCTCTCTTCCCCATCTTCATTCCACTTTCTGCTTCAGCCCCAGTCCATTCTCCCCTTCCCAGTTTGCCTGGCTGGTGCTTTTCCTCCCTGCTAGCCAACGCTTTCCTTCACCACCCGCCGCCAGCGCTTTCCCTCACCAGCCGGCCTGGCTGGCATTTTCTAGTTTTCTCTGCTGCCATTTCCTCTCCTGCCCGCCCTCCCCGTCATCGTTGCCACCGCTGTTTTCTCCCACCCACCCCCACCTTCTCCGGCCGCTGGCCAGCCACCCCGCCTTCTCCTTGCACCCGCCATCTCCATCATTTGCCTGCCGCCGCCATTATATCCCCGGCCCGCTGGCTGGATGGCTGCAACCACCGCCATTTTCTCCCCCCCCCCTTCCATCCCTGTCACTATCCAGCGCCTGTCCGAACTCTCGCAAGAGCTGCCACACATGGGATTAGCCACGGGTATGCTTTAGCAAATTATATATAAAGATGTTTGGCAATCTCTAACCTAAGGGTTATCAAACTTAGGTCCCCAGATGATGTTGGATTACAGCTCGCATCATCCCCAGCCTTTTGCCATTATGGTTGGGGATGATGGGAGTTGTAGTCAAACAGCATCTGGGAATGCAAGTTTGATACCCCATCTCTAACCTGTCCTTTAGTTTCAGTAGAACTATTTTTTCCCCTCATGTCAACCATGGATTACAACATACAATTTCAAAACCTGACATTGTATGTGGAGTGGCATTTACTGAAATAAAACTCAGTTTCTGACATTGTTTAGCCATAACAAACTAAACACCTATTTTTAACTATTCAAATGGCTGGGCCCAAACAAAGCTAAAGAATGACCGTACATTGTGTGTTTTTAAAAATGGCTACAGAGCTCTTGTCATGCAAAATGAAACTGGCAGTGTGAAGGAAGGAGAATTTCCATCCCATTAGATGCTTTTAATTGCAGTTATTATGAATGGTTTGAATCTTTCATACCTGAGTTGCTGCATAGAGCAAGTTATTTTTAGTGTTTGTAGCCCAAAGCGACTGTTGCTACCCTGCAGAGCCATATCCATAGATATTCTTTCCATCCTGCCGTTTCAGGCTCAGTAGGTAAATTAAGTGCATTACCTGATATGCCATTATTAAAAGAAATGCACAAATATTACACAGATAGGCACTGGAACAGAAACGAGGCATGGAAAATACAGAAGCAGAGATGGCCTGTACTGTTTGCTCAAAGATGCTTTCATCACACAAAGCTCAAAATGAACAGAATCTCTTTGAAGGGGGCACAGACAAAAGCTGTGTGTGGTTATCTAGGAATTACCTCCCTTCAAAATGCATGAAGGAAGCACACAGTTTTCTCTCTCTTTCTAAAGAGGGTTCAGTGTTTGCAAATCAAGGTTAAATGCTAAAGTTAGGATAGTCACTGCTTTTCCTCAGTAGCAGGCAGTTGGTCAAGGTAGTAGTCCCTGCAGTAACAAATTGTATTCTTTCTACTGTACAAAGTGCAGTTTTAATGCCTGTGAACAAATGAGACAGCTGGATAGAAGTTGATTAGTATCTATAAACTGAATGGCAAGCTGTGTTTATCTGAAGGCAATTCATAGGTTTATAATGGGCAGCAGAGCCTTTGTCTTTGGTTACTAAACTCCTGTGACTGGTTCTGTGATTCATGGTCAAAATTATAGTCACTTCACACTGCCGAGGCCATTTTAATAACAAGGTTTGTATACCACTATCATGGCCTTAAACGGAACTGGCATGTTTGATCATACAGTATTTCTTTAGCATCCACTGGTACAGCAGGAAAATTAGTACAATGGTCATACAAAATAATAGAGCTGTTTGCATTTGATTATATGTCATGTTCAGTTTGTGATAACATACTTTTTTATTGATATGATTTATTTTGCAATCACAACTGCAGTACTTCCTGAATAATATGGTCTTAGATAACTGGGTCTGAGTTTCTAATTAATGTAACCTAGGGCTAAATAGCCATTGACTGGACCAGAGATTCTCAGATGTTGATGTTTGCTTCAAAAGTAGCACATTCGATACAGCTGAACAAATTGCTGAAAATATTCACCTTGCCAAACAGCTGCACATGATGTATGATAAAATCCTCCTTACTGCTTAGCAGAATGATTCAGATGCCAAGCCTCTTTGGGGGAAGAGAGTTTGCCCCGGGTAGCTTGTTGTCTGTGTGGAATGTTCATCTACAACAAAACAGAAGTACAATTACAGTGGTTTGGAGCCAGACCCAGAGGTAATCTGCATGAGCAGAAAGGCTCTGCTGTGCACACAAGGGTGGGGGAAGCATGATTTCTCTCTATCAGCAGCTCCTTTCACACCACATCCCACACTATGAGGGCCTCCCAGCCCACAAGATACTTGGGGAGCTGCAGCATGGAGTTTTCCACTTGTGGTTCTCTTTAAGAGAGAACTTTTTAAAATAATTGATTTTTAAAAGAATTTAAAAGAAGTAACCACTGATTGGGGAGGAAGGGACAAGGGAAAGATTATGTCACTATGTTATATTTACAATCTTTGGTTAAATCCAGGTACACTTTTGAAACTAGTTGACACTATGCATTCCATAGCATTATTATTTCTTGTTTACACAGTCAGACCGGTGTCATTGACTGGTTTGTTTTAGCCAGACATCGAGTCCTTCCCAAGGACCTGGGATGGCTGAAATCTATTATCAGTGTTGTTGCTGTTATTATAGATATCGTCGCAGAATTGTTGTTGTTGTTTTTGTTGTTATTTATTAGATTTCGATACCTCCCTTCCAAAAATGGCTCAAAGCGGTTTACATAGAGAAATAATAAATAAATAAGATAAGATGGATCCCTGTTCCCTGAAGGGCTCACAATCTAAACAGAAACATAAGACAGACACCAGGAACAGTCACTGGAAATACTATGCTGGAGGTGGATAGATCCAGTTACTCTCCCCCTGCTAAATAAAGAGACTCACCACATTAAAAGGTGCCTTTTTGCCAAGTTAGCAGGGTTAGGGTTCACTTTATACTAAATAACACTTTATACTAAATAACACTTTATACTTTGAGTTCACTCTATACTAAATAACACTTGGAGTGATAATAAACAAGGTCCTAAGTTAGAGTATACAGGTGTATTTTAAAATGTTCATTTTACTCAATATTGTCAACACCTTTATATAATGTGGATGTGTGGTTACACTCTCTCGCCTTTCAAGTCTGCTTGTTGAATCAGTGTTAATTAAATGCAGTTGTAAAAAAAAGACAAGGTTTTTTTTAATCAATACAATCCCAACTTCCCCCTTTTTAAAAATCCTTTTTCTTCCCAAGAGTACTGAAGTATAGTTCTGTATGCTAACCTCTCAGTAACAAGTGTTAGGTTTTATAATTTAAATGTGTTCTATAAATGTGTGCTATACAATGAGAATCATGATGTAAAGCTCCATTCAAAAGGAAGCAGGCACAGTTCTTTCAAATGAAAGATCACATATGAATGGCACATGTCTTTCAACACAGAAGCAAGACTGCAGTAGACTACAAAAGAAAAAACGTAATTTTGACAGAAGTTGTGCCCACATGTAATGTTTCAATCTCCTGCTTAGGATAACATCAGTACTATTGCCTTGCTTCTGTAGCATTACGTCCACAGTGTCACTGAGAATGTTACCACTGGTGGCTGGTGAGGTGGTTCACTGGGCAAAACACTGGCAGCTACTGCATGACAATTGGAGAAGAAGAGGAATCCTGCCCTTACCTTTACAGACCAGGAGCTGGCCGTGGAAGCAGGGGGTGCATCAGACAGCACTGTGCACGCCTATAGTTGTTGATGGGACAGTCACCCTGGTACAAGCAGCCCGCAACTGACTGCACTCACACACTTCTGCTGCTGCCTTCTGTGTATGTAAATGTATGGACAGGAATTCCCCTCTTTCCCAATTGCCATAGGGTGTAGCGGCCTCCAGTAGTTTTCTTAGCAAACTACCTACAGTAACTAGCTACCACTAGTTAAACTCTCAGTGGCCCAGTGCATGTGATGTTACAGAAGTGAAACAGTGACAATATAACACTGACAATATAATAAGCATAAAAGCAGGGGATTAAAGCACATGTGAGCACAGCCTTTGTCAATATTGCAGTGGTGTTTTCCAAACTATTGTAGTAAATGTGGTAATGCTCTTGTGAAACTCCCAGTCATTTCAGTGGGGCTTGTGCACGATAAGTTCCGAAGGCTTGGTGCTTTCTTGGAAGGCCTGCAACCCAGTGGTGGCTCCCATTGGCCCTAAGTGTGCCTCTCTGACTAATTGTTAATTGGGCTTGTATAAAGCTTCAACCGAAGCCTAGTGTTCTACACTGCCTCCCTGCACTGCGAAATGCTAACCATTCCCACCACACACCGCTGTGTTTTGCCCAACATTGGTGGTGCTCCTTTAAGGAAAACAGATCACTCTCTATCCCCAGTGCCATCTTGGAAGGCAAGCGTGTAGCCCTGGGAAGTGTCATCCTTCCCAATGCTTTCCCATAGAGTAGAGCTCTAGGGTAAGTGCTGGGAAGGCATTTCATACAAACCTTCCCAGATGTTGTCAGGACTCAGCAGAATTCTGTTTCTCTTAAACCTCACTCCTCCTCCAGTGCTTGGAAAAGTACTGCACTGCAGGAAGATCAATATAATGGGAAATGGCTCTCATGGAGTGGTTTTTTGCCGGGGGGTGGTGGTGTTTTTTGTTTTTGTTTTTTGGCCAAATTGGCCCCTGCTTGAAAAACAGTGAAGATCACTGCCCCAGGGGATTTGGCCGTAAGCCCACAGCAATTCCTTTCATAGACTACTTTTAACCTTGTGTTTCATTAAAAAATGCAGAGCACATTGGAAAATGTTCAGAGAAAAGGAATAATCAAGAATTTAAAGTATTTTTTTCTTTAAAAAAAAAAGATTTGGTGCTTTCCTGTTTAAACTCCTATTTACACAACAGCTGCATGGTTCATTTTCTCTTTTCATTGGCCAACTCTGGAAAAGATGAAATGAAAATAAGAGGGGGAAAGTGGTATCATTAAAGAGACCCTGATCACAAAGACCTAGGAAAGGAATACAAAAAGACTATTCACACAAACAGAATAATCCAGGGCTGAGTTCAGGGCCGATCCCGGCACTGTCGCCTCGCCCAGCCCTACTTTTGACCCGGGCCTATAGTCAGGGTTATGGGTGCAAGTGTGCCCTTAACTCCAGCTCCAAGTTCATGTGTGCATTGTGGGATTCCTGGAGACTGGAATACGTCCCGACCTCCAGAGATCCATGTTGCTCCATGCAGAGCAGATCATGTGGGCATGCAGTGGCACACCAAGTAGACATTAGAGGGACCTCGCCAGTCATCTGGAGGCAAGGTGGGTGCATCCCTTCCCCACCCCCACCCCTGGTAATAACCATGTGCACAGCCTAGCAGAGAGCTCCTGTTCCATGAGCATCAGCCCAGTAAGGAGACCTTTTTTTCCTGTGTGTTAGGAAGTCAAGCAAATGTGTCAATTTACAATTTTACTGTTTATTTTAAAAATGTATACATTGCTTTTCTTTCATAAAATTCAAGGCAGCTTACAAAACATGCATTTAAATGCAACTATATAAAACAGTATACAAAACAGAAACAGACCACCTGATAATTAAGAATAGGAAGTGCCATCAAACAAGTTGAGGAAAAGCTTAGCTGGAAGAGACGCATCTTAGTCAGCTGATAAAACACCCCAAAGAGTGTGCCAATCTAATCTTCCGAGTAAGGGAATTTCACAGGATGGGGACAGCCAGCAAGAAAGCTCTTTCTTTCATTACCTTCAAACAAACTTCTACCAGTAAAATATCTCTTGAGTGTTCTCATGGGACAAGCAGATTCATATGGAAGAAGTCGGCTGTTGCAGATAAAGCTTTTGTTATGCCTTCTTGTCCTTAAGCACCTTTGTCATCATTTGCTATACCTGTACAGTTTAGGCATTGTAAATTTTAGGTGTAAAGCAGAACAGGCACAGGTTCTTAATAATAATATTATTAGTAATATTATATTATATAATAATAATTATTATTATTATTACATTTATATCCCGCTCTTCCTCCAAGGAGCCCAGAGCAGTGTACTACATACTTAAGTTTCTCTTTCGCAACAACCCTGTGAAGTAGGCTAGGCTGAGAGAGAGGTGACTGGCCCAGAGTCACCCAGCTAGTATTATGGCTGAATGGGGATTTGAACTTGGGTCTCCCCGGTCCTAGTCCAGCACTCTAACCACTACATCACGCAATGCTTTAGTACTTCTACATACATTTTTGTCAACTTCCATTTCTGATAGGGAAAATTGCTTTGTGGATGTCTTGTGAAAAACAGTATATAAATATTCTTAATAATAATAAATTAATTAATTAATAATAACTAATAAGCCTGAGTGGTGTCTCTGAATTTATGATAGCCTTTGAATCAATGGCTAGTTGCTGCATAGTCTTGTCTTTAGAAATGTTAGCCCTTTCATATGTTACACTACTAAGAGATTAAGTTCCTGTTATATGTTACAAATACCCACTCTCCCTTGAGTACCGAAAGGCATTGGTAGAAATAGCAGATGGTGCACCATCTTTAATGTAAGCTGGTATTTTATAAAATAGAAGTCCAATTTTATTTGTATATAGGTCAGCTCCAGATTTCAGGAAGCCCTTGTCAAGCTGCCCTCCAGGGCCCCCCTCCTATCGAGGAGATCCCTCAGTCAAACACTCAGCTACCACCACGTGCTCTTTGGCACAGAGGTGGGCTTTCAGGATCAGCGGCAGACCCTTCTGAAGGCACTGGATCCTCAGTGCCCAATGATATTGATTCCTGAACCAGCCCTGTGACTCAATAATAGTTCTTCCATTCGTTAGCCAAACCATAATGGTCAATATTTCTATTTCTGCTTTACTTAAAGTTTAGCCAGCAATTTGCTGTCTTTCAGTGAAGGTGGATTTTTCCATATTCTTACTGCAATAAGCTTAGCCATGGTTAGAAGATTTACCTCAGACACTTGCAAGTATCTCTGTAATTTGAGAGTAAGGTCACATATCATTTGATATTCCATCACTGCATACATGCTTCTAAAAAACTCCTTCATATCTTTTTATAGTTGTACATTGTCTTGTGACTTCCTTAAATCTTTAACATTGTCCTTGATTTGCCATTTCCTGACGATCTGGCAGTAGCTGTATTAAAGTTCGATTAGGTATGACTCTGGAATATTGGTATTGATGAATCATTGGAAACTACACAAGGGCTGCATTTGGTTGGACAAGTATTGGCTACATCCTGCATTGGATCCAAGTAAGTGAGAGGTTGGTTTCACACTACCACCACCACCCTTCTGCCAGCAGCCCAGGGGTCCTTCAAAAAACCCTTCCCAAATGTTAGAAGACTCTCCAGGGCAGTTTTTGGGTGGGGGCGAGGGTGGGAATCAGAATCCCTTCACCCATTAAGTGAATCCCTTCACTCATTAAGCAAATGTCTTTTGCTTATGCATGGGTAGTGTGATTGGATACAAGCTACAATTCTAGGATCTAGTCTACAAACACATGTACACACATGCGTGTGCACACACACAATAACTTATCTTGAAGGTTGGTATTAAGCTGTCTTATGATTCCTCTTTCAAAATGGAGGCCTAGACAGAAATATGAATTAAATTATATAACAGCAGACTTTCTTTCAAGAGCACTTACCACTAGGAGCTGAAAACATAGAACAGTCAGTCATTTTTAATTTCATAGGAGCATGCCAGAGTGCAACACGTTCTCTCTCCATGGGGCAACGCAAGTTTTCCTTGAGGCTAGACAGCTTAAAACATTTAAAACATTAAGGGAGAATCAATGAATAGCTTTAAATGGAATGAATGCTTTGCTTATCCAATAACTAACAGAAGGAGGGCAGGTGAAAGCTGGAAATGAATTTAAAAAGTAAAACTGCTCATTTTAAAAATCCATCAATAATCCCATTGTTCTTTCTACATTAAAATACGGTGGCTAAAATACGGTGGTCTCCTAGACCTTCTGAAGAGCTAGATTGTATCCTATAGGCACTTTCTAGTCAGAAAGAATAACAGGATATACAAGGTTGTTTGGCACCTTTTTCAGAGAGTGAGAAAACAGCACTATTTGCCTGCATGTGTTCAAGATTGAGCACAATTAAAGATGCTTTTGGGACCAGTTCAGATTTATTTATTTATTTATTTATTTATTTATTTACATACCTTTATATCCCGCTCTTCCTCCAAGGAGCCCAGAATGATGTACTACATACTTGAGTTTCTCTTTCACAACAACCCTGTGAAGTAGGTTAGGCTGAGAGAGAAGTGACAGGCCCAGAGTCACCCAGCTAGTTTCATGGCTGAATGGGGATTTGAACTCGGGTCCTAGTCCAGCACTCTAACCACTATACCACGCTGGCTCTATAATACTCCTAACCAACCTTCTTCACCATGTGAGGTGGGAGCATATGTGCACACATTCCCCGTCCCCAACACTGGTGCATCTAATCACGCACTGGTGCATCTAATCACTGCTCTTCTGTGCATGGTTCAAATGCTACTTTAAAGTGCAGACATCTGTGGACCCAATGACACCATCTTTCAAACAGATGGTACCTATACTTACACACCCACTGCTTTGATGTACTGCATATCATGTGCCAAATGTTCCTCAGCCATCTACACAGGACAAAGAGGACTGCTCTTAAGACAAGTTAAATGGTCACAAATTTGATTTTCAAGAGCAATAACACCAAGAAGCCAGTCAGTGATCCTTTAAATCTACAGGGACACAACATCAGCTGAGAGTAGCAGCTCTTAAAAAGATCAGTCCTGGTGGATGTATGGAATGGGAAATGCCAGGGGAGGAGTTCATTTAAAAATAATTGACACTACTGACCAGGGATTATGGTTGCCTTTCTCACTGTAAAGATTCAATTTAATCCATACCATTTCTTAAAGGTTGCCTTAGAATGCTTTTTAGCTGACCTTTCTGCTGTGCTTCAACCAGATCCTGTTTTGCATCTAATTAAGTATGCTGCTGTCCATGAAAACTCATGCTTAGAAATATCATTAAAATATCTCGACAGTTAGTCTATATAGTGCTCTCAGTATCTCTTATTGTTTTTACTTTTACATTTTGCTAAGTTGTATCACTTTACTAATCTAAAGCTGTCTCGGCACCAGCTGGAATAAGTGTGCAGGCCCATGGTCTTCCCATGTAATTAAATGGGCCAGTTGGAATATTGTCCAAACTAGCCATTTATTTAGTATGCAGACACAGACGTAAAGCAAATCATGTGGAAACCCTTGGGACAGACAAAATTGGATGGGGATAATATGGCCATGGAAAGGCAAAGGTAGTACCACATGCTTGGATAGAAGTTTAATGTGCCCACGTCTCTAATATCATACCAAAGACCAGTTCAGATGGTATTCTGACCAGCCCATTTTATCTTGTACATGTGGATGTGTAAACCTTCACCCATGCAGTGCAGCAGCATCTAATCATGGGGCGGGGCAGTTCTCAACCACCCCTTTAAGGATGGTTCACATAGAGGGGCTGTTTAGATAGAAACCTTCACCAAGAGTGATTAGGTGATGTGCAGAGTGTGGCCTGGGAATGCACACACGCATATCCTTCTCCTTTGTGTTTACAACAGATGGTTTGAAGTAACATCCAAACCAATCCCATACGTGTTAGGGGCAGTTGATGTTTTCCTCAGCGGTTCCCTTTTTCTTTGCAATAAGTTCATATTCATATGCATATGCTATTCATATGCTAGCTATTTTCCATTTCCAGAACTTCCTACACAGCACAAGGGAAACTTTTGGATCCCCATTTCAAGTAATTGACCCCAGAAGTAGGTGAAGTGTTTTGCTTGCAGAATGCAGCCCTGCATGTTGGCAAATGAGTATGTAAGTCCTGGTGCAAGGTCTACGGTCCTTGTACACTGCACTACTGGTGCCTGTTTGGGATATCGTAACAGGATTGTGAGCTGATCCAGGAAACTGTGCTTAGGCCTGGGTTACCAACCGCTAGTGCCCAAATAAGAGCCAATAGTTTTGGAAGCAGCTTCATGGTAGTGCACAAAGTCAGGAATAGAGATGACTCATTGGTAAGGATGTGCACGAAATGGATTTTGCATTTTGTGTTGAGCTCGAATCAAAATGCAGATGGCCAAAACGTTTTGTCGAAACCGTGGTCAAACCAGTTATTTTAATGGAACAAAATATGAAATATTTTGAGTGTTCAGCCATAGGGAACAATGGGGAAACTCAAAACACCCCATTGTTCTCCATGGCTAGCTCCTAGGGACACCAAAGTGGGTTGCATGATAGGGCATGATGGGTGCTATCTACCACCCTATCCACAAAAGAAATAATCCTATGGGGGTTTGGGGAAAAGGTTAAAAATGTGTTTAAAAAATCACCTGCAGGCCTATTTCTTTTCTGAGTTGGGTGGTAGGTAGCACCCATCATGGCCTACCACACAACCCACTTTGGTGACCCTTGGAGCTACCCATGGGGAACAATGAGGTGTTTTGAGTTTCCGCATTGTTTCCCGTGGCTGGAACAAGCTGCACTCGCAGAGTGCACACACAAGTTTTGCATTACAAGTTGCAATGCATTTTCCAACTTTGCCTTGAAAAACAAACACTGCAAAGGCATACAGTGAAAGGCAATACAGTAAGGCTATTCTCACGATCGGCTGAAATTGGGCTAGGTGAGCCCAGCCCGATTTTAGCAGAATGTGAGAACCACAGGTGAACTCACAGGTGAGCCCAGTTGCCAAAAAGCGGGTAACCCGCTTATGAAGCCCTCCCCTTAGCCCAGGTTAGCGGAGCAAGCACTCCGCTAATCGGGGTTTCTGGATCGTGTGTTGCCATGGCGCGGCTCCGACCATGGCCCAGAGACTAAAAAGCAGCCCCTCAACTCCCAAGCCCCCGCTGGCTCCATAACAGAGCCAGCAGTCATGTGGGCGGCCAATCTGGCCACTCAAGGCTTCCCCTCTGGTCATCTGCAGGGAAAGCGGGCTAAGCCTGCAAACCCGCTCTGGGCGAGTCTCACTGATTGTGAGACTCGCCTCAGTATGTCCTTCCCATCACAGAACACACAATTCAAATACAGACCAAACATGACCAAAAGAGAATCACTGACCCAGAATCCACTGCCAGCCACAGTTCCTGCACTGCAATAACATCACTGGCACAAGTTGCTCTATCACACAAAAACATGACACCTTACTTCCTAGCATTGCAACAGCTGCCATAACAGCACCCTTAGCAACAAGCATAGCCATAAGCTCAACTAGAGCTGGTCTTGTGGTAGCAAGCATGAATTGTCCCCTTTGCTTAACAGGGCCTGCCCTGGTTTGCATTTGAATGGGAGACTACATGTGAATACCCTAAGATATTCCCTTTAAGGGATGGGGCCACTCATGGTTATAGGCAGAAGGTTCCAAGTTCCCTCCCTGGCATCTCCAGATAGGGCTGAGAGAGACTTCTGCCCCCAACCCTGGAGAAGCTCTTGCCAGTCTGTGTAAACAATACTGAGCTAGATGGACCATGGGTCTAGCTCAGTATAAGGCAGCTTCTTATCTTCTTAGAGCAACTTCCTCCTTTGGGCTGCCTCTTCTCTCCCCCCAGCCAATGGGGGCACAGTTGCCCATGACAACATTTGATTTGTGTGATGATAAGCCAACCAAGAAGCAAGGAGATTACAAGCCAATCAGAAGCCAGTGTCAGAAAACCAATCAGCAAGGGAAAAACGGGCCTCCAGAATGGCTCTCAAAATGTCAAAACCTTTCAACCCAAAATGGGGGTTTCAAGGTCAGAAAAGACTCTTTATTCAAAGGATGTGCTGTTTCAAGCTCAAGACACTCAAAATCGCCAATTTTGAGTTGAAACATTTTGACTTTGAAACATTTTTCACATCCCTACTCGCTGGTGTTTCTCAGTCCCTCCATGGAATGAAATTTTGGTGCAATCCTACATGCCTAATTTTTTGAAGCAACTTCTTTTAATCATAAGGCTACAATTAAGCTGCAGCAACATTGAAGGGCAGAATTGTTGCATTTGTCTCATGTAGAATAACTCTGTATATGTAGTGTATTTCTGGAAGTCACACTTGGTGGTCCTGCAGCCATGCACATCTATGAAGTCTGGGAGTACATTGTGTTGCTTATCGTAGATGACAGACTATCCCTGGCGCTCTCACTATGTCTTTACAGTCTCCAGCTAGAAGCCAATAGATGTGGTTCCATTACATATGTTTATTATTATTATTTAGAAATATTACTGGAAGGAAAACATTCGGATACAAGCTGTAATTAACCAAGCTGGAATTTAGCCAAGACACCTGAGCTCATTCCCTAGTTTCAAAGAGTAAAGATTCAAACATAAATGTCAAATAATTGTAGACACAGCTTGTTTGTTATAATTTCCCAGAATAAAATATTTAGTTTCTTTTCATGGATACTCATGAAAATACTGTTTCTCCTAGCTCTATAACATTGAAAAGATTATCTTTAACTCCCTACACTTATAATGATTTGGAGAAACCTGATATTTGATAGCATAGCATTTTAATCTATTTTTTCCTTACCTACAAGGTAAAGTTTAGGCTGCCAAATAGCAACTTGCTGGAGAAATGGTCCTTAGAGCTTTGTTGCTGGGCAGGGATTTGAACCTAGACTGCACAGCTTTGACTCTCCATCTGTTGCTGGACTACAACTCCCATTGTTCCTGACTACTGGCCACTGTGGTTGGGAATGATGGGAGTTGTAGTCCAACAACTGCTGGAAAGCCAAAGTTGTACACCCTGCTATATGCTATATCATAACTACCATCTTCAGATATGCCTTAATGATGGTGATACACAAACATTCTTCACCACAGAAGGCATGTCAGGGTCACTACCCCAGGTGAGCAGTTCTACGTTGAAGGGGTTGGGACTCATCATGTCCCATGCAGAAGCAGTGGAGATGAGGTGAGAGCAGGATGGGCAAAATGCCTTTATTGGCAACTGAGATATGATATCCGTCAGCAAGGGAAAACGAGCCGGCCAAAATGGCGCTTGAAACTCAACCTTAGCCCAAGGCCAGCTTGTTACTTCACAGCTGAACCCCTCTTCTCTGCTTGACCTACCCCAGTTCTCCATAGCAGTCCACAAGCCCACGTTCCAGGCATGGTGTCAGCAAGAGATGACCCATAGGCACCTCTTGCTGTCTTGTATTCACTGGTACTGGGAATTCACTGGCCCAACGCCTATATAGAAATTCCAGCTGGTCCTCCCTTGTTCACCTCAACCCCTCTGCCAGGTTGTAGGTGTGCTGGTGCCCTCCTTGGGCCCCCTGATATGTTATTGGGTTCTAATAAATGGAGTGATTTTTTACAATGTTTATAACAACTTCTTTCCCGTCTCTGCTGCCTTTGGTTTTTCCCCCCAACTTGTTGCTGAAGCCTGAGGAGTTTATAGCTATTTCCCTCAAGAGAGAGCACTCAAGCGGCGGTGTGGAAAACCGGAGTTAGTGGTTTTTTAAATTGTTTTATTGTTTGCTAGTTTATTTGTTCTGTAGTGTGGAGTGATAGGAGTTTATTTTGTTGTTTTGTTTTTGTTTTATTGTTTAGTTTTGTTATTCTAATTAAGTGTTGTAAATGGGATTGTAACCGTGGATGAGCTCTATTGGCAATGAGCCAACTTAAAGATAAGATAAGACCAGCTTTCTTGACATAACGGAGGAGACTCGGTAGCTGCTGTGTATGTTGCATAGCCACTGAATACGAGGAGATTATGACTTTGAGACTTCGAGAAGTATCGTTTAGATCTCACTCTTACCACTAACTGCCAACCACGCAACTGCTAACTGTTTACTGGCTGCCGTTCTGCGGTGATTACCGAGAGTGTTGGCAGAATTAGACTCAGAGGATATGACCAAGCAGTTCCCCGGCTAGCCATTAGTCATCCCTGGGCTGTAATGGACGACTAAAGTCTGGGCTGTGACTATCTCTTGGTGGAGCATGGGGATATTTAGCCGGCAGTTTAGCGTTAAGGTGAGAGCTGTTGTTTTTTGACTGCTGCCATTCTGTCCTCCCTCGCTGCTGCTGTTGCTGTGATCGCCCGCCATTGTAGTATCACCTGCTACCCAGAGGATTATCATTCTCAACACCACCTGCTACCGATAAGATTACCATCGTGGTTTGGTGGCAGCTATTGATCGCCGTTCGGGAACATTGGACAGAATTGGGGCCTTTGTCGAAGTGATTGGATAGTTCCTTTCTGGTCGTCTCCCCATTTCTTTTGAATTATATTGGAGATCATTGCCGCTTGGACCGTGACAGTGACTTCTACTAGAAGAGAATATCATTATTTGTTCGTTATCGTCGTTATCATCAGCCTGGCACATGGTGGGAGCAATGCCTGCCCGCTGTGTTCTTCTTTTATTGTTGTCATTTGTTGCTGCCTGGCACTTATTTGTTAGCTATTCTCGTGTATTACCTAGAGGTTGCTGCCTGTTGCCTAGTTGTGGTTGTTGTATTGCTGGGGAGTGTTGGTGGTGCTGGTCCCGTGGACGGGATTAGGCTTTTATATTGGTGAGTAGGAAGGGGGAAAGAGATGGAGAGCAGAGGATTAGAGGTTAATGAAGGGAGGTGGAGGATTTGGACAATGGTAGGAAAAGGAAGATATGGCAATAGGCGGAGGATATCAGGGAGTAGGGCCCTTAGATATTTACGGGCTCGGAACTTTTCTAACCTTTGCTCTGTTTTGAGGGAGAGTGGGAGAACATAAGGGATACACAACATTGATGTTATGTAACGCCAGATCCATTATTAATAAGACCAACACCTTGCAAACATACTTTGTGGAGGCAGGTGTTGATCTGGCGTTTGTAACTGAGACCTGGATGAGGGAAGGCGAGACAGTCGCCCTTACTGAATTAACCCCGCCTAGGTTTAAAGTTCTTCATCAGTCACAGGCCAGGGGTCAGGGGGTGGGGTCGCTGCCCTTATCCGAGAAGATTATTCTTATAGTGAACTCCCTGCCCCTGAGATCCCAGGAGTTGACTGACTGGGTTTAAAGTGGGACATTGCCGAGAGTCTAGCTATCTGGTTGGTGTACCGACCACCTAATGCACCGCCAGAGGCTTTGCACAGTCTGATGGAGGCGGTAGCGGGGTGGGCTCTGACGTACCCGAGGCTTTTAGTTCTTGGTGATTTCAGTGTTCACGTCAATGACCCAGTCTCTACTCAGGCACAGGAGTTAGTGTCAGCTATGACGTCCTTGGGACTCTCACAATTTGTTATGGGTCCTACCCATCAGTTGGGTCACACCTTGGATCTGGTTTTTGGGATGGGGTTAGAGGTGTGTCCGTTTTCAACTGAGAGGGTGCCATGGTCAGACCATTATACCTTCAAGGCATGGTTGGGGGTCACACCGCTGCCCCGTTCAGAGGGAAGGCAGGTCTGTGTTCGCCTGAGGAGATTAATGGACCCGTTGAAATTGCAGCACACTTTACGGGATCCGATGCCCTTTGATGATTCGCTGGATGCCCTAGTTGCCGACTGGAATAGCCGGCTTTCTGAGGCTATTGATACAATTGCACCACTGCGTTTTTTGAGATGTCCCCGGAACCCAGCTCTGTGGTATAGGGAGATGAAACGGCATCTCAGACAATTAGAGCGGGGCTGGAAGAGAACCCAGGACAAAGTGACGAGAACATCTTATAGATCATTTATGAGGTCCTATGATGTAGCGGTGATGGACGTGAAGAAAGAGTTTTTTTGGGTCGCCATCGCATCCGCAATGAAATTGCGGCTAAATTGCGGCTGGCTAAAGTATTTGAGATAGTTCAATCTCTGACAAATTTTTCTGGTACAGATCATTAAGTTAGAGAATTGGGTATTGGCTGTGAGGTTTTTAAGGGATTTTTTGCAGACAAAATCTTGTCACTCCGCTGAGACCTCCCACTTACTTCTGATGCAATTGAAGAATTAGAGCCTCCATGGTCATCTACCTGGCCAATTTTAGAGAATTTTAACCAACTTTTGGAGGCCAATGTTGAAAAATATTTGACGGCTATGAGGCCTACCACATGTTCCCTAGATCCTTTCCCCTCCTGGCTGGTGAAGGCCACCTGGGAGGGGTTGCACACCTCCTTTGGGAATATTACCAATCTTTCCCTGGAGATGGGGTTTTCCCAGCAGAGCTGAAGGAGACATTGGTTAGGCCACTTTTGAAGAAGCCATCGTTGGATGCCTCAGAGCCAGCTAACTACTGCCCGGTATAGAATTTGCCTTTTTCCGGTAAAGTGATAGAGTGAGCGGTAGCAGTACAGCTTCAGACATTTTTGGAGGATGCAGTGGTTCTCGATCCCTTCTAGTCTGGCTTTTGGCCTGGGCGTGGGGTCGAAACAGTCCTTGTCACCCTGGCTGATGATCTCTGTCGCCAGCTTGATAAGGGAGGGTCAGCGCTGCTGTTGCTGTTAGATCTCACAGCAGCGTTTGACACTGTGGACCATGATATTCTGATCCATCTCCTAGTTGATGCTGGGATTCAAGGTGTTGCCTTGTTGTGGCTGAGTTATTTCCTTCAAGGCTGGGGTTATAGAGTAGCTATGGGTGATGAGAGGTCTTCACATCATGTATTCACATGTGGCGTCCCTCAGGGGGCTTTCTCTCGCCCTTGCTGTTCAATATTTATATGTGGCCTTTAGCAAAGCTGGTGAGGAGTTTTGGGCTAGGGTACCATCAATATGCGGATGACACCCAGCTTTTTCTGCTGATGGATGGCAGGGCCAAGGACACCATAGCTCAGCTGACCAGGTGCTTGGAGGCGCCCGTAGACTGGCTGAAGCAAAATCATCTACGGCTTAAGCAGAGGCGTAACTATAGGGGGGCAGGGGGGGCACGTGCCCCGGGCGCCATCTTTTCTGGTCACATGGGGGGCGCCGACATGACAATTTTTTTTTTAATTAAAAAATTTTTTTGTTAATACAAATGTTTCCTGCTCAGTGCAGCAGCGCTGCAGCAGTCAAGGGAGCGCATAGGCAGCCCATCCCTCACGAGCGGTCCCTTCCGCGCCACCCGCGGCCCCCCCCCCCCATTGCTTTGCTGGCGCCTGGTGGCCAGTCAGTGGCCTGGCTTGGCGGCGGCGGCGGGCGCTTGTGAGGAAAAACCTAAGTATAATGTAGTATGTTGTGGTGCGGGGGGGCGCGGGGGGCGCCATTTCAGTGCTTGCCCCGGGCGCCATTTTCCCTAGTTATGCCTCTGGGCTTAAGACTGAAGTTCTTTGGCTGGGCCCGAAGAGGTCAGTGGGGGGTTTCCAATTGCCGACCCTTGATCGTGCTTGTTTGATACCTCAGCCTACAGTAAAGAGTCTGGGTGTGATTCTTGATGCCTCTTTGAATATGGAGGCTCAGATCATGGAGGTAGCTCGAAAGGCCTTTTTTCAATTATGCCAAATACGGCGGCTATCCCCTTATCTGTCCCCTCCAGATTTGGCCACTGTGATCCATGTGACGGTCACTTCTAGGTTAGACTATTGCAACTCACTTTATGTGGGGTTGCCATTGTGCCTAACTCGGAGATTGCAACTGGTGCAGAATGCAGCGGTCAAGGTCCTTACTAAGGCGCCTTGGCGAGCACGTGATACCTTTGCTCGTTTAACTGCACTGGTTGCCGGTTGAGCCCCAGGTTAAGTTTAAGATATTAACTTTAACATTTAAAGCCCTACACGATATGGGCCCTCCATACCTCCAGGACTGCCTTGTTTGCTATGTCCCTTGCCAGATCCTGAGATTGGCCACAAGTAATATCTTGGTGATCCCAGGCCCTAGGGATGTTAAACTGCAATCAACGAGAGCCCGGGCCTTCTCAGTGGTGGCCCCAGCTCTATGGAATGGTCTCCCGGATAATATCAGAGCTCTCCATGATTTGTTGGCTTTCCATAAGGCATGCAAGACAGAAATGTTCTGTTGGGTGTTCGGTCGCTGAGATAGCTAGTCGTAGAGAGATCTGGTAATCTATGGTTATTATATCTTGTAATGAGTACTGTATGGGGCTGTGGTTATGATGTTATGTATGTTGTATTTTATAGAACTGTGTTGCTTTGTATGTTATTGCTTGAAAGCCGCCCTGAGTCCTATGGAAGTAGGGTGACATATAAATCTAAATAAGTAAATAAATAAATAATACCTGATCACAGCACCTGGGGAGGGGAGGGCCAGCCACCTCAGATACTCAGGCACCTCTTTCCACTAGGAATGTGCAAAACGTTTCAAGCTTGAAACATTTTGAGCTCGAAATGGGCCGTTTTGAGTGTTTCAAACTTGAAATCTCCTTGCTTCTTGGTTGGCTTGCTATCATACAAATCAAGTGTTGTCGTGGACAACTCCCCATTGGCTGTGGGGAGGGAGAACAAAAATGGAGGGAATTTCAAAATGTTTTCAAAGGGCAGTGAGAGCCCCCCCCCCCCGAACATAGGAGCATAGGCAGTTGCCATATACCGAGTCAAACCATTAGTGCATCTAGCTACCATCTAGCTAGTACTATCTACACAGACTGGCAGCGGCTTCTCCAAGGTTGCAGGCAGGAGTCTCAGCCCTATCTTGGAGATGCCAGGGAGAGAACTTGGAACCTCAGATGCTCTTCCCACAGCGGGGTGTGCATATGTGTGTTAGTGTAATAATTTTTTGGTAATTGCTGTGAGATGAGCTCCATGTCTGGCCTTGAGACTAACTTGTGCTTCACTCACTGCTCTGGTCTGTTCTGCAATCTGCATTGCAAGGTGTACTCACTCAGTCAAAATGTGGCTGAAGACATTGCTGTAGTTGAGTTTATGGCTGTGCTTGCTGCTAAGGGTGCTCCTATGGCAGCTGTTGCAATGCTGAAGTAAGGAGTCATAATTGTGTGAGAGAGAGCAGCTTGTGCCAATGATGTTACTGCAGCACAGGCATTGTGGCTGGAAGTGGACTGGATTCTGGGTCAGTGATTTTTTTTTTGCCATTTTTGGACTGTGTTTGAAAAACTGTGTGTTCTGTGTTGAGAGGGACACATTCCCTTTTACTGTGTGCTTCTAATCTGCAGTGTTTTGCAAGGCCGGGTTAAAAAATGCATTGCAGATCCTTTGAGGTTTGGGGGAAAAGGTTAAAAATGTGTTTAAAATTACCCACTTGCTCATTTCTTTGGTGAGTTGGGTGATAGGTAGCACCATCATGCCCTATCACTCAACCCACTTTGGTGTCCCTAGGAGCTACCCATGGGGAACAATGGGGTGTTTTGAGCCCCGCATTGTTCCCTATTGACAAAACACTCAACACATTTTGAGTTTGGTTCGCTGAAACAGCTGGCTTGGCCACTGTTTCGACAAAATGTGTTGAGTATTTTATGTTTGTTCCGAGCTCATAACATGCACATCCATTTCTTGCACATCCATTTCATGCACATCCCTACTTTCTACCCTAGCGTGGCAAGGAGACAACTTCTGTGCATTGTTCTATCCACTGCAAAATCTAATGTTTTTATTTGGAAATGCTATAAATTGTAGCAGACTTAGCTGGTCGTTTTTCCATTTGATGAGAATGGTGAAATAGTTCCACAGAGTTCAACGAAGCTCTGCTGGGTTACACTTTCTGAGTACTTTTGCAAGTGTTTTGAAAGAAGCAGTGAAGTTCGGATTGGCATCCCTTGGTTACTCCAAGTTTTCATAGTTACTGTAAGTGTTCTCTTGGTATAACATTCAAAATGGGAACTTCTGCATTTGCCCATGGACATTTTTCATGAAAAATTATTCCTAATGGAATGTCAACAATTCCCTGTCTGTTGTAACACACTGAAAAGCATAGTATACAGCTTGGTCTCAGCGGGGAGGCGCAAACTGCAAGGGATTAACAATATTTGTATTCATCAGATATGCTTAGTTGAGTAGTAAAAGTAATTGCAATGCATTTCATTTCACAATAATTGTTGCCCATCAAATACATTGAAAATGAAATAAAAGCTAATTATCATTTATATTATTTATACTACTATAAAAATCCTAGCAAACCTAAGCAAATGTCCATAGAATAAATTAATAACCCTGACCTGAAAACCCATAATTAGGAAATCCAAAATAAACATTTGGTCTTGTAGCTAGCAAGTTTAGAATCAATATCAAACATGAAGAATCTGGATGGTAGATGGGAGGTAAGTTTTTATGTTAAAATCAATGAACACAATCCTCTTCATAATTATATTTTCTGAAGTCATGTCATATGGTGAATTTAGAAGGATTGCAAAAGAGATAGCAGAACGGTGTACATATAGTTTTAAACCATTTGGACGCATGGCAGTTATATGTTGATCTGCTGTATAATAGTCCTATTGTTTTTTTGTACATAGTCAGTTGGGGATTTTCAGTTAGAGTGGAAAATTAAGAGGGAACAGTTCAAATGGTCTGAGAGAGGGAGAGATATTAAGGGCTGGCCCAGATGTATACAGCCAAGTTGGCCCTGCTTCCCCTCCCAGTATGCCTTTAATCTCCTCCTAATCACATGGGGGAGGTTTCTCCAAACATTCTGAATACCACTTTAAATGTGGTACCATCATCTCTCACCAACTGCTAGGGTTCCATTATGGCTAAACCTCGCCGTTGGCAAATTTGCGGTTGGCAAGGCTTTAAAGTCTATGGGAAATGGGGTTAGGGGGGCTACGAGCACAAAAAGACCTAAAAATAAGGGGGGATACACAACATTTGCTAAGAAATCACAAAAAATCCTGTTATATCGCCAAGAGTCACCTAGAAGAATGAGCAGATCAAACCTCTGGAAAATCTTTGAAACCCCGCCCCTCCAATCACTCAAAGGCATTTTAAATTGGCAAGGGACAGCAAGAGGAATGAGCAGATTGAACCGCTGAACACCCACCATCCCATCACTAAAAAAACACCTCACCAACCACAGATACTCAGGTCGCAGTTGGCAAGACCTGTCACAATTTCCTATTCACATATACTAAAAACCACGGCTGGTAAAACCATGGTTGGCAAGGGATGACTGTATTTAATGTGGTAGTAGTTCAAATTAGGAGGAAGGGGAAGTGGGGGGATATGCTCATGTAGATCCCTAATATTGTCCGAATTGGCCAAGGAGTAATAGATTGGAAAGAAAAGGGTTTGCATGAAAATTAAACATTAGCCTTGTTTATGTAACGTGTAGAAGTGATCCTCACGATCGCTCCAGGAGGCTACCCTCTTCTGCAGGGAGGAAGCCCAAAAGAACTTACCTTCCCGCAAACGATCGCTGCCTCTTCCCTGGGCAGCCGAATCAGTCGGCCACATGATTGCCGGCTCCATCACAGAGCCAGTTGGGGCGGTGGGGATCAGGGGCTGCCCGATGCCCAGAAGTCCCAGAATGCCCTACACGAGTACACAGGGCATTCTGGGGAGCCCCCCAACACCAGGAGGCTTGTTGTAGCCTCGAATCAGAGGTCTCCTCGTGAATCGCTGCAGGGCGGAGCTGCACTGTGGTGACTCACAATCAGTGAAATGGGGTTAGCGTAGTGCTAGCTCTGCTAACCTTATTTTAGGGGAGAGGGAATTAGGCAGGCTAACAGCCAGGAGCCGTGTGGCTCCCAGTGCTGCACATGACAGTGGAAACCCGGGCTGGCCTTCCTTAGCCCAGTTTAGGAATGTGGGATGCAGGAGTGAGACATGTATTCATGCACTCTTAGCCACCAAGGCCAGTTCCAATTCTAATGCTAGGGATTATTAGGAAGGGGGCTAAAAATAAATCTGCTAATATTATCATGCCCTTATACAAATCTATGTTGTGGCCACATATGGAGTCCTGTGTACAGTTCTGGTCACCGTAACATAAGGAGGACATTGTAGAACTGGAAAGGTTGCAGAAGAGGGGCAACCAAGATGATCAGGGGCCTAGAGCACCTCTCTTTTTAAAAAAATGCTTTTTATTATATAGAAAAGTAAGAAAGAGGTTACAACTCTGAGCCACCAACTTGTCCAATATCACATAATATGGCATATCACACATATTCATACCTATGTATGTGCTACGTTCATTCATACTTATCATAGTTAATTGTTTACATACAGAACAAATGCAAATATAAGCTAGATCTTGCCCATCAATAACTTTCTAACACACCCCCAGTTGATATAAAGAAGAAAATTATAAGAAAAAGAAAATAGTAATTGACCAACTCCCACCGGACCTGTCAGTCAACTAATACCTAAAAATCTTGTCTTGGAGAAAATGGTAATTTGACTATAAGTAGGAGAGAGAGAAAAAAGAGATCAAATTATTTAAAAATAAAGACCAATATTACTAAAACAAAAATGTTACAGTTATTTTGAATATTATTTTAAATTACATCCACAATTTTCTATATTCTGGTTAGATTTCCAGTAAAAAAAACCATATTCAGAACTTTAATGTATGTTACTGATTGGACGGTTACCTATTTCCAAAGGCGAACCAAAAAGGAGCAACCATATGAAAACTAAAAATGCTACTTTGGTGATCGAACTGAGACTTCTGTAGTGCCTCTGTGGAGATGGGACTGAAACTGACAGCAACACTTCTAAGAACATCAAAAGGATCGATTTGTAACAAAAAGATACATATATTTATACATACTCTTCACTAATGTTACTTCTCCCTAGAAATTCTTCAAAAAATGAGTTACAGGTTTACTTGTATTAATAAGTCCATAACCTTTCATATACTTCAAATCAAAAAAGAAAAAGAAAGAAAGAAAGGAGGAGGGAGGGAAACAAAAAGACAAAGGTGGGGAGAGGAGGGGGGGAAACAGAACAAAACAAAACTCAGCAAGCCCCCTTGGAACAGACTTTCTCAAAAAGTTTAAAAATATAATTTAAAAATATCATTAATATATTGTAATAACAATAATTAATATTATCAATTATTATCAGTTATCAATACCAATAATTGTTTATTATAATATCAGCATTAATGTGTTGAAGCACATTAATGTTAACGTTGCTGATGTGTTGCAAGCCAAAGTTTAACGAATGAACCAATATAGAAAATTCGGGGGTGGGGGTGGAAATATACAACAAAAAACTTTCAATCTCCCTAGTGATAATCTTTGAAAACTGGTAAAAAGATCTAACCTCTAGTATAGAACCATATTCTCCTGCATTAAATCCCTTCAATGAAAAGTTCTCCTTGAGTTTTAAAAACTAGTTGATCTGGTTAATATAAAGTATATTAGTCATGATAAAATAATTACTTATTTATATCTATCCTCCAAAACAGGCAAATGATGATAATAATTATAACATCAACCTTTTATCTTTAGGATATAACTAGATAAGACCTCTTAATTCCGTCTCCCTATTCCAAGCCTCGTAATTATTATCACAGGGAATAACACCGATCTTTATGTAACTAAGCAAGACATCTCCTTCAAATCCCCTCTTTCATGCATTTTTACGTAACTGTATACAGGGGAAACCAATGACCAATCTTTGAAGAAGCCCTAACAGAAATCCCTAGAATTAATTGCCAAAGAAAAAGCCGAGGCAATTACAAATTGTGAAATTAAGGATCATAATCCAGTACAAACAATACTTTTAGAAGAAGTTTGAAGTTCAAGGAGATTATAAATCTTAATGTCCCAGATTTTCTGTCAAAAACAGAATAAACCAAGTCCCTAATATCTTATAAAGATATATTGTATTTAATTCAAGCTCCAGTTTTCTCAAAATACTTGAAAATGCTCAAACAGGAGATTTATAATGTTTCCAATTGTTTTAAAAAAAGAGCACCGCTCTTATGAGGCAAGGCTTTTTGAGGCTTTTTGGTCTGGAAAAGAGGCAACTGCAGTGAGACATGATAGAGGCCTTAAAATCATGCATGGTGTGGAGAAAGTTGATAGAAAGAATTTTTTCTCCTTCTCTAGAACCAGAGGTCATCTCATGAAACTGATTGCCAAGAAATTTAGGACCGACAAATGGAAGTACTTTTTCATACAATGCATAATTAACCTATGGAATTCTCTGCCACAAGATGTGGTGACAGCCAACAGCCTGGATGGCTTTAAGAAAGGTTTAGACAAATTCATGGATGATTGCTCTATCAGTAGCTACTGGTCTGAGGCTATAGGCCACCTCCAGCCTACGATGCAAGATGCCTCTAAATACCAGTTGCAGGGTAGCAACAACAGGAGAGAGGGCATGCCCTCACTTCTTGCCTGTGGGCTTCCCAGAAGCATCTAGTGAACCGTGGCATGAAACAGGATGCTGGACTAGATGGGCCTTGGACCTGATCCAACAGGGCTGTTCTTATGTTCACTGACATAAATATGTTCTGTGCAACACCTAGAACAGTAATAAATGTTCAGCAGTAACAGCATCAGCTTTTAATCTATGTATTTATTTTCATGATGTATATCTCATCTTTCTATACTAAAGTACCTTTATTCCGCTTTTGACTTCACTTCGAATAAGGGTTGCCAACTCTCACTTTGGCTATTGTGTAGATCCTTTCCGCCAATATTTGTCCAATATTTTTCACCATATCAAACTATTAAGATCTCTGATATTCCTTTCAATCGTTTCTGGAGACTAATGCCAATTTCTAGAGACCTCAGGCCAATCGTGTGTGGTTGACAACCCTACTAAGATTCTCCTGGGCGTTTTTCACACAACAGGCTTTACCACAAGTTCACTGTGAGGCTTTACTGTTGAGTTCGAAGTTGCCCAAAAAAACTGACGCAAAAAGTGGATTTTTTTGCCCTAGATATAAATCAGGCTACACTCTAACGTGCAATGAAAAACCCGAATCGTGTGTGAAGTGCTCCCTGATAGCTCACAAGGACTCGGGGCTAAATCTGGTCAATATGTGAATGTACACCCTCCATTCTGGAGGAGAGGTTTGCTAAAAGCCCCATTTGAAAAATGTCGTGGTGACTAAATTGCTCTCTCCTCAAAATCCTGTAAGGCAGTTTAGGCTGACAGGCCCAAGGTCACCTGGCAGATTGCATGGAGTTGAACCCATGTCTCCATGGTCCAAATCTAGCACTCTGTTCATATTATGCAATAGTCATGTACACTGGATCTCACTTTGCCTCTTTCAGTCAACCATTTTGGAAACACTTGATTTAAGTACACTGCAAGAAATGCACACCCACAAAATCAATGCAATATAGAAGTCATTGTATTGATTTCTGACTAAAATGCTACTTGAGAGGAAAAAAAGTTCTAATATCCCACTGTGGGCGTATTGTATAAAACTTAGCTTTAGTTTGCTTGTATAGGAAGATATTATACCTTTTTTGCACTAGCAGAAGCAGCAGCTCAATAGATCAGTCAGTGCTTCTGAAAAGCCTACAATGTAGAGACATTAGAACAGGCTTGAACAACGTAAGGCCTGGGGCCCAGATCCAGCCCACGGGGACTTTTCTGCTGACCTACAGATAGGATTATCCTGCAGCAACCACATAAGCCATGAAGACCTCTTGGCCTGTTCCATTGACCAATAGCAGTAGCAGCTCAATGCAGTTGGCTGCTTGACACCAGATGCCTCCCGTTCTCCGAGCTGGAGCCCACTGACATTATCCTTCTTTCCCCTGAATCCTACCCTCTGCCCCCTCACTTACATTTGATTTTATTTAGTAATTAATGTGCTGAAAACTGACTTTGCCCCCCCCCCCCGACAGACCAAGTCATGGTTGGTTCCAACCCACCAGAGAATTTGAGTTGTGCACTTTCATTAGAGCCTTGTTCAGGCTGTATGTAATAGGTGTACATGATTATACCACCAACAGGAATATGCTGGTAACAGGAATATCCCTCTCCACACATACTGTGTTTATCTCCAGAGACAAATGCTATACTTGGAGACAGGAGCATAGCTAGAGGAGAGGTGGCCCGTGTTCGCCTCTCACCTGGGTTGCCCCTTGGAGTGAGGGAGATAATGAAGCAAATAGAGAGGGGTGGAACTGGGGGGCCTTCAGGAGCTCAGGGGCCCCATTTCTTTGAACCCATCTGCTCAATTATAGCTACACCCCTGCTTGGAGAGAGATCCTCCCCATGGTTAAGACTGCTGGGCATTCTTAGAATTGGACTCAGTTTAAGACAGCTTCATATATTCATATGCCCACCAGAAAAGTACCAAAAAAGTAGCCTAAATGTAAGGCTATCTTTGCACAATAATTATACTATGTTTCAGGTTTATAATTATTTAGCTCTACCTAGCTCAACGCACTTGAAAGTTCAAGAAGCTGTTATAGATTTTTATGGAAAATATTGTTGATGTTGCCATGATAGAATACCTTGCTGATGTCACAGTTAAATGTTTGTATGTTAATCAGTTCTGGATGTTTCCGGAACAGAAGACAAGATGAGAAGACAATTTTGATTGACAATTAAAGTGCAGGGCAGAAAAGGTAATTGTGAAATGTAAACAATATTCAGTATAATCAAAATAATTTAATAAGAATGAGAGATTCATATGGAGGACTACTAAGTGCAAATTGAACATCAATGGAATCTTGATTAAGTCAATATATTAATATACAGAAGCAGCAGCAGTGCTGCAGTGAATTAGATTGTTTTTGATGGCCATAAAGAGAATGGCTTCTATGCAGGTAAGCAACCAATTTTGATACAGCTTATTGACAAAATATATGTTTCTTTGTGTTAAGAATATACTTTTCTGTTGCTTTCTGAAGCTAAAATAGTGATGTGATATACTCTTAAAAATATGTTAATGTTTATCATCTGTAGAGAAGGCATGACATGTTGACCTTGTGGTTTCTTTTGCATAAAGGACTGAAGGGGAAATTGGGTATATTGACTGACATCCTGACTAAATTATTTGTCCAAAATTCTATTGGTTAAAAAGTATTATTTTAGGGTAACTCCTGAGTATTACTATTGAATCTGGCTGTCGACCATTTTCTCTTTTCAGCCTTCTATATACCAGACAGTCACAATATTAAACTTTGTTTTCTGACTGTACACGTCACAAATAAGCTACCTCCCCCATGTTGCCATGATGCAGGTGCCATTTCTGTGATGTAATAAAAGATGGAGAACCACACACATCTCTGGCTGCAAATGTTTATCTCTACTCATAGCCAATAAGGTACAAGAGCCCTAACAAAAGCTACACTGATGGGGGAGGGAAGCATTCTACAGAAACCATTTGATTTGAGCATTAGATCTTCTTTGGTGTTAACAGAACTGTTCTAGAGCACTGGCAGAATGCCTCGAGACTACTATTGGGCTTGTGTAGGGAATTAGCGGGACTATAGTGAACAGTCTGTTACAGGATAAATTTATGCAATGTTTTGGTCTGGAAATGATGAGAGAGGAAGAACTATGGCACAAAATTTATTTATTTATTTATTTATTTATTTATTTATTTATTTATTTATTTATTTATTTTTACATTTCTATACTGCCTTTCGTTAAAAGAAAACCCCAAGGCGGTTTACAAAAATTAAAACATACAATAAAAGCAATAAAAACACCAAGCAATAAAAACACCAAGCTAAAAACATATCAAACAAGCATAAAAAACAAGACAACAGATTTGGGGAATTAGGGGTTCAGGGAGAGAGAGAAAATATTAAGCAGGCAAGAAGCCAATAAAATCTATATATTTAATTCTCCTGGGTGTGCCTTTGGAACGTGCGTCCCGGCAGCCCAGCTGATTGGCTGGGCTGCGGGGGTGCCTGATTGGTCCTGGCGCACCCAGGAGAATTGCCTGGCTGGGCGGCTGCGGAGGCAAGGCGGCGGGCCAGGCCGTGCCGCAGGCCCGGCGGTGGAGGGCCAGGCAGCGGCGGCACTCTCGGGCCCGGCCGCACCACCGGCGGCACTCTCAGGCCCGGCCGCGCTGGCAGCGGCACTACTAGGGGCGCAGATGCTATGCGCCCGGTCAGCTAGTATTAACTAATATTGAAGAGGCGTTTTAGCTTAAGTTCCAAATTGTTACCAGATCAGCTCAGGGCTGGCTAGAGAAAGGAGCTGAAGAGCAACTTTAGACTTAAGGAGAAAAGAGAAAAGGAAGAGGAGATTTAGGAAGATAGGCAATTAGTAATACCTAATCTAATATCCGGTGGTGTGTATGTCACACTTGTAGGGTAGTGTGCATTGGTGGGTCACAAGGCAGGAAGGCTGGGGAAAGAAGAGGCAAGTGTGCCACTCACAAGCCAGGAAATCAGGATAGTGACTGGTTCCAAGAAAAGTCCAGAGGTGGTCAAGTCTCTGGGGTCCAGTTATCTAGGGTAGCCAAGAGTGATGCACAGTTTGGGTCTGGAGATAGGTGCAAACCAGAGGCTAGGATCTGAGCTGGAATCAAGACGGGAGCAAAAGCTGGAGTTGATGGTATAGCTAAAACCAAAGCACAGGATTTGTTAGCGTTTGGGCTAGAAACAGGCAAAAACATGCTTTCAGGCCATACACAAGTCACATTCCTTGCATCTGTGGTTGACAAAAGGATTCATATGGCTTGATTCAATCACCAGTAGCTGTGATCTCGATGAAGTAAAATGGTTTGGACAAATTGTATGGGCTGGAGTGAATGGGTGAACTCAAAGCTTAACTGATACACCAGGAAGACCTTCCAGATGGGGAGATAATCCTTTTGATACCAAGGACTATTCCTCCTGGTCTGTGACAGGCCATTAGCACAGTGATCGTGGGGTGGGAGTGCTCAGCCTTATCTGAGTTCCTGCGGAGACAATTTGTGAAACTAATCTATTACGCCAAAAGGGAGTTTTACTATTCCTTTGACAAATAGTCTTTCTCCTTAACTCATGCCTGCCCAGCCAGCTTGCTTCTCTGACTAGAGAGGGCCCATAGGGTTATACCTTGCAGTTGCTTGTTATACTGACCTTGGGTAATAGTTGCCCCATGCTTGCTTGTGCTAAGCTACCAACTTGAGAGTTTTGCCAAATATGGGCATGTGCAAAATCCCATGAGCTCATAGCCATGGAGACTGCAAGCCTGCCATTCCAAATCACATACTAGGGTACTGTTTGTAGCCCCCCAAACAGGCTGTTCTAGCAACATGGAATACGTTTTATCTCTCCAAAAATAGTGTTTTTGATTTTCGCATTTGTTTCCAAGTGAAGGCAAACACTGAGAGCTGGCCAACATCCTCGGTAATAACACAGACAGCTGTTTCTCGGGAGAGGGTATGGACTAGTCACCAAGGCAACCAACTGTCCTATAGTTTCCAATCCAATCCAATCTAATCTTTATTACGGTCATAGACCAGAGTACAAAAACACAAAAGAGAACAGACACAGAAAAAAACATAAGAACAAATATATCAAGATCAAACATTTAAAAACCTGAACAGATTTTACAAATTATATAACAGTACCTGGCCACTCTATTAATAACATTCTCATCAGGATTGGCTAATAAAAACTTCAGATAAAAATCATCAGGATGCCCTATAAAATCAGTCAGCAAAGGGGAAATTAATCCTAAATGGGCATCCCTATAAAAATCACAATATAAAATAGAATGTGTGCTGGTCTCCACTTGGCCTCTACTGCAGGGACATAGGCAGGAAAAAGAGTGCCTTTAAATCTACCCTCCAAAACAGCAGAGGGGAGGACGTCCTAACGCAGGTCAAAGATCAAAGCACATCTAAATTTGGGAACGATAACAAGACGCAGATAACTTGCGAGGTTAGAGCTAATTGTTTGCTCACCCAAATGGACATTCTTGGGCAAACGAGAAACTTCCTCCTGAAGATCTATATCTATAATTTGTTGCTTGATTTCCTTCCTGGCCCGGTCATAACCCATTTTAAGGATTTCCTCTGTAGAGAACCCATAATGTGCTAGTTTGCCACTGATCAGGGTGGACCACTTGAACCTGAACGAATCAGTTTTTATAAAAGAGGCCAGGCCCACGCAATAGAACACAAATTTTAACCAAAATAGGATGATGGTTCTCCAGTAATAGGTTACCATTCTAATCAAGCCCACCTCTCTTCTCAACACAACAGTAGGAACACAGCGAGGGACCAATAAAATCAATCTCAGAAATTTAGATTGCAAAGCTTCTAAAGACGAGAAATGTCTAGCCAGTCCTAACTGGGCACTATACAACAATTGGGGATGAACTTTGGTGACCAATAATTTAATAGCTGCAGGGATATAAGAAGCTCCCCTCGAGTAATAAAAAGAGGTAATAAGATTAGTAGTACGCTGAACCGTCATCAGAGTGGACTTAAGGTGGGGGCTACGCGAACCTGAAGAGTGAAATACCACTCCTAGATATTTAAAAGAGTTAACTTGGGCTATACTATGATCATTAATAGACCAGTTATGCTGTCTGGGCCGTTTTGCAAAAACCATGATTTTGGTTTTTTGATAATTGATCTCAATAGCCTCTTGAGTACATATTTTTGATAAAATACCGAGAGCACGTTTCAAGCCAATTGGTGTTTGAGATAAAATTGCCATATCATCAGCATATAACAAAACCGAAATATGCCTATTCGCAATTTTAGGGGGATGGATAGAAGGGATGGAGACAAGAGCAACTACAGAATTGATGTAGAGATTGAATAGCGTGGGGGCTAATATGCAGCCCTGTCGTACACCCCTGCAAGTGGGAATCTCAGATGACAAAGCCCCCAAAGCGTTGCAGCGAACTTTCAGCTGGGCACCATCATACAGGGCAATTATCGATAATAACAACCTTCTATCTATCGTGAGATCCCACAATTTTTGCCAAAGCCTATAGTTTCCTAAGGGACTAATCATCTTTGTGTAAAGGGTTGGTTTTTTTATTCCCTCGTTTGAATTCCTATGGCATTAATCCAAACTAGTTCTCTACCAGCCCCCTTACTAGTATTTTCTAGTAGTTACCTAGCACATTTCTTTCACCAGAAAAATGAGATGAATAGCAGGGAATAAGAACTGCCATCATGCTCAAACTACAGGTTGCACAGAGTTCTATGATTTTTCCTTTGACTGAATTGCCCCCACACCTCAGTAGGGATGTACACAGAACCACGGTGGGGAGGCTCGAAGGCAGTGGGTGTGCTGCTTTAAGAGCGGGGGAGGGTGCACTTACCCCTCCTGCCACTTTCCCTCCACCGGTGTCTGGTTTTTTAAAAGCCCATCGGGGCAGCAGCGTCCCTCCCTGCTGCCTCGTTGCCCCCATTGTTTGGATATGACCAGAAGTCTCTGACATGCCTGCATGTGCCAGCACATGGGTGGGTGACATGCGCATGTGCATACAAGTGCGGCAGGGACTTCCGGTCATTTTCGGACAACGGGCAACGGGGCGGCAGGGCAGTACGCTGCTGCCCTGTTGGAGTTTTTTAAAAACGGACATCGGCAGGGGGGAAGTGGCGGGAGGAGTAAGTGCACCCTCCTCCGATCTTAAAGCTAGACAACCCCCCCCCCCGGTCGAACTGGCAGAACCGTTGGTTCTTCAAACTGGTTCCATACATACATACTGGTTTCACTGTGTAAACCGGCCAGAGCCATTTTTGGAAGGGCGGTGTAGAAATTGAATAAATAAATAAAATAAAATAAATAAAAATACACATCCCTACCTGCCCCCGCCAACTAGCCTGGGTATACAGATCTGACTAGAAGAAAGATGTACAGCTGCTTCACACTTTCCTCCATTATCTTTTAGCTCAGAATGATCCTTTTCAAACTGCTTTTTCACCCTGCTTTGTCCCCCACTGAGTGAAAGACCTGGGGATCCCATATCCACAGAGGAAAGAATAATGGAACACCATGTGATGTATGTATAGTTTAAGGCTAAATACAGTAACTACTATCACAACTATTTCCCCCATTCCTTTGCCTCCATCCTTGGTAACTGATGGAGCATATCCAGTTCTCATCAGTGTTTTGTTTTGTTTTTAATATTGTTCATTGGACTGGGGTATGATTCTCCATTCACTGACACCAGATCAAGAACTCCAGTTGAAATTGCAATAACATGTTACTGGTATGAAAATATTGGCCCATACAGACAGAATTCAGGCTGTACCTCATTTAGGGCTTGTTTTCCTGCTTCTCTCCTCTCCAAGACATGGTTTTAGCACTTTCAAGGGTAACGATTCTTGTTGCTTCTTCCTTCATACATTGAGCCAGAGGGGCAAAAGGGTAAATGCTCCCCAGAAGAGTTGTTCTCTACCTACCTTACCCTCCCCCATTGCTACACCCATTGCTGAATCATTAGTTGGAAAACAAAATGAAGCTGTATCTAAAGCATGTTTATCAAACTAATAGGGCTCTGGTTCAGTGTTCCTTTTAAGGTGTGTGCATGCTCTCACAAGATTTTTATGCCCGTTCAGTTAATTTTAGATCCCGCTCAGGTTGAATCCCACTCTGAATGCACATGCGGACACACTGCCTTGATACTGCCACCCAGAACAAAACTCACTCCACACACAGATGAAAAACATTAGAGAGAACACTGCTCTGGTTATATGTCCATAAGGATCATAACATTTTGAGCTCTTTTGGAAATAGAAAAGAGAATTCTCTTTCAGATAGAGCTCACTGCCCCAGAAGTGCATTTTGCCTGATCTGCCCCCTCCCCAAACTTTTGTTCTGGTGCCATCACTGCCTGCCTTGTCCTTAACAGTGCTAGATGCTATGAAGAATGCTATTGGCTGAAGCTGACTTGCCATTCCAATGTTGTTAGAAAAGTTCATTTTACATAGGAATTTCTTCTAAGAGCTGCTTTCCTTATGCCATATATAAAGTCCTGGCCATATTTAACTGTGTTCTAACACTACCAGAATTTTCTAAAACTTTGTTAAATTGCCAATATTTTATTTCTTAACAGTGCAATCATGCATAATTGTTGCAAGAGCTATGACATGTTTCTTGTCACTTCATCCAAGGATACTATAACCTCAAACATGTTCTAGCCTTGATTATTTACATTTTGTCCCATCTCAACTCCCCCAACCATTTATTGTTCTACGCAGCATATTTTTCTACAGCTATCTATAATTTCACATTATGATGGTTGCCAAAATTTTAGGAGAGATTTACAGAGTCAGTTCAGAACTGCATTCCAAGGTTGAAAAACAATTATTTTTGTAGCAAAGTATCTGCATGCAGCTTCTCAAAAGAGCTAATGGATATAGAGTGGATAAGAACCTGACAATAATCTCAGTTCTATTTACAGGAATGTATTTTTTCTATGCAGCTCCTGGGAAATGTTATCATAGGTTATTTATATAGATAGGCAAGTTGTCTGAAAGTTGGGCTTTGTATTTTGTTTGGGGAACGGGGGATTGGTCAGTGTAAAAAAAGATTGTCAGGCGAGCAGGACAGACAACTTAAGACTGGCCTGATCTTGAGATGTAAGGTGCATACAAATACAGTTAGTTTATCCTCACTTATCTGAAAGCATCTATATAATTATTTCACTAAGCCAGTGCATGGCAGGCGGAAATGCGGGGCAGAAATGCGTGAGGTTGTGTGGGGATGTTTGGCAGAGCGGAAGCTGATTGGCTGGGCGGCAGAGACAGCAAGCAGCCAATTGGCCAATGTGGCGGCAACAAAGAGGTGGGGGGAGCGGGAAAGGATGAGAGAGGTGCCGGGGATGGACAGCGAACAGCCACTGGGAGAAAGTGGTGGTGGTGACAAAGGCGGGGGGGGAAGCAGATTGGCCAGGCCAGTGGAGGCTTGCCCGTGCAGCTGGTGGGCCCAGAGGGGGAGATACACGCAAGGGCGGGAGGGAGGAATGTGCGCCAGGAGGCGGGTGGTGAACCACCACACTGGACAGAACGGGCCCCAGGAGACAGCTGCAAACAGCCTAACACGGAGGAGCCGCGTGGGGAATCAAGCACAGTGACAGTGAGGGCCAGCGCACTTCCTGCTCGGGAGAAAAAGGAAGCATCAGCAAGGGGAGCGAAATGGCCACAGTGGCAGCAGAAGGCTGGGTGGGGAGCCTGATGCTGGGACAGGGGAGGAGAGTGCAGGGGAGGCTGCAAGGCAAACACAGAGACGGACTGAGGGGAGGAGGGGAGACTGAAAATAGCCAGAGAGAGAGAAGAAGACTGGGGGGGGGGAGAGAGAAGAAGGACTGAGAGAGAGGCCAGGAGGCGGCTCAGGGCTCCGAGGTGGGGAACAATGAGGCTATGAACTGGGGGAGAGAAAGTGGCGGCGCCGGCAAAGCAGTGCAGATGCTCTGCGCCGGGTCTGCTAGTAGTCAGTTAAAACTTATCCATGACCCACTGTTTCCTAGAGGCTACAATCTCTATCCACCTCCACCACTGATCTCTGTCAGACAAGGTATTGAGATGGTAACTATGTAGTTAAGGCACAATAAGGTGTTTTGGGGCTATGGTGACTATTAACTGAATGTTTTGATATGCCACAGATGCATGTTGGGCATGGGTGTCCATAGGATGTTTGGGGGGGGGGGCGTAAAGCCAACAATCCAATAACCTCTCTTCCTGGGAGTATGTCCCATTGAATTAAATCAACTGGCTCAATTCAGGGGGCAGCTGCCCCCTTTTGCCCACCCCTCCCCCACCCCAGGCGCCCATGATAGTGACATCAAAATTGTATGCAATCTGAATCAAACCAGGAGGTGGTCATTTGCAGATCTTGCCTTGTCTGTGATTTCTTTGTGAGGCTGGTCATCGCACTGATGTGTGATTTCAAAAAGTAGGTCATCACAAACAAAAACAGTTTATACCACATCTGCTTTACCACACATGAAGTTGTTTTACACCAAGTCAGACCATTGGTTCATCCAGCTTAGTATTATCTGCACTGACTGGCAGCAGTTCTCCATAGTTCCAGAGGAGGAGCTTCCCAAGCCCTATCTGAAGATGAAGCTTGGACCTTCTGCATGTAAAGCACACATCCTACTACTGACCCCATCCCTACATCAGTTACCACCTCAGCTGAATTTAACCAAAGTTTGGGTTGACAGAAAGGTCATTCACATAATCGAAAACTGTGTTCTAGCCAGGTTTGGGAACTGTGTGTGCTCCCAATTTTTGGTACTGTTGGAGCAAGGTAAGAGGAAAACCTGGGTAGAAGTGATTGAGGTTATTCTCACGATCAGCTAAAATCGGGTTAGGGGAGCCTAGCCCAATTTTAGTGGACCGTGAGAACCACCGGGCTCACAGGTGAGCCCAGTTGCCTCAAAGCGGGTAACCCACTTCTGCAGCCCTCCCCTTAGCCCAGATTAGTGGAACGAGCACTCAGCTAATTGGGGTTTCTGGATTGTGTGTTGCTGCGGCGCAGCTCCATGCCGCGGCAACTCATGAGGAGACCCCTGACCGGGAGGCTAAAAAGCAGCCTCCTGGCTCAGGGTTATTTCCAGCATGCTCTGTGCACTTGCGCAGAGCATGCTGGAACTCCCGGGGGCCGCATGGCCCCCAAACTCCCAAGCCCCTGCCGGCTCCATGATGGAGCCAGCAGTCGTGTGGGTGACCAATCCAGCCACCCAGGGAGGGCTTAATGATCATCTGCGGGGAGAGCGGCCTTGGCCCGCTCTCCCCGCCAACCCTCTGGAGGCAGGTCTCACCAGTCGTGAGACCTGCCTCACTGTGTGGAAGCAAGGTAAGTGGAAAACCTGGGTTGCTTTTCCTCCTACCTTGCTTCCATACAATCACTTCTACCCAGGTTTTCCTCCTATCTTGCTTCCACACAACCAAAAATTGGGAGCACACACAGGTCCCAAAGCTGGGTAGAACACAGTTTTTGATTGTGTGAATGGCTTCAGGAAATCAAAGAACATATGCAAATGTGGCAGTGATTCATCTAGAGACAAGATCCCATACTCTCCCTTATCAACTTGCTTCTACAGTTTGGGGATTCAAAAAACAAAGAGAGCAGGGAACCCAGCAATGATGGGCATTTTGAGGACAAATAAGCAGCTGACGTTGAATTAATCATGTATCTCTGGACTTTTAACTAAGATATTGAAACCTACCACAACTTGTCTAACATACATCTTGGTTGTGTAAAATCTGTTATGTATCTTTAATGTAAATCTTTAATGTACATAATGATCTCACTGGGTGGTTGTTGTGTTGGGCAAAGACATGATCGCAGTAAAGCAATATGTACAATGAAAACACTATGAAGCTATTCACACGCGCAAGCAAAACCGGGCGAAGGAAGCCCAGCCCGGTTTTGCCTGTGTGTGTGTACTGCCGGGATCAGGTCCGACTGTGGAAACTGACAGACTGTGGAGATCCTGGGCAGCTTCGGAGAGGGGAGGGAAATCTCCATAATGCACTGCGCACTCGTGCAATACATTATTGGAGCTCTGGGAGGTGGGGTGATGCATCCTGGCACCCTGGCCCTCCGAGCTACTGGCAACAGCTGGTAGTCGTCTGGGCAGATGATCTGCCCACCGAAGAGGACACCCTTGGTCGTCGGCAGGGATTAAGCTCTTTAGGGCTTCCTCCCTGCTAACGTTCTTCCCATTTCTTCATATAGAAAGGGCTCTATATAAATTTGCAAACCACAGGGCTCAGTTGGTGTGACTTCAGAACAACATAATACAATTTTGTCATCCAGTGTTCACCTGCAAGTGGAACTTTTTTGACTGATTGGAATGAATGTGTTGGACATCTTTCCTTCCCCATCCTTCAGAAACAGTTGGAAATTGTGTTCTCATGGTCTGTACTAAGAGGCTCTTCTCATGATTACAGAGAAGAACCTCTAAGGGGTTTGCGGGGAGAGAGGGCTTAGCCCACTCTCCCCTCACGTGAGCAGCCGTCTGCTCTGGGCGGCCGCAGCAGCCGCCCACATGACTGCCGGCTCCATTACGGAGCCGGCCAGGGCTGGGGAGTTCGGGGGTGTGCCGGGAGTTTGCAAGCATGCAGGGCATACTGGAGAGACCCCCCAGCCAGGAGGCTGCTTTTCAGAGCCGTGCCGCAGTAACTCACGATTTTAAAAACCAGGTTTGTGGAGCGCTCGCTCCGCAAACCCGGTTTACGGGGGCAGGCTAACTAAGCGGGCTAGCCGCTTGTAAGCCACCAGGCTCACCTGCAAGCCCGATGGTTTACATGAGCAGCAAAAATCGGGCTAAGCTCTCCTAGCCTGATTTTTGCTGCTCGTGGGAATAGCCCCCAAGTTTCATTCCAGTGTCTCATGATCCACTTCCATATTTACTCATTTACTCACTACACCAAAACTAATATTTGCAAGGCCCAAGAAAATAAGAACAATGCTTACAAGAATGAGTGACTGATGATAATATGAGTCTTGAGTAAATAAGTTAAATTGTTCATTTGAGATCAATTTGTTTTTAAAAATCTGTGATGTCTGGAGACCAGTGCTCAATTATGTATCATGTATATCTGGAGTTTTAACTAAGATAGTGAAACCTAACATAATTTGTCTGACATACATCTTGGTTGTATAGAATCTGTTATGTGTTTGTCTTTTTTGTTTGTTTGCACTCATATTTATTTCCAGTGTAAGTAGCACTGCACAAGTGCAGGTGGGCTTTTTAAGTAGTTGTGCAACTATGCTCTTGCGCAGCATAGGGGGCTGACTTTCACATGTGCTGCAGCACCAGCTAGCGGAGATGCCAGGATTGCCTTGTGCATCAAGCAGGCCAGCATGAACTATCCTGGGGTCCTTTGGCCAAAAGGCAGCATTAAAATGTTAAGTAAACAAATAAGGTGCTACTACTGTAGTTTATCATAGGGCGTAAATGTATTATGGATCTGCAATGATCCCCTCATCCAGTAACATGAAAAGATAGTTTATATGGAAGAACTCATTATTATAATCCAAGGTATTCCTGCATTACAATAAACCTGGCACAGGATAATGTTCTTGAACCTGAATTTGTTAACAAGTCCTTAGTCCTTGATGTGGTCTTCAGTCTGAATTTTCTGAATGGAAACAGAGAGGAAAGGAGACATTGGCTTATTATGGGATCAGGCTTTCAACTGAAAGGTTAATTTGTTAAGTTTAATTTATCTAATGCTTGTTGTGGAACAATCAATCAATTTAATTGGTATCCTTTAGAAGTCAGACTCATAGACACATATACAACATAGCTGAGTTGTCAGTTCTTTTGATATGACTCCAGGATTTATGGCAAACTGGTAAAATTAGAAAGGCAAGAATAACACTTAAGATTTACATGTTCCTTAGAACATTTGACATAGTTCTTAACAACAACCATGTAAGGTAGGCTGGTATGATGGCCATGTTGCAGACATCTGGCAGAAACTGAGAAACAGCTACTTGCCACTTTGGAAGGGTGGTAAAAAATAAATAAGTGAATAAATAAATAAGACTTCCTAGTGAAGATTTGAACTGGGGTTGAGATCTTCACTTCACATCTACAGCTGCTAAAGTGAGATTTGAACTGGAGTTCTCAGTTCATACTTTTAGCCCTGGGTTATACCAGAGTGTCAAATTCATTCTTCAGCACCTGATCAATGAAGAGTAATTAGTCCTAAACATTAAAAGTTGTCCAAAAAAAAGAAAAGGGCATGCATGTTGAAATAAAATTCTTGCTGCAGACTGATTTTTGCGTCCTTTCAATATGAATTATTATTATTATTATTTATTATTATTTATTATTTAACACACTTCTATACTGCCCCAAAATTGAGTATAATCAAACAAAAAGCTAACGCATTAGTTAAAATAAATGACAACAAAAAAACTTAAATAGTAGTTAAAATAAATGACATAGTAAAAGTTAAAACGTTACAACAATTTAAATTTTTAAAAGAACATTTTAAAACAAAGATAAAACGGTTAAAATAATATTTAATTAAAAGCCTGGGTGAACAGGTGCAGGGCCCAAGCCATTTAGGGATTAATAGGTTATAAACAGCACCTTTTGTTTTGCCCGGAAACTTATCGGCAGCCAGTATAGATCTTTCAATACAGGAGTAATATGGTCTCTCCAAGATGACCCTGAGACCAACCTGGCTGCCACATTCTGAACCAGCTGTAGTTTCCGGACTACACACAAGGGCAGCCCCACATAGAGCATGTTACAGTAATCCAGTCTGGAGGTTACCAGCAGACGTACCACTGTTTTGAGGTCGTTTATCTCAAGAAACGGACGCAGCTGCTGTATCAGCCAAAGCTGATAGAAGGCACTTCTAGCCACCGTCTCAACCTGGGAGATCAGGGAGAGGTTCGGATCCAGAAGCACCCCCAGACTGTGTACCTGTACCTTCTGGGGAAGTATGACCCCATCTGGAACAGGCAGATCAATATCATCTCCTGGGTTTTGACCCTTCTAATGTGAAGAAGTCAGTGAAATACTGACTAAAATGAAATCATAATGGAAATGCACACAATCTGCTCCAGTTAAAGTAGGTATGCCCAGGGTTGGGGGAACTTCCATTTGTTCAGGCTTTAAAAACAACAACAACTGACATTTAATATTTCTAGACTGAATATGTAGGAAGACCTTGTAAAGAACAGCAAATTGCCATTTTGGAGCAAATGTTTGTTTTTGTTTTTAACCATCTATGTTGGGGATTTTTCTGGTATTAAATTTCGGCCATCATAATGTGCCTTACTATAATGCAAAAATAGATTTTGGTTACTGCATGTATTTCATGAATATGAAATAAGTATGTGTATCCTTTTAATATTATATCACAGAACAGACATGGAGTTTAGCATTATGAAAGCAAAGATACTGTTTCTTTAACAATAGTAAGCTTCGAGACTTTTCACAAAAGTTGGAGGTGTATATATGCTGAATTTAATCCAATAACAAATTTATTGTGGCAATATAAATATATTATAATAAATTTATTACCTAACAAATTTATTGTAGGTTAGAGCCTACTTCAGGCTTCTGATAAAATAGTCTTTAACCCATGAAATCTCATGCCATTTGTGAGGGTTATATACAAAGCTATCTCATTCAAGTGGGTAGGCGGGCGTTCCCTACCCACTCCACCCCACTTTGGTTGATCCCACCTCTCTCTGTAGCTGCCTTTCCCCAACTTTCAGTGTTCTGGGGAATCCCTTACTCTCAACTTTGTGATTTTGAGAGGTATAGGGGGCTGCAATAGGCAAAAGAGAACAGGAAGTGTGAGTGTTCCAGTCATGCTACAACCCTTGGTCTTTATGATAGGATTCATGCAGCTTAACTCTTAGGTTTGCTCAAAAAAATTCATAATGACTTCAAAAGCTTGGGACAAGCATAGGAACATAGGAAGCTACCATATACTGAGTCAGACCATAGGTCCATCTAGCTCACTATTGTCTTCATAGACTGGCAGCGGCTTCTCCAATGCTGCAGACAGGAATCTCTCTCAGCCCTTTCTTGGAGATGCCAGGGCGGGAACTTGGAACCTAGATGCTCTTCCCAGAGCAGCTCCATCCCCTGAGGGAAATATCTTACAGTGCTCACACTTCTAGTCTCCCTTTCAGATGCAACCAGGGCAGACTCTGCTTTTTTAAAAATTTTTTAATTTTTATTAATTTTTAACAATACTCATAACATCCATAATAAACACAGTTGGACTTCCCGCACACCTCTTTTCGTGAAATAAAAACTATAAAGTTTACCTTATTATAATATTAATTTAAAAAAACACAAATTTAAAACTTAAAGAAAAAAGAAAAAACCATTAGTCTACCCAACCTGCATTTCAAACTTCAAATCCAGCTGTGAGATCCATATTAGGAAAATAATTCTTTAAGTACAACAAAAAAGGTTTCCAATCTTCCCTGAAACGTTCTAAGCTTTGATCTTTTATCAGTGTTATAAGTTTTGCCATCTCTGCATATTCCAAAGTTTTTATCAGCCAATCTTCTTTTGAAGGCAATTCATTAGTCTTCCATTTCTGTGCATATGTTATTCTAGCCGCCGTAGAAGCATACAGGAAAAAAGTTAAGTTATTTGTAGAAATTTCTCCTTGTGTTATTCCTAGCAGGAAGGATTCTGGCTTCTTAGGAAATGTCACTTTAAATATTTTCTTTAATTCATTATATATCATGTCCCAATAGGCCTTAGCCTTCCCACAAGTCCACCACATGTGAAAAAAAGTACCTTCAGAATCCCCACACTTCCAACATTTGTTTGAAACATTTTTATACATTAATGCCAGTTTTTTTGGTGTCAAATACCATCAAATACCATCTGTACATCATTTTATAATAATTTTCCTTCAAAGTATAACAAGCAGTGAATTTTAGATCATTCTTCCATAACTTTTCCTAGGCTGCCATTTCTATATTATGACCAACATCTTGAGCCCACTTTATCATAGTTGTTTTAACCAATTCCTCTCTTGTCTCCTCTAAAAGTAACAATTTATACATTTCAGACTCTGCTTAGCTAAGGGGACAAGTCATGCTTGCTACCACAAGACCAGCACTCATCTCCAGTTCTCTTAGGCTTCAATCCCATTAACACTTTCCAGAAATAAGTCCAACTGAGCACAGAATATAGAAAGCTTAGTGACAAAACATGTTTAAGATTGTGCTGTTAGGGTATAACTGCGGATTCTTGGTTGTGATTGTGGAACATTTACATGGATTAACTGCATCTGCTCCCTGTAGCACATTGTCTTGTCTTGTCTTGTTCTTCCACAGCTTGTCTTGTTCTTCCAGCAGAGAGACTGTAAGGGATTTAAAGAGTCAGTGCAAAGAATGATTCCCCAAACCCCATATAGTTTCATAAGCTCTGTTTTTCAGGTATTTAATATACCTCTGTTTTTCTGCCAAATTACTAGCCTGTGTGCAAAGAACTGATTTAGTTTTACAGTAGATATTCTAAGAGAGTTGTCATATAGCAAAGATCAAAAATGTATTTTTCCAGTTAAAACATTGCAACAAAAGGCCATGGTTAACATACGGCACAATGTTATGTGTGTTGCAACATAACATTAACACAGTTCTGCAAGAGTGCTGTTGTGCTAAATGCGAGAATCACATTTGCACAATTGACAGCCATTGGAAACAAAGTGTTTGTGCAATTCTTGCGTTTAGCAGGGCAGCACTCTTGCATAACTGCACCAATGTTACACTTCAACACACACATAACATTGTGCAGTATGTCAGCCAATATAATTGTTCCAATTCAGAGATTCATTTTATCATTTTTATCCTTTGGGGAAAATCTAGCCCTTTAACCCATATTATCTGACATGCTGCAAAAGCTTCAGTTTCTAAGATGAAAGGATGCAATGATGGAACAGCAGTAAAAGAAAGTTGGACAAACTTTTATTTGTTTGACTTCCCTGTGTCTTAAATTAAAAGGTTCTCTTCAGATTTTCACTTGGGTGAAAGGACAAGTTGCAGCAGTGAAATTAATTTGGAAGCCTAAGGCTGCAATCCTATGCATACTTACCTGGAGTAAGTTCCATTGAACAGTATGTGGCATATAGGATCTATTGACCTATATAAAAAAGAAAAAATCCTAACTGCAGACAACAGATGTCAAAAATATTTATGGGAATCTTTTAAAAAAGAGAGAGAGAGAGTAAAACATTGAGGCTTTGCACATGAGCAGGGCAGGGTAGGGCAGCCTTACCTGGGTAGAGCTACTCATATGCACTGCCAGGATCCAGGCCAATCCCATGCTGCCTCCATGGCAAGCCTGACTCTTAAACCTGGGCTTTTACCTGGGTTAGGGGGCTCTGGGCTTGTTTGTATGCTCGGGCTGCATGCCTAGAGCACCCAACTCCCAGGGGAATCCCCCAAGGCACCATGCTCATTGTGTGGTGCCTTGTGAGGTTCCTGGATGCTAGAAAAATGAGTCCTGGCCTCCAGCAATCTGTGCTATTCAGAGCACTGTGGATCATGTGGACACACACCAGTGGTCATCTGGGTGCGGGGGAGGTATGTCCATCCCTGCCTTCACCCCTGCCCACCTACCCCCATTTTGATTGTGAGTATAGCCTTAATATTTCACATATATTATTGTCTCATTCAGTACATCAAATGGATTACACTATTAATAGAGAGAAATTAATGCACACGGTTGCCAGATACATTATATGTCAAATCCGTACTAAATTGATGGGAGATCCAGATTTTATATGATGATTGTACTTATTAGTTCTTATTTGTATCAGAATTTGTATTGGTATCGGTATCAGTATTCTGGTCAATGACCGAAATAAAGTTTCTATTCTATTCTAGAGGGAAATTAATGAATTCATTTCCAACAGATAACCATGATCATTTTAATTTTAAAAAACTCCTCAAGAACTGAGCCAGTTATAGCTTCATAACAGACCATAAAGCAAAATAAATTTCCATGCACAATGACTCTTAATTACAAGGAGTTCTGCCTGAACTGAAAGCCGTCTATTAACTTACAATAGAGTATACATAATACAACATATACTTAAATTTAAAGCTTTTTCCCAATGAGATACACCAACAACTGCTGAGATTCAAAGGATAATCACAAATGTGAGTGTAGAGCTTTTCCTCCCCAGCTCCCCGGGGGTTCCCTAAGCCCCTCAAAGAGCACTTCTGAAGTTCGGAAGACCTTGTGGAAAGGCATTCCATGAAGCATGAAGGGCTACTGCTGGAACAGAAAACCAGGAATTCTCTGTGTGGATGCGGAAGCACTGTGCAGAAATATATGGGCCTCTTTAGATTTCAGCCAATTTGGGGGAGGGCTTAGATTAAACTTTAATTTGGGACAGAGAGCCCTTTTCACAATGAATCACTTGTGTTTCATTCTTCCCAATATCCTCACTTGTTTATTTTTGTTCACAGATCCACAGTTCAGAATGTTCTGAACTTTGGCCAACAGGTATAATATTTCCAAAGGCCAGGAAAAGACTGGTCCTATTGTGCATCTCCTGGTGCCATATGTTGTTACCATATCTTTATCACTTCAGTTCCCTGCTGAACTTGTATGGGGTGCGATCTGGAGAAATTTTATGTTATGTCTCTTGTCGCCCATTCTTACCTCCCACTTTGTATTGCAATGTGCTTCCCATTCTCTCTTCCTTCAAGTCAAGCTGTAATGCTAAAAATTACATTTCTAGGAAGCAGTAAGAGTGGAACTTGTATGTCTCTAGTTCAATCACATAAGCTAGATAAGATGTGACAACTTTGGGAGAGGTTACATTTTGATCTATGAAGCAAGAAGCAAAAAATCTGCCCCAGAACTGGTAATTGTCAAAGCCTTAGCTCTCTAAGGAGCCAAGCCCTCCTAAAAATAGCCCATGGAGTGGGCTGTTCATTTAATACCAGTTTTGGGGAAATTTGCTGGTTGACTTTTTTTTAAAAAAGAAAGAAAAAGAAAGAAACACAAAACATATATTGCATGCTGTGCTATTTAAACAGCAACCTTTAAGCTGTTTAAAGGAGGAGAGTGCAAAGCACTGGATTAATCTGCTTACAGCCCATATGGCCAGATGTTCCAAGGACAGCGGAGGAGTCACAGTTAACTCGCGTTCAAATGGCTCTCTCAGTGAGAGGTCTTTGTTTCCCTGATGAATCAAACTGGATGACATTTTTATCTGTTAAAGCTGGGCTCTGCTTTTTCAGAGCTAAATCGAGATTCACCAAGATATTGTATGGAGTGCACCATAGAAGGTACACTGGGAGACATATACATATAAGCTGCTTCTTATATGTATGGCAGAGTACAAAACTTAGCAGCTTCTTGGTTAAGTTGCAATATAAATATTACTGGCATCCAGAGCAAGGGAGCACTGGTCAGCAAAAGGATCACGTTAATAGCACTTCCAGACTAACTGTACTGGTGCAGCAGGGAAGGGGCAACTTCTGACCAAAAAAACCTTCCTTAAGAAGCCCTCTGTGCCACTCAGAAGTAAGTCCCTGAGGGCTGTGCATCCCTCAGGGACATATTTTCAGATGAAACAGGAGGGTTATCAGTAATTGCCCCTTGCCCAGTGCACTGGTGCAGTTAATCTGGAAGTGCTGTTAACCTGCTTCTCTTGCTGCACTGGTGCTTCTTTGCTCAAGATGTCAGCTATTGTGATCAAAGGCGCTCTTACCCCTGGACTTCTGGGCTGAAGTCCAGGGCCTCCACATTGGCTGGGGGGGCCTCAAATCCTCTTTAGTCCATCCTGGGATGGGAATATGTTGTGTGTTGAAATGTTTCTGTTAATACATGTTTTATATACTTAAATTCTTATGAGTTCCGTTCCTATTTGTGCCCTCAAGAACCGACTAGTTAAAAAATACTGTGTGTCACAGGGTTTGTGTGTATGTTTAGGGGGATAATGCTTAATTTGCAGGGGCGGGGCTCCAAAGGCCTTTAGATCCAGGCTTCAAAATTACCTAGGTGCACCTCTGCCTGTGATTACTGTAGCACAAATAATAGAAAAAGCAGAAGGAACCAAAAAAACCTCCAGTTGATTTCAGTATGATGTAAGAACACAATGATGATGTAAGAACACAATTTAATAGAGGGATTTTGTTGTCCATTGACTAGAGCAACATTTCCATTTCCTGATGTTTTTATCTTCATGCAAAAAAAGAAGCAGCTTAGCTTGCATGCTTCACATAATCTTCTGTATTTAACTCTTGGACATGTGCATTCATAATATTTCCAATGTATCATTGACCGTTCAAAAGGCAAGTTGAAAGAGTGTACCAGTTTGCCTATTTTACCAGGATTCCCAGGATGATTGTATCAAGTGACGTTAACTGTCTATGAGAACCCAAATTTCACAAAAGAGAATGCCATAGACAACATACAGATAATTTATGGGCAAAGGGAAACTGAAGGAATAATAGTCTGAGTTTTTATGTTTGTGTCTCTGTGATCTTATTTTATTTCAAGTTCCTGGAAACAATTAACCCCTCATCCTAAGTAGGTGGAATATGGAGTGGGCAGCAGGATTGCACCCATTTGCTGCACTCTCAGTTTCAAGACACTCACTGGCTGTTCTGTACAGAGGCTATGAGTGTACATGTGACGCCTCAGTCTCCATGCAATCTGTACCCTGCATCTTTTCAGGTAACAGATTGTACTTGGAGTGTAGAGAAAGAGAGCCTATACAGATACAACTTGTGCCCCTGTTGCCTCTGTACAGAAGAGCCAGTGAACATGCTGAGGACAGAGGCACAGCCAGCGGGCACAATCCCATTCTCCCATGTGTTGGAATATCTTCACATTTGGTTTCACTAAACTGGCTGATGGCAAAACAATTCAGGGAATAATCTTGGATCTGCTGAATTCAGCAGATAAGCAGACTATGAGGCTCTTCTATGAGGCTGTTAGTGAGAAGAGCCTGGATGGGGTTTGCGGGGACATCTCCCCAAACACAAGTAGTCAGTCTGCTCTGGGAGGCCGAACCAGCCGCCCATGACTGCTGGCTCCGTTATGGAGCCAGCAGGGGCTGGGGGGAATCAAGGGCCACATGGCGAGCACACAGGGCATGCTGGAGAGGCTTTTCAGCCTCCTGGTCGGGGGTCTACTCGTGAGTTGCCACAGCGCGGACCGCACCGTGGCAACTCACGATTGAAAAGCCCAGGTTAGTGGAGCACTCGGTCCACTAACCTGAGCTTAGGGGAGGGCTACTTAAGTGGATGGCTCGCTTAAGAACCACTGGGCTCGCAGCCCGATTTTCTACCATCGTGTGAATAGCCTCTTTGTGACATTAGTAATAACATTTGGTGGCCTAAGTGAAACATGTGTAAAAAGGATGGGGAGGAGGAAGGGGCATCCCATGGGCCGCATACAATCCCATGGCATGTCCAAGATCACTTGGTAGCATCACATCCCTTTGCATGCTGTTACAGTAGACACGCTGGACGGGGTCTCGCGATCCGTGAGACCCATTTTGGGGCTGTGAGTGGGAAGGGAGCCCTGGGCAGCCGAATCAGCCGCCCGCACGATTTCTGGCTCCGAGACGGAGCCGGCGGGGGCTGGGGAGCTTGGGGCCGCATGGCCCCCAGAAGCCCCAGTATGCCCTGCGCAAGCACACAGGGCATGCTGGGGAGACCCCCGGAGCCAGGAGGAGGATTTCCGCCTCCCGGTAGGGGGTCTACTCATGAGTAGCCACGGCACGGAGCTGCGCCACAGCTACTCACGAGCAGATAGCCCGGGTTTGCAGAGCACTCACTCCACAAACCCCGGCTAAGGGGCGGACTACAGGAGCAGGTTAGCCACTCAAGAACCACCGGGCTTGGCTGCGAGCCCAGTGGTTCTTACAGTTGAAGAAAATCGGGCTAGAGGAGGCTAGCCCGATTTTCTTCAATCGTGTGGATAGCCCCACTGCCTTTCTCCTGAAGCAAAATTAACCCTAAGTTCACTTACATCCTATCAGAGCTTAAACTGACTCTCCTAACTCCTCTTAAAACTTTTCACAACATCATAGCTCAGCAACTGAGAGTTAAGTGCAAACCGTTCCTTGGAACTAGCCTGCTCTATACCTCAGGCATTACAGCATAACCTCAAAAGTTCTGAGATTTGATATATGACAGCCTGGAAAATGCATAAGCACCACAATTCCCAAAAGCATGGAGCTTAAACCTGAACAATTGATGTAATCAGGAATGTCTCAGTAAAATTCCAAGGGAGCAAAAGTTAAGCCTGTGATTAAAGCATAACACACACACAAAACAACTTTCAGAAGTGAACTGTGGATCGGATCTATTGCGCTCTGTAGTTATGCTGCTCTTTGAAGCTTTTCCAGGTTTCTTTGTTTTAGCAATGGAGTAACTGATCTTTGCTTGGATAACTTGTTATGCAGCTAGCTCCAACTACTAAAAGCATATCTACATTGGCTTTATAACAATCAAACTTTCATGGTTTTTACTCCAGTGAATTCTGGGAATTGTAATTTGGTGAGGTGAGAGGTCGTTCATCTCCCATCCTCATAGAATTAAAATTCCTGGGCTTTTCTGAGGAAAAAAGCATTACAACTAAACAATATTCCAAGTGTCTCTGCAATGTCTAAATTGATCAAGGTCTCAGTCTTTGAACAAGACATCATTAAATCAAAGGTTCAGCCCCAAGATATACTATGAGTTAATCATAAGTGTACTTCTGAGCATTTGCAAAGTCGCTGTGAGGGAACATTTCATAGGAACAACCTTTTCAAGATATTGCTTCCCATTATTTCAGTTTAGCACTAAAATGCCAAACCACTCCTTAACAAACTTTTGGTGGACTAGGGATGTGCACAAACCGAGGTTCATGCACAGGTTCAGTGCCACAGGGAGGGTAGCGGTGAGTGGGATCTTTTAAAAAAGAGGAGAGCAGGTCCTGGAATAGTAAGCCCTTCACTGTCTTCACTGTGAAGTCTTGACATGGAATCTTCAGGGAATGAAAGACTCAACTTTAACAGTCAGCACTATTCTTTTCCCAAAAACTACTTATCCTCTTCCCCTCTGTTAGGGAGGCTTTAAAAAAAAAAAACATTTGCCAAGTACCAAGTTTCAGGAGGATACTTATTTTAGACAATTTTATGTGTAAAATGGGGCATCTTCTCTTGTCCCATTTATTTGCAGTTGACATCCAACAGAGGGACCTTTTAAAAAGAAAAGCAGATTGCCAGAGTTAAAAATTGTGACATCCTTGATGGGTATAGGTTTGCTCCAATAAAATAAGTAGCTGGGATTAGTTAGTGTATGCTAAAAGACTGGGACAGAAAGGAAGAGGAACTTTTCCCCTCCCTACTGTCTTGTCTCCAGTATTGCTACCGCTTTTCTGTGAAATTTCACAAGTCTGTTTGTACAGTATCTATGTAAAATTCCTTTGGGACTGAGTTGCTGAAGCAATATATTCACCCGTAACATATACAAACAAAGCAAAAAGGGAGTGATGGAGAAATTCCGGAAATTCTAGGTTCATTTAATGAGCAGAGGCCAGGCCGTCCATCAGGTTCAAGCTTTTATTGATCATGACGTGCTAGGTGTCTCTCTTCCAAGAGCACACACTCAGGCTTTTGGCAAGAGTTTTTTATACTGTTTACATACAGGCTATAGGATTTAGTACAGAGCCTATCAGAGGCCAGTTTCATGGTTTACACCAATCATACTAGTACAAGCAGAATAAAGCTTAGCCATTGGTAGACAAGGTGAACCAATTACAAAGCAGAAACCACCAGTAATGCAACAATCACCTTTAGCTGTGTGTATGCCTAGTCAGGCAGGGCAAGCTATGGTCAACAGGTGTTTATCTCTGCTCAGGCGGGACAGAGTATTGTTTCCATGAAAAGGGGCCCTTTAACAGCAAGGTTCAGAAACTTGTGACCTTTAGGACTTATGTAGGCAACACAACTAGATGAAAGGGGATAGTGGAATTTTCCTTCATCAATAGCCGAGTTGTTCTTGATCCCTTGAGCAGCATCCAGACTAGTGCAGCGCTTGTGTAATGCTGTTGCACTAGCATAAGAATGGAATGCAAGAATTTGATGTGCTTTCTCTAGTGCAGCACAGGGCACTCACTAATTGTTGCACAACATGTTGCTCTTTCTCTCACACGAACTTGTACATGTCCGAGAGAAGGTCCTCCACTAATGGTTTTGTAGCATTGCAGAGCACTACGGAACAGTAAGAGTCACCTATCATTTTGCATTACGCTAGCCCAACTCTGATCTGGATGCTGCCCATTGCTTCTACTCTAGTCCTTTTCTCTGGATTTGACATTTTTTGTTCACTCACTTATTGCAGAGAATCTAAAAAGTGTGACAAATTGCTGCTTTTCTGCATTATCCTCCCGTCATTTCTCTGACCTGATTTTCCTGTCAAATGCAATTCTGCACCAACCAGTTCATTGTGAACTGGCAAAGTGGTTTTTTGAGGTTTTGTTTCTGTTTTGTTTTATGCAGCTGGCATTTTGCACCATTTTGTGAAGAATACTTTCTATTTTCTGTTTTGTACAAAAGTGAAAAATGGGGGCAAATCCAAAGGCAGTGGGGTAAATCAGAGAAAGAGATATGAAGAGACACAATCCATGGGGTATTTGAGGTGACTGAGGGAGGGCTGCTCACAGTGCTTCTAGCCCTTCCAACTCGGCGCTGGGTTTCTCGAGGGAGCATATAGCAGCAAAGCAGCCACAAACCTTTGTGTAGAGCAGTGCCCCTTTTCACTCCCATGATCCCTTCCTTCCCGGTCCCATGTTTGAGTTGCATTCCGCAAGAAGACGGACAATGAATGGGGCTGTCTCGGCCCCCAGCAACAGCAGCACTAGTTCTAGTGGCAAAAGTGGTGGCTGGGTGGATGGGACAGGTGTTCCCAGTTTCTTGTATCCATTTAGCTGTAACCCCCTTGCCCTTGCCCTCACTCTCACTCTCTCTGCGGATGGAGGTGACAAACTGCTTTGTCATGCCAGAAGTTTCTCTCATTCCTGCCAACAAAAGCAAAATTGAGCAATTAATTTAAGGCAGGTGAAGAGAAGAAGAAAACCATGCTGACTGAGTTGATTGTTTTTAAATGCAACTTTTAAAAAGTGCAATAAAATAAATGAGCACATTTCTCTGGTGGGGTTTGGATGGCTGCAATCATTTCCCAGAATCAAATGGAACTTACCTCTAGGTAAACATATACTTAGGATCTTACAGACATTGGGGACAAACAATGAAAGAATCCTAGAGTGGAAAGGGCCATAGAAAGACTGGATTTCAGGATTTCATTGCAATTACATCTCACATTCCATCATCTCACCTGAACATTCTTGGGCAAGTCTTGATCTTCCAGCCTCAATTCCCTGTCTGTAAATTATTATTATTATTATTATTATTATTATTATTATTATTATTATTATTACATTTATATCCCGCTCTTCCTCCAAGGAGCCGAGATCAGTACTGTGTGAAGTAGGTTAGGCTGAGAGAGAAGTGATTGGCCCAGTCACCCAGCTAGTTTCATGGCTGAATGGGGGTTTGAATTTGGGTCTCCCCAGTTCTAGTCCAGCACTCTAACCACTACACCACACTGGCTCACTAGTAGTAGTGGCCTTTCTCAGGGATTATACAACTGTTGTTTTTGGATTCTCTTTCATGTGTCTGTGTCAGTAAAATAAGGAACATAATTTGAGCCTCAGCTAAAGGACTGATAATATTGAACTTTTTAAAAAGAAAATACCTCAGCTAGCTTTCTGATTCTTACTTTGCATTTGGTAACAAATATTGGACAGCAAGCAGCAGACCCAAATTCAACAAAGTAACTTACAGACTGTAAAATATACTTAAAAAATGAGATTTGTTTTTCTGAATTCTCGTAGAACTGAATTGCATAATCCAAGATTATGGCTGATGCACAATTTCCTTATCAACCAGGGCTTAGGCTAGACCTTCCCCTGCCATAATGCCCCATATTGGTTATTTCATAGAAAACATCAAATAGTAGATTTCTTTAGTGGACTAGTTCTACCTACCCCCCCCCCCCACAACCAGACATTGTTTATTTGTATAGCTACACAGTAAATGTTATGGTCCTTAAAACTCCTATTCAGGCATTACATTTTATATGCATACAGATGTCTGCAAATGTGTGGTTTTGTGTGACTGTCCATTCATCCATTTTAAAACTGAATCTGGGCATACAGTAAGCTCCCTCAAATGCAGGCTAAAGACAGAAAGAATAAAGACAGAAAGAATAAAGTTATGGGTACCAATCATAATGTGTGATAACTTTACATGTATACATGTAAGACGGAGGTACTGACTGTCGGGGGTTGAGACCCAAGAGATGGTTTAGAATAGATCTGCCTCTTCTGGAAGGGGTTACACTCCCCTTGAAAGATCAGGTATGTATCTGGGGATTGCTCCTGGACCCAAAGCTCTCCCTGGTTTCTCAGGTTGAGGCAGTGACCAGGAGTGCTTTTTATCAGCTTCGGCTGATATATCAGCTACATCCATTTCTGGAGGTAAATGACCTTAAAACAGTGGTACATATGCTGGTAACCTCTAGGTTTGACTACTGTAATGCACTCTACATGGGGCTGCCTTTGTACGTAGTCTGGAAACTACAATTGGTACAGAATGTGGCAGGCAGATTGGTCTCCAGGAGAACACGAAAGGACCACATAACACTGATTTTAAAAGAACTGCACTAGCTGCCGATATGTTTCCGGGAGAAATACAAAGTGTTAGTTATTACCTATAAAGGCCTTAGCGGCTTGGGCCCAGGGTTGTTAAGAGAGTGCATTCTTTGTCATGAACCCTGCCACCTGTTATGATCTTCTGGAGAGGTACGGTTATAGTTGCAACCGGCTTGTCTAGTGGCAACCCGTGCCCGGGCTTTCTCTGTGGCTGCCCAGGGGCTTTGGAATATGCTCTCTGCTGAAATAAGAGCATCTTCTTCTCTGTTTGTTTTCAGGAAGCCCCTCAAGACTCACCGGTTTTCGCAGGCTTTTAATTAGAATTAATTTTAATAATTTTTAAAATAACTGTTTTAAGCTATTGTTCTTATTGTGTTTGGTGGATTTTAATTGTGACTTTTATATTGTTTTAAATGTTGTACAGTGCCTAGAGATGTACATATCGGGCAGTATAAAAATATGATAAATAAATACAGATCTCTGCATGCATACACTGTACACAGATTGTACATGTGTTGAACATTATGAGTGAACACGGCTAACATAAGCAACATCTATTGCATGTATGTAGCAGAAACAACCTCAAAAATATTTAATCTGCCCCTGTCATTGAAGAGAAAATGTACAGAAACTAAAGTATTTTTGCAATCAGAGACAATATATAGAAGACAATGTACAGAGATATTTTCTGATAATCAGATTTCTCAATTTATTCCACACAGCAGCAAGAGAAGTCTTACCCTAGTGAATAACTTGACATTTGGATCAGTTTGGAGTTTCATTATCGTTCTCTAATGAATGGATGCTGTCTTTCAACTGAGGACAATCCAAAGGACAGCTTTGATGTATTTTTGTTATTTTCAGCTAAGGATGTTCTGCATTTTGCAACCTAGCTTCTTAGTCATGTGATAACATTTTGTTTTGCTTATTATGAGGAAATTTGCAACACATTTGTGTGTCATGACAGATGGTCAGGGTTTTTAATTCCTTGATCGTTTTGCATAGAAAAAATCATGACAGCAGGGAGAAAAGAACCATTTCTTTCCAAAAATATAAATGTTTTCAAACCCTGCTACTGCTGCAAATAAATTGCATAATGAATGTAATTCACATTGCTAAGGCACTGGCTGCAATGAAACCTTACCAGTTCAATATCTTGCCTCACAATCTCCCCTCCCCAGGCAGTAGGAAGACTGGAGACATTAACCTCTGTGGGCGAGTTTCCTTTGGAGGACTCATATAGAGCCAGTTCAGATGTTGTGCAGAACCAAGGTTAAATCTTGGTTCCGTGTTATGTCCCTGAGGAGTATATACAGTCCCCTCCCTGCCCATGCAGGCCTTCCAGGAATTCTATTTCGTTACCCAGATAGCCTGTTTGGGGGCTCCCAGGAGCACCCGTACACCTGATTTGGAACTACAGGCTTGTAGTTTCCATTTTGCTTCTCTGAACCCACATGATCACGAGTTCATCATTCGGTTCACATGAGCTAACTCATAGGGTATGTCACTTGGCACGTAGCATGGGAAAGGTCTCTCTAGGCGAAGTCTAGCTCATGACTGCAGGATGTCTAGCCCTCTGCTCGCTTCTGTGATTGCAACTCAGGTGGGGAAGCCAAAGAAGACAAGAGTTAATTAACTGCTATTCTTCTAAAGAACTAGGCAAACGTTCTCCCCCTTTGTTGGCACGTCGGACCAGCTCAAGCTAATAACCTTCACAGGAAGAGCTAGATAAGAGGTAACAGGCTCATCTCCTTCCCTAATAAAAAGTGTTAATGGCTGGCTCGGGGCACGGAAAGCAAGCTTGTTAAAACATTCCTAGGCACTCCCAAGGTCCTTCCTGACCATGTGATAAGCTCTGATGGACCCATTTCATTCTGGCCAACACAGGTTTCTTAAGCTATTCACATCATTGTGCTGGTAGGGCACACACAGCAAAGTTTGAGCCAGACAAAATGTATTCCTTTGTTCATCACCATTTGTCACCCTTTCCAACAGAAAAGTGTGGTCAAGCGTTCCACCTCAGGGCAAGATGCTGCCTATTTCAGCCCTTGAGACCACCAAACCGTGTGCATCTTCCTTGAGTTCACTTGTTGCGCGTCCATGTGTTTGGGCATTAGCTGCATCACCTTGCCGTGCCTGGATTCTCATTCCCTTCCTGTTTGTTGCCTCCAGATTGGCCCTGCTTCCAAGCCCAATCTGTGCAATGTGCTTGGATGCATCCAGATATGGGTGTCCCAAGATCAGAACCTCTTTGGATTTTTCCTGGTTCTTTGGCTTCTGCCTGTCCTGGAGGAAAGAGGTCCCTCAACATCGGTCGAGGTACAAAGGTCCACACACCCCATGGGACAGACTTAACTGATTAGTTTTCTGGCACTGGCTTCCGATTGGTATGAGATCTTCTTGCTTCTTTGTTGGCTTGTTGTCATTCAAATCAAGTGTTGTCATGGGCAACTGTGTCCCCATTGGCTGGAGGGGAGGGAGGAAGGAGGGGAACAAAAAGGAGGGAATTTCAAAATGTTTTCAGAGGGGGTGGGCAGCAGAGAGAGCCCTTGGTGTACCCTTGAGGAGCATACATCAGGAGAGGAGGGAGGGAGGAATCAAGGAAGATTTGATATTGTGGTTTCCCTTCCCCCCTCTGCATTAAGTATAATATGCTGTGCTATGGCTGCCATATTAACTATCTGGTTTTGCTGGATCTCAGATTGACAAAGGGAGAACTTGGGTACCTGCCTTCCTTCCTTGAGTTGTGGTTTGGTTTGTGCTATGACATTGGACGGTGGGAGTATGTGTGTGTGTGTGTGTATGTATATGTATATGTGTATATGTCTGTGTGTGTGTGTGTGTGTGTGTGTGTGTGTGTGTGTATATATATATATATATATATATATATATATATAAAACTCTCACTCTCCTTTTCCCTCTCCCACTCTGTCCCCCCCGCTCTCTCTCTAATATTTTATTGGTGATTACTATGAGATGAGCTCCATATCTGGAATTGAGACTAACTTGTGCTTCACTCACTACTCTGATGTGCTCTGCATTGCAAGGTGCACTCAGTCAAAATGTGCCTGAAGACGTTGCTGCAGTTGAGCTTATGGCTATGCTTGCTGCTGTTGCAATGCTGAAAAGTAAGGATGGAGTCTCAGAATTGTGTGAGAGTGCAACTTGTGCCAATAATTTCATTGCAGCACAGGCACTATGTTTGGACACCAAAGTGGGTTGGGTGGTATGGCAAGATTGGTACTACCTACCACCAACCCACGAAAGAAATGGGCAAGCAAATGGTTTTTTAAAAAAAGGTTTAACCTAATGTCCCCCATAGGCTCCTATAGGAGGTTTTGGTGAACGTTTTTATAAACAATTAAAATCGCCTGTTTGCCCATTTCTTTTGTGGGTTGGCTGGTAGATAGCACCCAACATACCCTACCACCAACCTACTTTAGTGCACCTAAGACCTACCCATGGGGAACAATGGGGTGATTTTGAGTTTCCCATTGTTCCCTATAGGTGAATTGTGGTGTGTGTGTGTGTGTGTGTGTGTGAGAGAGAGAGAGAGAGAGAGAGAGAGAATTTTTGATTTGATTTGTAGATCAAAGGAATGGCCAGCCAGTTTGACAAATGAATTCGAATTTTTGCAATCCAATTTGAAGTTGAACCAAACTGCCTAAATAAATAAATAATAAAATTTGTGCACACCTCTATCACACTCATTTTAAAGCTCTGGGCCAGAAGTGGTCTCCAAGATCAGAAGTGGGCCCTTCTGAGGGCTCTGAAACCCTAAACAGCTACCCAACTATGCTTTCCTCTGAAGCTACTGCACACTGGCAGAAAGTGCTAATGCCAAAGGAACATTAATCTAGTACCCCCAAATCCTAAACCAGTTACCAAACCCACTCCAAAATGTTTGCTCAGCAAGTTCTTCTTGCAAAGATTCTCCACATGGGCAAACCAGTATTTGGCTCACTCCCATCCTGCTAATGAACTGTGACCAAGGTACATTCACAAGGAGCTTTAGACAAGAAGAGTGTGTTCTCACGTACAGGCAAAAATGGGCTAATGCAGCCAAGCCCAGTCTGCCCACATATGAGAACCATTGGGATCGTGCCCGGTTGCAGCAGAACCTTGATGGAAAACCCACCAAGCCAGCCACTATCTTAAACGAAGTTAAAGGAGCTAGTGCTCCCTTAGCCCCGTTTTTGGGACCATCGGCCAGCCCCGGCTGCTTGCAGCTAGGACTGGGAGACTGCGGGGCTCCCTGCTGGTTTCAGGGGAATCCAGATAATGCACTACACACTCGTGTGGTGCATTATGGGAGTTCTAGTGGCCGGGGCAATGCATCATGGCCCATGACACTCCGTGCTGTCCGAGGACGCAGCTGCATGTCTGGTTGTGCAGTCTCCGTGCCCAGACCAATAGCAAGGATCATCTATAGGGAAGGTAAGCTTTTTGAGGCTTCCGTGCCTACCCCTCCAAGCTCTTTCTCACGGATCACGAGAAAGGGCTCGAAGAGTAAAATTGTCCATTGTTCTCCAACAATGACTAAACTTTGACAAAGGCTAAAGGAAGCCCCACTGTGCATAATAACTACGAGTCATACTAGTATTTTTCTTTTCTACTATGTGAGCTAGATTAGGAGGATTTCAGATATATTCCTGTTCAACTGATTATTGTAACTTTCTGCTCTCAGATTCCATATCCTTCAGCAATCCCTCTTTGTTCCTTTTTGACACTTAAGTTGTTGCACAGATCTTCAGATGATTTGAACGCTCGGGTTTTAAAAGCAGCGCAAAGTAAAGAATATACTCTGCGAAAAGTGATTGGAGCACAGAGATAGAGGAAGCTAAAGAGCCATGGAAATCTTTATTTTGGCACCTTGGTTTTATGGGAAACATCTAAATGTCTTGCAAACAGACCAGTACCCAGGGTTTTTCTGATGAAGAGGGGGCTACATGGGAAGAGGATCATTGCAAAACATCTAGATTTTATATGAATACGAATATGACAGATATTTTAATATTATTTTTATTTTTATTATTTATTCGATTTCTATACCACCCTTCCAAAAATGGCTCAGGGTGGTTTGCACAGAGAAATAATAAATAAGGTGGATGGATCCCTGTCCCCAAAGGGCTCACAATATAAAAGAAACATAAGATAGACTCCAGCAACAGTCACTGGAGGTCCTGTGCTGGGGGTGGATAGGGCCAGTTACTCTCCCCCTCCTAAATAAAGAGAATCACCACATTAAAAGGTGCCTCTTTGCCAAGTTAGCAGAGGACCGTTTTCCAACAGAAGTTCCCAAAGTAGTTTACATAGATATAAACAATCAAACAAACAAATACATAAAATGGCTCCCTGTCTCTAAAGGGCTCACAATCTAAAAAATAATAATAAGATCACCACCAGCAACAACCACTGGAAGGATGCTGTGCTGGGGATGGATAGGGACACTTGCTCTCCCCCTGCTCAATAAAGAAAATCGCCACTTTTAAAAGTTGTCTCTTTGCTCAGTTAGCAGGGGATAATACACAGGTAGTCCAATATGTATGAAATTATGTAATTTGCTTAAATATTTTTAAAAATAACTTGATCTTATCCAGTTTTGGAAAGGGACCTAGTATTTGTCAGTTATCCCTGTGCCTTTGAACTCAATGGCCAGAATATGGGAGAGAAGGACATTATTAGTGAGCAATTGTGTAGTATTCTGCACAATCCTGCACACACACACACACACACAATATATATAATTTGATAATCCTGCACCCCTTTATTCAACACACTCCCCTTTACTCAACCGTTACAAACAGTAGCAACAAGGCGTGTTAAGAAAATTGTTCAACTCTTGGTGACAGCACAGGCAAAACCCACCATCAGCAGAATAATCCCACTAATCACACTATGTAAAGAGTAGGGATGTGCTCAAAGCGTTTCGGCACTTCTGTTTCGAGGCAACAAAACACTTTGAGCTGCCCCAGCCGAATTGTTTCAGCGGAGGCGAGCTGGTCACTTTAACTGGAGGAAGGCAGATCTTACCATGCAGAGAGGTCTCCACGGTGTTGCAGACCACTCAAGATGGTGTATGCCCAGAAACCATTTCCTTCCAGATGCTGCCCAAAGGCTGCTGGGGAAAGGGAACTGATTTAGCCAGAGTAGTGTGGCTTTTTCAAACAGACAGCCCGGCTGCATAATACAAACAGTACTATGCTGAGCGGGCGGGCGGAGCAACAGAGGGGCATGTAAGACTTGCCTTTCTCCAGTTAAAGTTACCACTCTCTGCCCCCCCCCCACGCCCCGGATATGCACAAAATGTTTCATGTACATAGTAAATAGTTGGGGAGAACAATCTGGTTTGTGACCATGGTGTAAGGAGTCAGGGCTTTAACCCTTCGTTCCCACTGTGGTTGCAATTCAGATTGGGGGGCCCACAACTGCTGTCTGTAAGATACCTATTATCAAATTATATTTTTTGTAAGTATTGTTTTTCAGAGTGGTTGTGTACATTACATGTAATCATGTAATGATTTGACAGTTTGAGTCTGGTAGCATTTGTGAATTCTGGAAATCATCTGGGGCTACAAATCTCACCACAAGTGAGATCTGAGCTTCTTTGTTCCCTGCATCTGTCTAATGTGTTATCAGGGTCTTCCTGAAAAGCAGGACCAATACAACATTTTCACTTTTACAGTGTGCTTATAAAAGAGTTATCTTTCTCATAACAAAGGCCTAAGGCAGTATAAGTAATAATGAGATACAGTAAGTAATTTGTGTTGTCTACGCTTGTTAGAATTGTATTAGGAAACTCTATATGAGCTGACCCTAACTCTTGTTAGAAATTTGTTCACATCATTATTTATTTGCCAGGGGCTAAACAGCTAAAAGTCCTTGTTATCATCTGGAACCTTGGAAGAATGTGCAGGTCTTTGGTTAAAAAAATTGCTTTGAGTATATCCAAATTTAATTAGTTTCTGAGGACAAAAAGGAAGGATTGTACATTATTGTGTGTATGTTAGGAGCATTGTTTTTTCTGTCAACCTGAGTCAAATAAACACTGAGAAGTTTCATAAGTGGCACTGAGCTACTTTGCTCCTTCTCCTTCAAAGAGACAGATGTAGGAAGGACATTCTTTGCAAGCTCAGCTTCCTTTAAGGGTGAATCCATGATCTTAAAACGTGCAAATTCTTTCATGTGCAGTAGCAAGCGCCCTGGTAGTGCTATTTCCCAAGAAACATCAGTTCACGACTTCTCATGCTACTTCTCAAACCTTTTTCTTTGCCACTAACTCAGGCTAGATGCAACATTGAACATAAGAAAGCCAACTTCTTTCTTCTCTCTGTAACATGTAGTAGTAGAAATGTGAGGTCATCACCATGGGTCTCCCTGCTTCTGCTCCTCCTCAGTTACTGAGGGGTGACAGAAAAAAGCATGATGACAACATCACATCAAACATACCCATTAAGACATGTTTCTGCAATAACCTCATGTTTGGAGTATGCATCTTATTCCACATTCAGCCAAGAACCAACCAGATATTATTTTGAGAGAAGTCGTATACATTTCTGGCACATTCCAAGTGACTGGCAATCAATTCAGGTTGAAAGACTTCTGCTATAATAAAAGTGACCCCTTACCATGTGATGTGCTGCCATTAATCAAACAGTAACATTCTAATCAGAGCTTGAAGGACAAGGCCACAAAGCTACTCATCTGACTGGGTTTTTGTTTTACAGTGTTTTGTTTTTTGTTTTTAAAGAAACACCCTTTAATTGTGGCTCCAACAAGCTGAGCAAATCTCTGTCCAAAGCATGGATTTCTGGAGTGTTTATACAACAGCCAATGTTCAGCACAAGGTGGCCCTTATTACTGGCCACTTTCCTGTTTGTAGAAAGTAGGGGAACTCCCTCAGCCATTTCAGTCAATCACCATTTTTATAGCTAATTGTGGAGCTGTTGCAATGACTATATGGGTTACTCTGGAAATGGTTCCACTCTACATAGGCTTAGCTATTAGTCTTCCTCTGAACACAGAATGCTTTTAGTTATGAATATTTCAGTTAGAATAAATCACTGATTTAGAATCATTACAGGGTGTTCCAGAAGAATTCCAGAAGAATCATCTTTTACAGCAAAGACTGCATACCTTCTTTTGGTACTTGAAAAGTATCAGCGTTAATCCTGCGTTAGAGAACTGTGCAGAACATCCAACTTCACAGAAGCAGAGTAGCTACCAATCTCCAAAAGAAATGTGGAGCAAAAAGTTAAGGAGGAATGAGAATGCTCCCACATTCATGCAAGTACCTTTGACTTTCCTGGGGAAAGTGTCAAGAGAAATAATAGTATGTTTCAGATATGGAATGGACAATAGCTAGATTGTGTGGAATCAGAAAAAGGATAGGAGCACAGAAAGGTTTACATGTAACAGGTTAAATCAAGAGCATACACTGCTGAGAAACAGTTTGTAAATTTTGAGTAAATTTGAGCACAATTTACTCAAAATTGTGTAAGACAATTTTTTGTGGACAAAATCTCTCATATTCAGGCCGTCTTAGGCTGTGGTAGAAGGCCTGGTAGAGATCATAAATGCTTCTCTGAGGGAGGGCAGGATGCTTCATCTTAAGAAGGCAATCATTGGACTGCTTCTGAATAAGCCTGCTTTGGATCCCTCAGAGTTGAGCAACTACGGGCCTGTCTCCAACCTTCCATGGCTGGGCAAGGTGATTGAGAGCGCAGTGGCCTCTCAGCTCCAGGCGGTCTTGGAGCAAACTGATTATCTAGACCCATTTCAAACTGGCTTTTGAGTGGGCTATGGGGTGGAGACTGCCTTGGTCGGCCTGATGGATGATCTACAATTGGGAATTGACAGAGGGATTGTGATTCTGTTGGTCCTTTTGGATCTTTCCATGGCCTTCGATACCATTGACCATAGTAGCCTTCTGGAACGTACGTCTGAGGGGGTTGGGAGTGGGAGGCACTGCTTTCAGTGGTTCCGCTCCTACCTCACGTGCAGATTCCAGATGGTTTCTCTTGGAGACTGTTGTTCTTCATAATCTGAACTTTCGTGTGGTGTTTCTCAGGGATCCATATTGTCTCTGATGTTAAACATAGGACCATAGGAAGCTGCCATATACTGAGTTAGACCATTGGTCTATCTAGCTCAGAATTATCTTCACAGACTGGCAGTGGCTTCTCGAAGGTTGCAGTCAGGAATCTCTCTCAGCCATATCTTGGAGAAGCCAGGGAGGGAACTTGAAACCTTCTGCTCTTCCCAGAGTGGCTCCATCCCCTGAGGGGAATATCTTACAGTGCTCACACTTCTAGTCTCCCTTTCAGATGCAACCAGGGCAGAGCCTGCTTAGCTAAGGAAACAAGTTATGCTTACTACCACAAGACCAGGTCTCCTGCTAGATGTTGTTTAACATCTAGGTGAAACCACAGGGAGAGATCATCAAGAGATTTGGTGCAGGGTGTTAGCAATATGCTGATGACAACCAAATCTATTTCTCCATATCAACGTCATTGGGAGAAGGCATAACCGCCCTAAATGTCTGACTGAAGTCAGTAATGGACTGGATGAGGGATAACAAACTGAGGCTGAATCCAGATAAGACAGAGGTACTTATTGTGCAGGGTCAGAACTCGGGAGACAATTTTGATCTGCTGGTTCTGGATGGGGTCACAATCCCTCGGAAGGAACAGGTACGCAGTCTGGGGTTGCTTCTGGATCCAAGCCTCTCCCTGGTGTCCCAGGTTGAGGCGGTGGCCAGAAGTGCTTTCAATCAGGTTTGGCTGATATGCCAGCTGCATCCGTTTCTTGAAATGAACGACCTCAGAATGGTACATATGCTGGTAACCTCCAGGCTGGACTACTGCAATGCACTCTATGTGAGGCTGCCTTTGTACATAGTCCGGAAACTGCAGTTGGTCCAGAATGTGGTGGCCAGGTTGGTCTCTGGGTCATTTAGGAGAGACCATATTACTCCTGTGTTGAAAGAGCTACATAAGTTTCTGGGCAAAATACAAGGTGCTGGTTATTACCTATAAAGCCCTAAACTGCTTAAGCCCTGGGTATTTAAGAGAACGTCTTCTTCACCATTTTATTTATTTATTTGATTGATTGATTGATTGATTGACTGACTGATATACCGCCCCTCCAAAATGGCTCAGGGTGGTTTATGAGCCCCCTCGCCTGTTAAGATCATCTAGAGTAGTAGTAGTAGTAATAGTAGTTATTTTATTGCAGTCATAGGCCAAACAGATATTATCTAGAGACATCCATCTGCGGTTGCCACCATCTCATCTGGCAGCTACTTGTGGACAGGCCTTCTCCATTGCAGCCCCTGGGTTTTGGAATGCGCTCCCTGTTGAAATAAGAGCCTCCCCATCTCTGGCAGCTTTTAAAAAGGCACTGAAGATGCATTTATTCACCCAGACTTTTAATTAGATTTATAGTTTTAATGCTTTTAATTTTGGGTTTTAAATTATTTTAATGTTAATGATTTAATTGTTTAATTCATTTTAATGTTTAAATGATTTTAATTGTAAACTGCCCAGAGATGCAAGTGTTGGGTGGTATAAAAATACGTTAAATAAATAAATAATAAAGAAATAAAACATGATTAGATTCTAAACTAAGCCCTGCTAAGAGAGAAAGGCAACCCCAAGGAATAAATAACTCAGGAAAAAAGTATACATTTTGAATATTAACTCAACAGAAAGAGTCAACAACAAACATCCTTGTGTAAAAAAGTGTGTGAACCCTGCATTCAGTAACTGATGGCACTTCCTTGAGCAGCAATAACTGCAACTAAACATTTCCTGTAACACGAAAACCAAACACTGGCTAGTAAACACTATTCTAGTAAGTCTACCACAGAATGGCTGAAGAAGAGATTTCACGTTTTGGAGTGGCCAAGTCAAAGTTCCAGCCGAAACCCTATTGAAATGCTGTGGCAAGACCTGAAGCAAGCTGTTCATGCAAGGAAGCCACAAATGTCACAGAGCTGAAACTGTTTTGGATAGAAGAAGCCAGCCGCTCACCGCCTCTCTAGGCGGCGCAGCTTGTTTGCCCTCAGCCCCACCTCTAGGAGCACGTGGCACCGGGAGCCAGCTCCCATTGGCCCTGACACGTTCCCAGAGGCAGGGCCGGCAGCAGCGAGCCGGCAGCACGCATGTGCCGGCTCAGTCCTTCTTCGGCTCGCGCACCCTCCCTCCCTCCCTCTGGCATAGGCTGGGCTTTGCTGGTCGCCGTTAGGGGCCGGGCAGGAATTTTTTGGGTATACGCTTGATTGGCCTTAGCGTGCACCTTTTTTCGCCTGCCTCAGTCTATACCAGTTATTATTAACGTCCTTCAGCGGGAGTAGAATAGACAGCATGATAAACATATGATGGTCACCTTTATCTGGGGGTATTGGCGGGCACAGTGAGGCGCTGAACTGCTAAAGCGGTGCGGTACCTTAGGTAAGCTTTTAGCTGTAAGGAGGAGGGGCGGATCCCTTGAGGCTTGACAGATCAGGGATGCTGCTTTGCTCCTACCTCTCTGCAAATGACACCCTACCGTATGGCTCAACAGCGTCGGACAGGTGGCGTTAATTGCAGAGACCTGACCTTAGGTTGGCGACGAAGGGCGCCCCCTTCATGAAGGCGGGCCGCCTGGAGCCAAGGTGTCTGCGCCATGGGCTTTTAGGCCGGGGCGGCCACGTGGTGGGCCGACCCATTAGGGACCGCACTGTTGCTTGTTGATCGCCAATCCCAGCCGCCCTGCCCTGCAGGCACTATTGAAATTTGTTACCCCTAATAAAGTGGCCAGTTCCACCAAACGCATTATGTGTCCGTGTCTCCTTGGATCTTGGTGCAATTGGCCAAGATTCCTCCAAGCTGATGTGAGAGACTGGTCAACAGTTACAGGAAACATTTAGTTGAAGTTACTGCTGCTCAAAGAGGTGCCCCCTGTTACTCAATCCAGGGTTCACATACTTTTTGACAAAAGGATGTCTGTTGTTGACTCTTTCTGTTGAGTTAATATTCAAAATATGTCCTTTTCCCCTCGAGTTACTTATTCCTTTCTCTCTTATCAGGGTTTAGCTTGCGATCTAATAATGTTTTGAATAAGAATTGTGCTAACATACAGACCACTCTAGGTGGTTCACAAACTTTTTCTCAGCACTGTATGCCTAGAGTGTTTAGATATGAAAGGAAAAGTATACAGGTAGGATTATTGAAAATGGATGGGGAGGCTGAATCGTTGAAAAATCACAATATGATTTTATTCTTGTTTATACTTTGTGTAATCAGGGTAAATTCATGAAACAATTTTCTTGATTTTATGTGGTGATTGCAGTTAGCAAGCAATCGCTTGGCTGTTTCCATTGTTGGCACCTGCAGATTATTGGCACCTTTGGAGGGGAAGAGAGAGAGAGAGAGAGAGAGAGAATCAAAATTGTTCAGTGAAAACAGTGGGGCATATATGTATAGGAAGCATACCACCCAGGAAGCATACCACCCATTCAGGCTATTATGCAGAAGGCAACTATAGTAAACAAAGAAAAGAAAATTGCAGCTCCTCACAAGACTTCTATATTATAATGCAGTGTAAAGAACAGCAAAAAAATTGGTGTACAAAAAGTAATATCTGCTGCCCCCTACTCAGTTTCTGCGAAGGAAGCCAGAATGGCCTTTTCTGATTACTCCTGCAAACCTTTCTACCTCACATCATGAAGCTCTTCTCACAATCATGTGAGAAGGCTACCCTCTTTTGCAGGGAGGAAGCCCAAACGCACTTATCTCCCCACAGACAATCACAGCCAGGGCTCTGGGCAGGCGGATCCATGATGCAGATGAGCAACAGTTTTCCTGCCATCTGCCCGCACCTCACCCGCTAACCCTGGGGGATCAGGTGATGGGAAGCACCGCCATGTGGTGCCTCACCCCCCCGCCGGAGCCTCAGTAATGCACTGCACAAGTGCATGGTGCATTTCTGGAATCCCCCCTCCCCAAGTGTGTCCGTTTTTTTGGCGCACTCACACCCAAAACCCGGGTTAAGCAGCGGGCTCCATAAGCAGGCTTGCCACCGAGCCTCCGTTGGTACACACAAGCAGCAGAAACCAGGCTGGGCTCCCCTAGCCTGGTTTCTGCTGCTCATGAGAATAGCTTCTATGTCTTCATGTTAAAATGGTTGTACTGGGCATCTTCTCAAATGATTTCAGCACCAAATCTTTTGTGCGGTAGCAAATAGTACATATCACTCTGGTTTGCTTGTTTGTTTTGTTTGTTTGTGTGGAGTTTGATTGTAAGAGATAGTGAGTCTGAGGTATATCTGAGCAGATGAGCAATGTGTAAAAGCTCAGGGCACATTGAACAAACAAAAATATGTATTCTCTAATGTATGCAAACTAAGCATAGTGCCAAGGTTTCTGAGAAAACTGTACAACAAAAGATTGTCATTTCCCAAATAGCCCGGCAGAAAAAACCTTCTGTCAAAATAATCTTTTCTGTTCTGTGGCATCCAGTGGGAAATCTGTGTTTAAATATTTGTTTATTAAAAATATTTATAGGAGAATGACAGCACTGTGGTTAAGGCAAGGAAGAAGAACCTTGCTGTAATATTGGGCCAGAAATACAAAAATGTTTGCTTAGAAGCCAAACAATTTTCTGAGCAGGCCTGTAGCTATGCGGGGGGAGGCTGTGAGGACTTAGCCCCCTAGAGAAACATGAGGCCCTCCTCTGAATTTTCCAGTGTTCGGTTTTTAAAAGGGGGTGGGGGGGTATGTGCAAGCAAAATTTTATCCAAGCACATATGAAGAAGGTAAGCTGCATTAGGGTTTGTAACCAGCTCCTGTTCTGGAATCTATTATAGAATGAGCTAATTCTCGTGCATCCTATTCCATAACTTTCTCTCCTTTCCTTATTTCTTGTTTGCCTTCTTCTCCCCTTTATTATCAGTAGCAACAAGTAAGACCAGTAGGCAGAAATGTGAGCGAGGTCTGTACTGTTTTGAGGTTGTCTCCTCTGTAGTGGAGAATTTGCCTCAGGAGTAGGTTAGACCATGGGAGGGAGTGGCTAGGAGGAGAAAAATGAGTGCCCATTCTGACTGATCCTCATTTCTGTTGTTAACTATTCATTGCAATCCACCTTGCTGCTACATTTCTCTGGGGTTTTTTTAAGTGAGCCTCTGGGCATGTGTAGAATTTCTTTCACCCACCAGTGAATATGAACACCAGTGTCAAGGCCAGTCCTCAGCTCCCCAACATCTGGGGTTAGCACTAAAGATCTGAAGAGGGTATAATGCATGGGCACATTTAAGCTCCTTATATGATTGCCTCTTTGCCTCCACCTGTGCTCTTTCTGTATATTTGCTCATAACGCAAAAACTACAAAAATGCACAGACTCCAATTCATAAAGAAAAGTTCTTGGGGTGAGACTACCTCTGAAGCTTCTCGCCACTTGTGGAAGTGAGGAGCACACCACAATGTTTCTCAGTTTGCCGGTGTATTTTCCAAAGCATGTGAGAATGGGAAAGATGCCTCCTATTTTAAATGTCTGTATCATCCTTATTCAAGCTCATTACAGATTATTTGCTCTTGTTATACTATCACTGAAACTTCTCAATGGGATTTGAGTAATCATTTTAGTCACTGAGAAGCAGGTTAAAGTTCACCTTTTCAGGCTTATGGGTAATTCATTCATCTTTCACGTGTCTCAGCAGTGTGTGTTGTACTGGGTGCTGTTTTGTCAGTATTGATTGCAATTTGATTCATGCATCTCTTCTAATCTCACTGGATTTCATGAGAGAAAGAAGAGATTTAAGGCTGCCGCATTTCAGTATTTATCTAATTTAAGTAATGCTGGACATATTACAAAACAGCACATTGACTTCCATCTGTCTGCCCTTTCTAATGATCTGTTTTCTAAAAGGAACTTAGAGATTTATTACACTGAAAATTGTGAAGCATTGAGTAGATCCGGTGTGAAGCTAGGATAAATCTCTTTAAATAACAAACTACAAGTTTGAACCCATAATGAATTACTTATTTTGATCTTGAAAAATTACAGTTCTGGAAGCAAGGAGACAAAAGAACATTTTAACGTATTCTCTTACAAAAACACGTTGCTCGGTGTGAAATAGGTTCATTTTAACCTTGACCTCTTGATCCTTCTAAAGCAGAGGTGGGCAAACTTGGCCCTACATCTGTTTTTGAACTACAGTTCCCTGCTGGAAGTCCAGGTTTGTCCACCGCTATTCTAAAGCAAACTGTAAACCTTGTTACAACTGCTTACCTTGCACACAAAAATTACAACTGAATCCTGACACTTGCTATATTAAGAGCCCCTGGTGGCGCAGTGGTAAAACTGCCGCCCTGTAACCAGAAGGTTACAAGTTCGATCCTGACCAGGGGCTCAAGGTTGACTCAGCCTTCCATCCTTCCGAGGTCGGTAAAATGAGTACTCAGAATGTTGGGGGCAATATGCTAAATCATTGTAAACCGCTTAGAGAGCTCCGGCTATAGGAGCAGTATATAAATGTAAGTGCTATTGCTATTGCTATATTATAAAACTGTTAGGACATGCCAATAATGGCCATTTACTTCAGCACTGTAGTAGTATATATTATTGCAGTAGAAACATGGTGTTTGTACTAGTATTGTAGGTCACAGATATGCCAGTGTGAATCTTAGGAACCAAAGGAAGACAGGTAGATTTGCAATCATTTCATTCCTGTTTCTGCTTAAGCTGCAGTGTTCTGTGACGGCCATGGCTGCAAAGGTTAAGCCTTGGTAGGTTATCCCATCCATTTAACATTTCCTCCATCATTGAACCCAATGCCCCGTCAAACAAACATAATGAAAAGGTCATTCACTTGAACAGTCTATTAAAATTAACCAAGTCTGTCATGTCTGTATTCCACCATTCTTCAGCTCAGAGTGGTTGTATGGGCTTTCTCTTCATTTTGTCCCCACAGCTGCCCTGTGAAGTAAATAGACTGAGTGGTGGCAATAGGCCCAATGTCATCCAGTATACTACGTCAAAACAGAGACTTGGGTTTCTCTGAACTAAATTCAGCACTGCCCACTATACCACACGGGCTCTTCAATAGCTCTGTAATCGCATAATGAGTCTTTCAATTTAAAAAATGATTGCGCTCTTCTCATCTACTTATCCCTCACTCTGTAACTACTTTCCATTCTCAATATTATATATCATTTTCCATTATCAGAATTCTAGTGGAAAGACCGTCTTCCTCTAGTTCTTTGTTTACATGTAATCTTCCTAATTCATTAAATATTGCTGTGCTTGAAAGTCCCAGTAAGTAAATCTTTCAAAAGACTTACTGGGACTTTTTCAGCTTTATTATTCTGGGCATAAAGCTGTCAACTTATTCACAAGTTTTATAATGTAAAAAGTGTGCCTTCATTTTCATGTTCCTTAATTGTATGTGAAGAGTTTTGTTTAGCTATATCATTCCACTGTAATGTTAGCTCATTCAATAAGATCACGCAAAACTGTCAATGATTCAAAATCCTTCTGTGCATGGTGCTGATTGGTTGCTCTTCATTGATGTCACAAAGACTTTTCCTTTCCCATCCTTGGACCTATTTTACACTTTTTAAAAAATGTTGTTTTTAATTATAATTATAGTCATCATAATGACTATTCATTATATATGAATAGACATGAGGTGCCTTTAAAACTTTTTTTTTAAAGTGGACTGCTTCCCTGAAGAAACTGGAGAGAGGTAAGAATGATGGCTGAAAGAGTATCTGCTATTTCAACTGCGAAGCTAGAAAAAATCTGGGCTCAGTCCATGGGCCTTTCCAGATGTGAATCAAGTACTTTCCAGATGTAGAAGTACAGGGACTGTCCCCTCCTCTGGTCCTCCCTATACACAACTGCTTTAGAAAATAATTCTGTATCCCCCCCCAAAAAAATTAGTATTATTTAATCATAGTGGGTATGTACAGGATCCAGACAACAGATTCCAGTTAAGACTGAAGCTGCAATTCTATGCATGCTTCCTTAGAAATAAGTCCCCTTGATATCAGAGAGACTTGCTTTTAAGTAAACACTGAATATAGGATTGAACTGTTAAACACATGCTTCAACCTCTGTTATTGAAATCAGCACTGGGTAAAATGTGCTCTTTGTGTGCTTTTTCTAACCATGAGCAAAATGCTAACTAAAAAGGGGGCCTTACAAAGATGATTCATAATTAGATTCAAAGACAGCAGTGACCTTATTTCTCTAATATTCATTTAAAGCATTCCTGTGCTGCCATTCAGTTTGACAAGATATTCAGGTTGGCTGAGAAGAGCCATACAAACAATATTGGATTTTTAAAAATTATAATTTGACAGCAAAAAAACCCACCCCAAAACACCCAGAATTGCAAAAACTAGCAGCACCACGGGTTTTTTTAAATCACTAGATTAAAACCAGCTGGTATACTGAAAAGTTAAATAAAAGGTCTTCACCTGGTGCTAGAAAGATATCAAATTCCACACCTGGCAAATGTCCCTAAGGAGGGCATTTCACATGCACACAACTGAAAAGGCCCTCTCTACTGTTATCCCTACCTCTCTTCAGAAGGTGGGAAACTCCAAGAAGGGCCTCCAGTGATGATCTTATAATTCAGGCAGACTCTTGTGAGGCAAAGCAGTTCCTTCACTGTTTGGGCTCATATATCCAATCCAAATGTTTGTGGCAGCCCAAGTTCATATGTGCGAGGGAGAATTGAATTTTCTAGCACTTAAGTGGTTAATAGTTATACACCAAACATTTCTCTCCATGGAAAGAACGTTGACGCATTAACTTCCGTTCAAATATATCTCTAGGGATTCAGCCATTCGTAATTCAGAAAGTGAAGCTCTCTTCCTACAATAATTAGCTTTTCAGGGAACATAGCACACACCTTTGTGGCGCTGCATAATTAGAAGAGAGGAACAAGTCCATTCCTATTAACAGCTGTTTTATTGCAGATTAATGATTTGTATTTAAACACACTGCTCTTTGGAGAATGCTTGCCTATGCCAAGGCTGGCTAATTCGCTTAGTCTTTTTACATCAATTTCAAGATGGCTGGAGGTTTATGGTTTTGGTTTAGGATTTCTTTTTCTCTTTTTAAAAACCAGTTTCTCCTTTGCACTTATTTGGAAGTAAATCCCATTAAACTAGGACTGCACAACTTCAGTCCTGCAGCTTTTGATAGACTACCACTCCCATCATTCCCAGCCATAGTGGTCAATAGGGATGATGGGAGCTGTCCAATCACATCTGGAGGACCAAAGATGTGCATTCTGCACTAAAAAACTGTGGGGGGCTTACTATCCATGCCCCGGATCCAGCAAGGGGAGAAGATCCTTGTCTGCAGCAAGACTGGATTGGAACCTGGGAGCAGTGCCCAGGTCAAGTTCCAAGAAGGAAAAGCTAGAAGCAGTGAAGAGTGAGAACCAGACAAGAATTCGGGCCAGTGATCGGAGCAGGAGCAGATTCCAAGAAAAGCACTATGGGGAAAGTTCAAGCCATGAACAGGTCAAGCAAAGGTCAAGCCATGAATGCATAGTTTCTATGGGAACCATTAGGTCTTCCCCTGCCTGGAATTCAGATCTGATCTGCAGCAGGTGCTAGAGTAAACTCATTGGACGGAGACAGAACATAAGAACATTAGAAAAGCCTTGCTGGATCAGGCCCAAGGCCCATCTAGTCCAGCATCCTGTTTCACACAGTGGCACACCAGATGCTGCTGGAAGCCACAGGCAGGAGTTGAGGGCATGCCTTCTCTCCTGCTATTACACCCCTGCACTGGTACTCATCCTGCCTTTGAGGCTGGAGGTGGCCTATAGCCCTCTGACTCGTACCCATTGATAGACCTCTCCTCCATGAAGTTATCCAAACCCTTCTTAAAGTCATCCATGTTGTTAGCTGTCACCACATCTCGTGGCAGAGAATTTCACAAGTTGATTATGCATTGTGTGAAAAAGTACTTCTGTTCTGTCCTAGGTTTCCTGGCAATCAATTTCATGGGATGACCCCTGGTTCTAGTGTTATGTGAGAGGGAGAAGAATTTCTCTCTGTCCACTTTCTCCACACCATGCATGATTTTATAGACCTCTATCATGTCTCCCTGCAGTCATCTTTTTTCTAAACTAAAAAGCCCCAGGTGTTGTAGCCTTGTCTCATGAGAAAGGTGCTCTGGGCCCCTGATAATCTTGGCTACCCTCTTCTGCACCTTTTCCAGTTCTAAAATGTCCTTTTCTAGATGTGGTGATCAGAATTGTATGCAGTACCCCAAGTGTGGTCACACCATAGTTTTGTATAAGGGCATTATAATATTAGCCGTTTTATTTTCAATTCCTTTCCTAATGATGCCTAGCATGGAATTGGCCTTTTTCACAGCTGCCGCACATTGAGTCAACACCTTCAATGAGCTGTCCACCACAACCCCAAGATCCCTCTCCTGGTCAGTCACCAACAGCTCAGATCCCATCAGCGTATACTTGAAGTTGGGTTTTTTTGTCCCAATGTGCATCACCTTACATTGCCAGCATTGAACCGCATTTGCCACTTTGTCACCTAATCACCCAGTTTGGAGATATCCTTTTGGAGCTCCTCACAATCCATTTTGGATTTCACTACCCGGAAGTGTTTGGTATCATCTGCAAATTTGGCCACGTCGCTGCTTACCCCTGCTTCTAGATCATTTATGAATAAATTAAGAAGCACTGGGCCCAGTACAGATCTGCAAATTTGGTCACCTCGCTGCTTACCCCTGCTTCTAGATCATTTATGAATAAATTAAGAAGCACTGGGCCCAGTACAGATCCCTGGGGGACCCCACTTCTTACTTCCCTCCATTGTGTGAACTCTCCATTTATACCTACCCTCTGTTTCCTGTCTTTCAACCAGTTAGCAATCCACACATGTACTTGTCCTCTTATCCCATGACCGCTAAGTTTCCTCAGGAGTCTTTGATGAGGAACTTTGTTGAAAGCTTTTTGGAAGTCCAGGTATACTATGTCAACTGGATCACCTTGTTCCACATACTTGTTGACACTTTCAAAGAACTCCAAAAGGTTTGTGAGGCAAGATTTACCTTTGCAGAAGCCATGCTGGTTCACTCCCAGCGGGGCCTGTTCTATGTGCTTTACCATTTTATCCTTGAGGATGCTTTCCATCAATTTGCCTGGAATGGATGTTAAGCTAACTGGCCTGTAATTTCCCGGATCACCCCTGGATCCCTTTTTGAAAATTGTTATTACATTTGCTACTTTCCAGTCCTCTGGTACAGAGCCCGATTTCAGGGATACATTATATATTTTAGCAAGGAGGTTGCAAATTTCACTGAATCTCTCACCTGATGTATGCTATCTTTCTTTTGACTCTTTGACTAGCTGGCACAGGCTCCCATCTGCTCTTTATGTGGTTCTGCTCTGTCACTTTCTGTTTTATTGGAATCCTTTGCACCCTCACACTTTAAAGTGTGGCATTTGCCAAATGGGATACTGCCTAGATCCCATCGGCTGTTCCCCAGGCATCATTTTAAAAGCTGCTCTGCAACCTATTTGATTTTAAGCACCAGCAGTCTGGTTCCATCTTGGTTCAAGTGCAGCCTGTCCCTTTTGTACAGGCCTTGCTTTCCCCAAAATGTATCCCAGTGCCTGACAAATCTAAACCCCTCCTCCTGGCACCAGCATCTCATCCACACTTTGAAACCCTTCAGCCCTGCACGTGGAACAGGTAGCATTTCTGAGAATGCTACCTTGGGGGTCCTGGACTTCAAAATGCTACCTATCAGCCTAAATTTGGCTTCCAGGACCTCTGACTACATTTCCCCACATCGTTGGTGCCAACGTGCACCACGACAGCTGTCTCCCCCCCAGCACTGCCTAAGAGCCTATCTAGACGCTGTGTGATGCCTGCAACCTTCGCACGAGGCAGGCAGGTCACTGTGCGGTCAACACGCAGGTTTCAAACCCATCTCTCTATACCTCTAATGATCTAATCACCCACTACAAGGAGGCCCGCACACCCCGTAGGAGTATCCCTTGTGTGAGAGGATATGGGCTCATCATCCATGGAAGGGGGTCCCTTCTAAAGGAGCAGTTCCCTCTTCCTCAGACCGATGTCCTCCTTGCCCAAGACCTTCATTCTCCCTGACAGCAGAGGAGCTATCAGCTCTGGAGTGGGATGCCTCTATCACGTCCCTGAAGGTCTTGTCCACATGCCTCTCTGTCTCTCTGAGCTTCTCCAGATCCGCCACCTTGCTCTCAAGGGAACGAATTTGTTCCCTGAGAGCCAGGAGCCTCTTGCACCGAGCACACACCCATGACTTCTGCCCATGGGGCAAATAGTCATACATGTGGCACTCTGTGCAATACACTGGGAAGTGCCCCTTCCCCTGCTGACTTTCTATCTTTATACTGTTTTTCTTGGCTGTTTACAGTATTTAGAGATAGTTTATTAGAAGTAATTTATTGCAGATGTGATCATTTAGCAGTAAGTAAACAGATGCTACAGGGAAATTTCATTTGTTTCTATTGGGCTCCTTGGGTTAAATTCCTTGAAGGAATTTTGTCAGGAGTGCTTGTCATTAGCAGTCATAGGAACATAGGAAGCTGCCATATACTGAGTCAAACCATAGGTCCATCTAGCTCAGTATTGCCTACACAGACTGGCAGCGGCTTCTCCAAGGTTGCAGGCAGGAATCTCTCTCAGCCCTATCTTGGAGATGCCAGAAAGGAAACTTGGGACCTTCTGCTCTTCCCAGAGCGGCTCCATCCCCTGAGGGGAATATCTTACCATGCTCACACATCAAGTCTCCCACTCATATGGGACTCTGCTTAGCTAAGGGGACAAGACATACTTGCTACCACAAGACCAGCTCTCCTCCATCCTTTGAATATTTACTTATTTGCCACAGAGTTCAATGGGACTTATTTCCAAGTAATTTGGATAGTGAATGATAAATTTGATGAAAACTAAATGTACTGGGAGGGGGTACATATATTAAGCATTAGAACTAGCTGAATATCTGCAAGAATATCCAACAGGAAGAAGTAAAAGTTCCAATGTGAAATGCTGTCAGTGGTAAGGAAACATATGCATATCCATGCACATACATGTTCTTCATTAATCATGTGAATTCTTTCAGAGGAATAAATAAGAGATTTTATATCATTCCACTAGAAGCATGAGTAGATTAAAATTGCTATCAGTATGCTACCACTGGTGAGAAAACACACTTCCGCCTGCTAACTTGGTTTAATGCCAGAAAGTGGAATAAGATTGGTGGCTCCGTTCTCTGTATGGTGCTGTTCCTTTATCCCGATTGCTACGACTATCTCTGAGGCAGCACAGTCATAAAAACTAACTGTACTCATTTGTTGTTTTGCCTTTGAAAAGTCTCGGATAACATTGTAGAAAAGAGTGATTCACAAATATGAGTAACTAGCCCAGAGCCCTGAACTTTGTATTTCAGAGATGAAAAAAGAAACTGACTAATTTTGCATAATCTTATTCTTGTTTGTGCATGTGTGTGTGTTTTGTTTTGTTACAGACAGTTAGTTCTGTACTTGCCAAGAGGTTGCTGGAAAGATGGGTAACCAGATTGCTAAGAAGCTAGATTAAACTGACATAAAATACTGGAGTTCCAAATCATGTTGGGCTCCACACAATTAAACAGCAAAAACGTTACCAATAGAATGGAATGGCCACTTTCCCCTATAATACTAAACCAAACGCTAGAAAGATTTTTACTCTGATTTAAATAAGGCTGTAAAAGTTTCCTCTATATTAGTACTGTCATTTGACTGTCAAGACTACCAGAGAGCCTTAGATGATACCCATTTACTGGACTCCTTACAATAAGATTTCAGGCCAGTTTTCAGAACTGAAATCAGTTTAGTTGCCAGATTGATAAACTGTATCTGGATTTCACTACCCAGAAGTGTTTGGTATCATCTGCAAATTTGGCCACCTCTCTACTTACCCCTGCTTCTAGATCATTTATGAATAAATTAAGAAGCACTGGGCCCAGTACAGATCCCTTGATGGGAGTGTAACTCTGTTAATTCTTCTAAAATTCTCACGGTCTGGTTTCACTCTGATACAATAGACTGTCAAATCCTTCTGAATAATCTTGAATGACTGGAGGGGCGAGGGCTACTACATTGCAGTTATTCAGTTCTTACCTGACAGGTCATTCACAGAAGCATGGTTGATTACTGTTCTAGCCCTTGGGATTTAGCCTGTTCCACCTTCTCCACTTTGCTGTTTAACAGCTGTATGCATCCACGAGGGGACTGGTTTGGAGTGCCTATGTATTACTCTGCTTTTGGGCATGAAACAGTTTGAACTTAACTGTTGGGCTTTTGCTGTTGTGCTCTATAATATAGTCCAGCCAGTTCAAAGCGACTAGAAAGAGAAACTCCCAACGCCTGTGTTAGTCAAACAAATCACTAACTATAGATTGTGATAGTACATTAAACATATAGGCAGTTATAGATGTGTGAAGACATTTTGCAGAAGGAAAAAAGGGATAAGGAAGGAGAAGATTTTTCTTTCTGTTATCCTCCATGTCCACATTCTCACACACACATCTAAAATCCATGAAACTGACTCTCGGGAGATGGAGCTAGTTCATATCTGCTACCTGGCAGAGACTCTTTTTATCTTGCATCTCTATTGACCCAGTGGGCCCATTTTGCCTGAGTCCAAGTGGGCTACATTCATTTAGCTTCAGTCAACACATCCCCTTCCCGCCCTTAAAAAAATGTCCTTTTAAGCTTTGAGGTACCAGGCCCTCTTCACAGCTGAAAGGATCCTAAGGGAGGAAAACTAATGAGCAGTGGCAGCCGGTATGGCTGCCTCACTCTCCTTTATGGTGCCTGGCTGCAGCTGGTCATTTGACCAGTTTCCCAACCCAGCAATCAACCAGCTTGTGAGCAATGGGTTAACAATGTGGCCGGGCACAGCAAGGGAGCGAGAGGAGTGAGAACAAGCCTTACCTGAGCCTCATTTACTGCCTCTCCCCCATCTGCTGTACCGTTGCTGTTGAGGTTGATTCCTCCTCCACTGCTCACCCCTCACCTCCTTTGGACACTAGGCCAAAGGGAAGTAGATCTGCATATTGGAGACCTAATTGGAAAATCAAATAGTTCTGTGAGATCTAAATATGCCTTCAGAGTTACCTAATTACATTGTAAGACACTGCAGGTGTTCTGTGCAAAAAGAAAAAAGAAAACACCAAAACAAACCCCAATACTCCTCTGGAAAATATTAGGTGGTTTTCCATCTATGGGGAACAGAGATGAAAGGACTGGGGGGACCCTAATGGAGAGGTGCTCAATAGTAGGGGCAGACCAGACAGCGTCTGGGTTACAGTTCATAAACACTTGGTGAGGAACTGATGAGGAGAGAAGTGAAAGCCTGGCCTGTATAGATGTGTGGTGACTGTGAATGCTGCCCTGGTCAGTTAAAAGGGAGTGCTGAATTGAGGTTGTTTTCCTGCTGCTCCCCGAACAAATAATTATTAAGCCCCATTGCAGTTTGGTGAGGCTGGGGAATGTTTAGAAGACTGTGCATGTTGTAGGCCCAGTGCCCTTCTTTAGGGGTAGATCCTTCACCAGGGGTCTCTGAAGCTGACTCTGAGAGGTCTCTCTCTGTGGCCCTGGAGTCAAGAATACTCCTACTACTACTACAGTGAAGATTCAAATAAATCAAAACACCAAATGAAAAATCTCAAAAATCCAAGCTGTCTGCAGGTCTAATTGACAATCAATTTCCTCTAAACTCTATGTCTAGACTATAGAGGAAAATGTCAGTATTTTGTGTGCATGAATAATACAGAGAATGTTGTTTGAATACAGCCTTATCAAAGTCTTACCTGTTAAATGACCACTACTTTTTAAGAAGAAAATGGAAAGGACCTTGCTGGCAGCAAAGCAATTTTGGCAACAATTTAGATATGTAAAGAGCTGTTAAAGTGTGATTAGCTGTTCAGCTACTTATTACAGATCAACCATCTACAGAATGATAATCATTCTGTCATCTACGTTGACTTCTTACACTTTGGCAGCCCACAAATTTAGTTTAGACTAGAGATTTGATTTTAAAATCAAAGCATTAATTATGGCCAGCCATTTTTAATAACAACAACTTTGTATTCCATATGGAAGCTGTTGTGGCATATACCCTCTGGTCTAACACTCTGTGCTCTGACAGAAGGATAAAGTGTATTTGGTATAAAGAACACCTTCAGTAATTATTAAGCTACAACTACAAAGCATAACACATCAGCTGTCCTAACAATAGAGATATTTCCTCTGCCTTCTGTTTACATAGAAATTGGCATATTTACCAATGAAGGGAGATACGGAGGACACAGTGAGCGTAGGGGAAAGCTGCTATATAGGAAGGCAGAGGACAGTTAAGGGTAATTGTAATAGGATTTCTATATATAGCAAGGCTGTGCATCCACTCTTAGCACTTTATTCTTTCCTTGGGCGGGCTGACAAACCATCTGATGTACCTTCAAGTGCATTTTAGAACAGAATCAATTTTTATGGCTTTATCAGATTATCACATAATCAAATGGCATGTATCAGATCATAGACCACTGATATCAACATCAATATGGATGTGAATAAAGTCTGAACATCGCTAGTGTGCAAGGTAATGAGTGATTTCCATGCACTCATTTTCAATTTCACAAACAGTATTTATATATTTGTCTTTCTAGCAGAATAAGTCAGAGACAATTGCATGAAAATAACTGCTTGGAGTACTACTATTAATTTAGATAGGAAGGTAGATTGTGATTTGTAAGCACACTGTGCCAGTCTCAGCACTAAGGAGATTTCTGCTTACCATTTGTTCAGTACCCTGGATGTTTATAAGGATTTTACAGAATAAAAGTACCAAGTTCCTATCCTTGTAGGCTATACCATATATTAAATGTAACATGCCAAACACTAACATTAAGGAAGGAAGGAAGGAAGGAAGGAAGGAAGGAAGGAAAGAAAGAAAGAAAGAAAGAAAGAAAGAAAGAAAGAAAGAAAGAAAGAAAGAAAGAAAGAAAGAAAGAATAGAGGTACAATAGAACAAAGCCATACCAGTGACAAACCTTCAGTCCTCTTCAGACAATCCCCTCGGCATGTTCAGTGAATCCATGGAAGCGGGGAAGAAACATGCCCGTTGACCACACCCACCTGCCTTGGCATATTCTCTGGCCATGTCCTCCAATATCTGTGCATACTGCTGAAAATGTGAAAGGGTACCCTGCATATCAAAAGTTGTACATTCATTGGGGCTTCTGTACAATCTTCTGGGACCCATGATCTCTCCATTTTAAGTGCAAGACTATGCACATAGTCCACATACACTATGCACATAGTCCACATAACCAGTGCCTTGTGTGTGTGTGTGAGGCATAGTTTTGTATGAGATAGGGCCTCTCAATATTGGAAAAGTCTGTTTAAGTGTGAGAGAGAGGCTGCATTGCCTGTGAGAATTTAAAAAGAACACAGTGTGAAAATATATATTGGAATTTATCACATAGTGTATTTCGGGGATTTATAATTGGGTAAGCTACTTTCTTTCATTATCCCAGTAGGAGACCATCCAGTCTTGACTTCCACTAGGAAATGAACAGCAGCACTTGCATCTTCTAGGGATTTGTGAAGGCATTGATCACTCTGGCATCTAAAGCACAGTCTAGTTCTTACTGGAGTAAATGGAAAAATTCCCAGGAAAATTAAATTCTCAGACAGAAATGGATTACATTACACTGGTAATAAGTGAAAAATATCACTCTGCATGCTACATATGAAATCCTTACTTCAAACTGTCGATGGTAGTTTGGGAACAGTAAACTGTCTTCAGCTAATGTATAACTTGCTTTTGGTTTGCAAAGGTGTTGTATGATGATTACAGCTTGACTGTGTTGCACTGGGCAGGTTCATTTCGGCATTCGGTGGACCATTTTTCCTTGAAAAATTTTCACATATACATTCTAATGCATAAACCTTATGACACAACGCAGATATTGACAGTATGTTTCCAGATCATAGCAGAATGTGCTGTGTCAAGTGCAACTTAGCAAGTGTTTCACAAAAGATGCTGTTTCTGGAGAGAGTGCTAAACTGCTACTACAGATTTTCATCTCCTGTCCTGATGTATTCGTGAACAGCTATACACAGGCATATAGAGAAGAACAAAATTACTTGTATACTGCTGGCCACAGAAAGAGCTGTGGTAGGGCCCATTTCTCAGTGATAGCCCAAGCCTGTGTGTGTTTACGCAGAAGTAAGCCCCACTATATTATTTATTTATTTACTTAATTACATTTTATATCCCGCTCTTCCTCCAAGGCGCCCAGAGCGGTGTACTACATACTTAAGTTTATCCTCACAACAACCCTGTGACGTAGGTTAGGCTGAGAGAGACGTGACTGGGCCAGAGTCACCCAGCAAGTATCATGGCTGAATGGGGATTTGAACTCAGGTCTCCCCAGTCCTAGTCCAGCACTCTAACCACTACACCACACATTCTGATGCCCCTACACACTTGGAAAACATATCATCATCATCATCATCATCATTATTTCTTGTTTACACAGTCAGACAGGTATTATTGACTAGTTTGTTTTATCCAGACATCGAGTCCTTCCCGAGGACCTGGGATGACTGAATTTTTTCATCAATACTGTTGGTTATTATAGATATTGTTGCAAAATATAGGCTGTTCCTAGTAACGTTGCTTTTTGTAACTGACTGATGGTGATTTCTGTGGCCCCTATAGTGTTGAGGTGCTCTTCAAGTTGTTTTGGAATTGCACCTAGGGCGCCAATTACCACTGGGATTATTTTGGTCTTTTTCTGCCACAGCCTTTCAATTTCAATTTGTAGATCTTTGTATTTTGTTATTTTTTCTATTTATTTTTCTTCTATTATTATTAATATCTTGTTTACACAGTCAGACAGGTGTTATTGACTGGTTTGTTTTATCCAGACATCGAGTCCTTCCCAAGGACCTGGGATGGCTGAATTTTATTGTCAATCGTTATAGATATCGTTGCAGAATATAGGCTGTTCCCAGTAAAGCTGCTTTTTGTAATTGGCTGATGGTGATTTCTGTGGCCCCTATGGTGTTGAGGTGCACACACACACCCATTTTATTGAACTCTTTCCCACCAAACCTATTAGCATATCTTCAGAACCCCCTGCATATTGTTCTCTCTCCCAGAAGAGTCTCTTCTCTCCTGTCAAAAAAGATTTAAGTGAGAAGCTGCTCCTCTGGGACCCAGAGCATGGTCTAAGGGCACATGGTACAGACACTTTATTTAGGTGGCAAACCCATGTATGCCACCTTAGGGGATGGAGCCGTAGCTCAGTAGAAGAGTTGCTGCTTAAGGTGCCAGATTCAATCCCCGGCATCTCCAAATGGGAAAGAATCCTACCTGAAACCTTGGAGAAGCACTGCCAGTCAGTGTAAATATTGAGCTAGATGGACCAGTGGTCTGACTCAGTATAAGGCAGCTTCATATGCTCCTGTGTTCCTCAAGCTTTTCTTCTGCCTGCCTCCCTGGTGAGCATACCTTCCAACATTTGAAGATGCCTGACATTAGAGCATTAAGGGAGGGCGCTCTCTGTGTTTCTCAGTGGTGAAATTTCTTCTTAAACAGAAGCCAGTCTTCTTTGTGGGTGCCCATATTATGGGACTCCCTCCCCCTAGAGGTAGATTTGGTTCCATCACTGTCTGTATTTAAGAGGAAATTGAAGACCCATCTTCTTTACTCAGGTATTCTAGATCCACTATAAGTCTGTCTCTAACTCTCTCTTAGTTGTTTGGCCTGTTGTTCTGGATAATGTTTCTGTTTTTATTGTTATTTAATGTTAGTAATTTTATTAGGTATGATTGTTGTTAGCCACACTTCTAATAGCAGGATATAAGATTTTTTTTTTAATTAATAAATAAACATTTCACCAATGAAAATAGGATCATGTCTGTGAATACGTAGGGGTTATGACCAAGCAACCTGAGAGACATGGTGTATAATGTGTAGAGATGTGGCCAAGCAATCTGGGAGGTGTGGTGTACAGTTCTGACCATAAGCTTGCCACAAAAGGGAAGGAGCTAATAAAATGCATGCAGAGCACATTAGTCCAGATCACCAAAGCAGGTGATGGGATATGGACCCGTGCCCATATCCTCCAGAATTTCTTAAACAGGGATATGCTTGTAACAACCAATCACAACAGTACAACCCCACACCCAATATTCTGCATTTCTGAAGACTGGATTCCATCCGCTATATGCTGTTTTCAGATATGCTGTGTCTTAGTGTTGTGCATGCATTTGAATGCAGATGTATTAGAGACGTGGTGAGATTTTTCTCATGTACAGCCTAACCCAGGCTAGGGAAGCCCAGCCAGGGTTAGGCTGTGCGTGAGATACGGCCCAATTCTGGCGGGGCAGCACTGCCTAGCCCCACTTTCAAACCTGGCTCTTAGCCAGAGTTAAGGGCTTGAGCGAGTCCTTCACCTGGGCTCTGGGATTGTGTGTTCACTGGGGCTATGTTTAGCCCCAGAGGACGCAGAAACAGGCTCCTAAAATGCCTGTCTCTTGGGGATATCCCCCAATGCATCGCATGTGTTGTGTGGTGCATTGTGGGATGTCTGGATACATTGTCCCAGCCTCGGAAGCTTCGCATTGCAGGCATGCAGCATGAATTGTCTGCGCTCCCAGCAACATTGGAGCAGTTGTCGGAAGGTAAGCTTAGCTAGCCTTCCTCCCTGCCTGACTGCCACCCTGCCCGGTCATGTGAACGAGCTTGATACATCCAGCCATCCACTTGGAGATTTAATTTCTGGAGATTCTGGTATGGTTGCTCAATCCCGAAGAACAACTCCTCTATCAATTCATGTGCGGGGTGGGGACTGCACAAGGCATCCCCAAAAGGCAAAAATGGGGACAAAATTGATTCAGTGGTTTACCTGAGGCAGATTCCAGTAAACAGGGATAGTTGGAGCCTATGCATAAACACTAGAATAAGGACAACACCAGATTTCAGTGCACATTAGTCTTAGTCCATATATTTTGTATTTACAATTTTTTAAAAATACAACAATGCATGGGTGCTATAATGTACCAAATCATAGAGTTAAGCTCATAATATTTCATTAGTGGTTTTTAACATTACAGAGCTGTATAATTATATAAATGCATAAAGCTTCTCACCAAGCATTTTCATACAGGTTTTGTTTTATTCAAATATCTAAGAAATGGTTACCAACTTCCTAGAGAATCCTTACCTACTTCTAATCGGTCAACGCAATACTCTAAGCAAAAGAATGGACATTGTTTATTAAGAACAAATGTTTGTACTATACATTAATTTTTAACTCTATGAAAGCCCCTCATGCTAATTTTATGTGGGGAGACACCAAAAGGCTCCCCCTCAATTTCTGTTAGCAATTGTAATGATCAAAGAGCGGCAGGAAACAAAATTCCTCCTCTAGTTGTGAGGAGTCCTGGATAGGCTGCCACTATCTACTTTTAAAAATACTAACAGAGTCACCTTTCCAAGGGAATATTCTGGAAGAGTAAAGTGGAAAACCCCTCCCTACAAGAAAGGCTTGAGTAGTCTTAGGCCTTCAAGAGCATATGATTAGGGCAGGACCCAATAAGAAGTGCACTCTATAAAATCAACAAGGATTTAATAATAATTGGATGATAAGGAAAACTATAGAGGCATCAACAATTGCTGCTTGCATTCAAGTAAAAAACCCTTCCCTACAAGAACCATGCAGTCAGATCCAAGCACTTGAACAAAAATAAGTTCCCTGACGCTTCTAGCTAAACTAGTCCCTATCCTTCCTGCTTACTTCCAGGTAAGGAACTTCCAGTTGATTCCCAGCCCAAGGATGTTAGTCTCTCCTTTCCTTACAATAGTTGCTGATCAGACCTCACTCCGAGGCTACAGGGAAGAACTGAACTCTAACACACACCTTCCCTGCTCCTCTATAGGCCATTGTCCTGTAAACTCTGCCCCTCACTCTGGATTGGGCCAAAGGGATTTGATTCTCGCGGGTTTTCGTCCTTATTTGGAGAAGCAAACCCTTCAGGCAGTTACTTTAATAGAGGTCTAGACCTCCCTCAAGCCTGGCTATTGCTACAGCAGTGCTGCTTGTTTGCAGAGATCATTACTGTTTTGTCTGTGCTTTAGCATCTAATTCTGAAGAGGAATTTGTCAGCTTAAGCCCAAACAATTTTTGTTTATCCCATCCTTGACCATGCAAAGCAAGATTTGGAGTTGGTGTCAGTCACCAGAGCTCCACCAACTTTGAGGGAACTGATTTATTCCAGCAATTGATCAGCATAATATAAAGCCTAGCACATATTTCTTCTTCATGGCAGGACAAAATTCTATATTAGATGCCTGTTTTTTCAAAAATGCCAGGTGCTTATTATTTCCAAACAACTCTCATTGACAGCACAGGAATTACTGATTTCTGGGAACTGTGAGGGAACAAGTCTGTCATGATTTTTCCTCCGCAGCTGAATGCATTTCATGGCCTATGCTTGGCCTACTGAACCTTCCCAGCTGGTAGGCAGTTCTTGAAGGTTGCAGAAAGACAAGAGATGGCTGAGTGAACAGGGAGAAGTCCTACCCTGAGCCCTTTTGCAATTGTTGGAATAAATGTAGTATTTTGCAGCTTCAAAATCACAGAAGTTGCTAGGCACAATATCACCATTTGGGAATGTTCAGCTGGTGATTCCTCCACCTCCTTGTCTGCTGGATGATATCAGGGAGCTTTGGGATCCTCCTTGAACATCCAGTGCCTTTCTTACTAATAGGATCAAGCTCATGTTGAAGCATTTGGAAACACACATGTGGCTGTACCTACCGTTCAAATTGCTCAGGCTTCCACATGTCTGTGGGTCTACTTTTAAACATGTGATGGTGGGGAAATTCTGTAGTTAATAGAATTACAGAATCAGTTGCCATGGTGATTTGTGTTCCTTGCCTTACAGTTGAAACATACTACTTATTTTTTTATTCTAGTGATATCGTATTTCCTCCCCTCATGCCATACAGCACTGGAAACCTGTTGCCATCTTTTGTTCTTGCTTTTCACACCACAAGTCTGACAAAATGTCCTTATGCTTCTTTGCCTGTTTGTAAACTACTACATTACTACGACTATTTATATACTAGCATAACTGGCGCAGAGCATCTGCAAGCTAGTACTTGATTGCTGCCCTCAGCCCCACAGCCCCCCCATCTCAGAGTTCTATCCACCCTCACCTGAGCAGCACTCCTGCTCCTCCTCCTCCATACCTTTACTCCATCCCCCTCACCCCTCTTGGTTGCAGCTGCAGCATTGCTGGCACCTATTGACCAAGCTGCAACACCCTATCCCCAGAGACCTCCCCACCCTCACCCAAGCCCCGCTCCTGCTCCTCCCCACAGGATCAGCAGCAGCAGCAGTTGACCATAGGGATGTGCACGGAACCACGGAGGCATGATCCGGCACTGAGGGGAGTGTGGCTTTAAGGGTGAGGGGGTAGTACTTAAACCCCACCACCACTCTTACCCCTCTGGCACTGGACTTTGCTAAAACGTTTTTGGGGCGACAGAGTTCCTCCCTGCCACCCCTGCCCCCGTTGTTGTCTCCCGAGAATACAAGCAGTAGAAGCTGGCGCCATGCATGTGCCCGGCACACGCGCGCCACATACATATGCGGCATGCGTGTGCCAGCGGCAGCGACGCACACGCCACGACAGGAACATGCGTGGCACCAGCTTCTACTGCTTGTATTCTCAGGAGACAATGACGGGGGCGGGGCGGCAGGGAGGAACTCTGCCACCCCAAAAACATTTTAGCAAAATCCAGCGCCGGAGGGGGAAGAGCGGCGGGGGGAGGTAAGTACTACCCCCCCACACCCTTAAAGCCACACTCCCCCCCCTCCCGCCGGACCGGCCAAATTCCAGACCGGTCCGGAGGCCTCTTGCATGGCCCCGGACCAGTCCATGCACACCCCTAGTTGACTGAGCCCTTCCTTGCTGCTGCTACCGCCATGGCCGTTCATTCCCCTCAGGCTGCTGACAGGCCTGGGCCTGTCCCTTGCCTTCGTGCTTCCCTCCGCCAATGGCTTCAGTAACCCCAAACAGCAGCAGTGGTTGACTGAGCTCTTCCTTGCTGCTGCTGTCACCACCATGGCCACTCATTCCCCTCAGGCCACTCACAGGCTCAGGCCTGTCCCTCGCCCTTCCTTCTTTCTCTCTTCCCCTCCCTTCTTTTTCTCTCTTTCTCTCTCCTCCACTCACTCTTCCCCTCTGTCTTTCTTCCCCTCCCTTCTCTCTCTCTCTCTCTCTCTCTCTCTCCCTCCCCTCCTAAGTTAACAGATCTTGTTTCCTCATCTAATTCATACAATGGCAGCCTCCTTCTCCTGAGGGGGCTCTTTCCTCCCTCAAGACCCTTCTCTTTGCAGACTCCTGCCCACTGTCCTTTTATATAGAGAGATTCTTCTCCTCTACAATCAAGAACATCTTCTGACCAGTAACAGTTGCATTCCAACTGACCTTAACTATCACAGGCTCCTTCTCCCTATTTGCATATGGAATCCCCACTGCCTAATCACCATGGTGCACAGGCTCCTCCTCCCTATCTGCCTATAGAATCCCCACTGCCCAATCACCATGGTGCTTCTGTTCTCACAGACTCCTCCTCTCTATCTGCATATGGAATCTCCACTGCCCAATCAGGTGCTTCTTCTTGCAAACTCTTACAAGAGCTGCCACACACAGGATTAGCCACAAGTATGCCTTAGGTAATTAGAGAGAGAGAGAGAGAGAGAGAGAGAGAGAGAGAGAGGGAGATATTGCTTTTCAACAACTGTTTCCAAAGCAGTTTATGTAGAGTAATAAATAAATAAGCAAGCAAGCAAGCTGGATCCGTCCACAAGGGCTCACAATCTTAAAAAGAAACATAAGATAGACACCAGCAACAGCCCCTGGAGGGATGCTGTACTGCGGGTGGATAGGGCCAGTTGCTCTCTGCCTGCTAAATAAAGAGAATCACCACTTTAAAAAGCTGCCTCTTTGCCCAGTTATCAGCCCTTGGAGCACAGAATGAGCAAACCATTGCTTTCTCTCTCCTTAGTCCTAAAAATATTTACATGACCAGTTTAGATAGTATCTTACTAGCCTATGCAATTAGGAAGGGGACATGCTGAGAGTGTACCCGTTGTGATATCCTCTGCAGACATCCTGACTAGGGCTGTGCAAATCGATTCAATTCAAATTGATTCGAGCTTGAAACGGGATGTTTCAAGTTATTTGAACTCTAATAGAAATGCCCTTGAAATAAAGGGCCTGATTTGAGTTTGAATTGAAACTACCTCGATTCAAGCTTGAATAGACTTCAGTGATTCAAGTGCCATTTTGAGTTCTGTTTTTCCAAGTTGCTGATTGGTTTTCTGGCAGTAGCTTCCGATTGGATTGAGATCTTGCTTTTTGGTTGGCTTGTTATTAGGGATGTGCACGGAACCAGTTGGCACTCCATTCTAGGAGTGCCAAACCAGTTCCGTGGACCGGCATTCGAGCCGGTTCAAAGGTGAGGGTAGATAATTTTAAGGGTGGGGGAGGGTGCCCTTACCCCTCCCACTGCGTTTCCCCTGCCAGCGCCATTTCCCCTGCCAGCGCTGCATATTCAAATGGTCTGGTTGGGCAGCAGCGTACCTCCCTGCTGCTCCATTGCTTCCTCGGACCGGAAATGACCAGAAGTTCCCAATGCACATGCACATGTTGTATGTGCGCATGCATGCACGTATGACGTGTGCGTGTGCACTTGGAACTTCTGGTCACTTCTGGTCTGAGGAAGCAACAGGGCGGCAGGGAGGTATGCTGCCACCCCACCAGACCATTTGAATACACAGCGCCAGCAGTGGAAATGTGGTGGGAGGGGTAAGAGCACCCTCCCCCACCCTTAAAATAATCCCCACCCCACCTTCGGACCAGCAGGCACCGGTTTCATGCACATCCCTTCTTGTTATCACTCAAATCAAATGTTGGCATTGGCAAGTGTGCCCCCATTGTCTGGGAGCAGGGAGTTTCAAAAAGTATTTAAGGGCCTGGGAGGCAGAGCCCTTACAGTGTGCCAGTGCCTCTTAAAGAGGAAAGGTAGTGATTCCTGACACCCTCCTGACACATCCCTTTATCATATGCAGGGGCTGCTCACTCAAATGGCCCCTCTACATATGCTCGAAGTATTTCTTTGAACAAGTATTTGGAGTGCATGAAGAGGGGCCATTTGTATTAACAGTTCCACAAGCAATAAAGGGACATGCCAGGAGGATGTCACGGTGGATGTGCTCTCACCACACACCCCTTTTAATGACATGAAAGGGGAAATAATATCAGAATTCGCCCATAGTTCTGATTTGGCTCAGTCCACTCCACTTACATAGAGCTAAACATTTTTCAAATTTTCATGTCCATTTAAAAAACATGGTATTAAGTGAAAAATAATCGTAAAATTTAGTAATTAACTAGTAAAATTTAAAATAAATGGAAAATCTACCATTTTGAAGGGAAATCTTGAAATGCATGGAGATGTTTGAAAAGGTGTGTGTGTGTGTGTGTTTAAAGAACAGCACATTAATAAATCCATATACATCAGCAATAATTACTTAAGAATGGACTGTAATGAATCTTGTGACAGTGTCTTGTAGTTCTACTTCCACATGATTCATTCCCTTGATGCTTTCATTTGGTCTAATTGATATACAAGCAAACCTCATTACTCACGTGGGTTCTGTTCCTCGCCTAGTGCCGTGAGTATCAAGGCATTATGCCTATGGGGAAAAGGGGGTTAAGTTCCAGAATGGAAAAAAAGATTTTAAAAAATGCTAAAAACAGTGGGGAAAACACAAAGATAATGTAAACATGGTACTGTGCTATGCTTTCATGTGTTCAGCAATCCCCTCCAAATCCGTGAAATGCTCCCCCAACCCGCAAAAAATCACAGGAAATCGTTTATAAATAAATAAATAAATAAATAAACTGAAATGAGCCACAAAATGGGTCCTCCTTACAAAATGGCAGCTGGAAGTGACCTCCGCAGTCACTTCCAGCCCTCTAGGAACTGTGGATACGTAGGTTTTAACCCTATAGTATTCACAAATAATGAAAACGGGTGTCAAGTAGACACCCATGAATACACGGAACTACAAATAGCGAGGCTCTTCTGTATGTTTAACGTTGTACACAATGTTAAATGTCTGCTTCCTTATTGGCTTGATAAGGATCTTATTATATGATTCTGCAGATGTTGGCCAATTTCATTTATAAATTTATAAAATACACAGTTTTTAAAAACATCTTCGAGGCCTACTTCACACATTGCTTGTTTAGGAGACCTCAACAATGTAAACAGTGAATACAACCTCCTCCTCCTCCTCCTCCTGCTACTACTACGACGACGACGTGTGTTTGCAGACCTTTGTTTACCATACAGTTACACTAGTCAGGGAGTGTAACGGTCCAGCTACAACTCCCTGTCAGGTGTACATTTGGTATGTTTGCTGCCCTGTATTGCATGAATCAGCCCTCCACTGACAAAGGTTCTTCCAATTAAGCACAAGCAAGCCTGGAACCAGTATTCTGGACAGTTCACTTAGTGGAGTTTCAAATTACAACATAACAAAACAAACCCCAACCCAGAACATACCCCACAATATCTCCTTTTATGTCCTTGTCCTCAGTATTTAAATGCATACCTCTGTTGTTCCCAAAGGAACTGTGAAATATGGGACACTGAGTGGAGGGTGCAGAATCACACCTGTTGTAAATTCAGCCCGAAGCTGATCTAACATTGTAGCAAAGGGATTAAGTGCAGGGACTAATTACGGCCACAGTTGCAGTACAGGCTAAGAGGTCAAGTGCTGGAAGATCAAACTGAGAGGAAATGTCATGTTGGCAGGATGAACCAGCAAGCACAAGTAGCTGTTTTGGCAGGAAGGCTAAGGAAGAAAGCTAGCGTCTGAGAACAAGGCAGATGGTTATACTGGGAGACACAGAGAAGGAACAGACCTTGGGGAAGTGAGGTGAATTGAAAAGTAGGAAGTGTTACAAGAAGTAGTTAAGGTTATGACTCCAAGCATTTGCACATTATTGTATGCACAACCATAGCTGTGATATGAGACCATATTGTGTAGATTATCTCAGTGTATGGGTTCCATAGGGCTAGTCATGAACTCTTACGGATGACTTACACATGTCATGAATATATAGACTTTTTAAAAGAGTTACTATTATTATTACAAAAGATACACCAATAAAAGATTGATCACTTTTTATTTCCAGGGTTTGTTGTATTTGCTTTATTCTCCATTTGAATACCTCCTTATCATAAGTCATTTCAACTTATCTCATGGAGAGCCATTTTTAGTTTTGGTGTTTTTCTTCCTGTGGCATCAACTTAACTTCACGGAGAGTGATTTCTGAGTTTTTTTCTTTTCTTGTGGCATTTTGCTTCCTGGGCTGAAATCAATTCCTGCCATACCAGGATGCGACACTCAGTATCTTATGGTTATAAAAATGTGTGTGTGTGTGTGTGTGTGTGTGTGTGTGTGTGTGTATCAGATAAGGTGCTTTTAAGCTTTGCAGCTCTGAAATAAGATCATAAAAATCAAACTCATCTTTGATTTTGTTTTTTAATTTAATTTACATTTTATATCCTGCTATTCCTCCAAGGAGCCCAGAGCAGTGTACTACATACTTAAATTTCTCCTCACAACAACCCAGTGAAGTAGGTTAGGCTGAGAGAGAAGTGACTGGCCCAGAGTCACCCAGCTAGTATCATGGCTGAATGTGGATTTGAACTCGGGTCTCCCCAGTCCTAGTCCAGCACTCTAACCACTACACCACGCTGGCTCCTTTTTCCTCTATGCATTCTTGCTCTGTATAATCTGAAGGCTATTGTGCAGTACAGCAGTAGGTGAATCTTAAAAGATAAGCATAGGCGATTTCCTGTTTAGTGTTCCAACAAATACAGATCTGAAGGCTTGTCTCAAGTGCACCTTTGTGTGCTTTTGAACCTCAAATTTTTGTCTGCTGTTGAGTAATGAAAACATAGAGGGCTGTGGCCAGGGGTGGTCATGGGGGGCTTTGCCCACTCAAAGATATTCCAGAGCCCTTCTTGAATGTATTTATTTATTGTATTTATATTCCACTCTTCCTTCAAGGAGCCCAGATCAGTGTACACGTTGTTTATATTTATCCTCATATCAATCCTGTGAAGTTGGTTAGACTGAGAGATAAGTGACTGGCCCAGAGTCACCCAATAAGTTTCATAGTTGAAAAGGGATTTGAACTCAGGTCTTCCCAGGCATAGTCCAGCACTCTAAGCCACACCCGCTCTTTAACACCTTTATTTAAAAAATAAATAAATCTCTAGCCCTTTTACTTGTGGAGAGATAAGGAAAGCTTGCAAGTGGAATTGTACCCAATTGCTCACTAGGAAGTAATATAATTGAATAGCTTTAGACTACCTGTAATTCTGTTCTTAGGCCCCTCACCACAAATTTCTGGCTATGGGCCAGTAACCAAAGGCAAGTGGGTGGAGGATGAGTGTACATAATCACATACGTAATTGTTGCAGATCATGCTTAAGATTTTGTTCTGTTGATCTTCTGAACACTTACTTTCTACTAAAGTCACAGAGTAGTAAGTACACAATGCTCGTAAGGGAATGTCCTTGTCTGTCGTATGTAATGCACGTGTCATCTATGGGCCTATTTGCACATGTATACACATCATTTAATTTCTTCACTACAATGACTTTATGAAGTGACTTCATATACTGTAGGAACATAGAAAACTGCACGATTGAGAATCAGGTCACAGTGTTTAAAGTGATAATGGGTGATATGAAAGCTCTATATGCATATAAGGTCTATAGTGCTGTGCACATATTGCCAAGAACTGAAAGGCCTGATCAGTGAGCTTGAACTGCACATGCACAGCTCAAATGGTGTCAATAATCTGTTAAAGGGTAGGGGGAAGACTAGCCCCTCCTTTATCTTGAACAAATTATTAGCACTAACAGGGACTGTCTTTCAGCCCAAGGAATTGAATACACAACACCTGTTTACATGTACATTTGATCCTGTTGTATTCAGACAGTGAGGCTTTTGTTACATTTAAACCCCAGGTATATTAGTTTTACTTCGAATATTTGTCATCCCATATCACATTAGAGGTACATTAGAGGTAGGAAGTCCTATTATTCTGTGCTGAATTTGTGAACAGCCTCTAACCACTGCCTAGATATTTACTTGCATTGAAGTGAACACAGCCCTTCTTGGATATTACATATTCAGTATGAGTCGTAAGCTGGAAGGAAGCAGGAATGGTTCTAACCAAAGCCTGATATATTTATTCTCAGGATATCTCTGTTGATACCAAGACATTGGCTGTGTGGCCCTTACAGTCCATGATTAACCTTCAGAAACTCCTTTGCAATATGGATCATGGGGACAAGAATGAACTAAAGCTCTCATACATCTTGAAATGGGCATCAGATGTATACCTAGACTCCTTCCGGGGCAGGGGCGTATCTAGGGTGGGGCAGGCAGGGCACATGCCCCGGGCGCCACTTGAAGGGGGGTGCCATTCTTAAAAATTAAATAAAAATAAATAAATAAATAAAATGGCCACCATGCATGCTCAAATGGGCTCTGTGAGGCCCTAGGCCATGCCAGGCCTTGCAGAGGCCATTTGAGCATGCACAGTGGCCATTTTGTTTTCAGTGGCCATTTAAATAAAAAACAAAAAACGGCCACCACACATAATCAAATGGTCCCTGCGAGGCCCTAGAGGCCAGCAGGGGGAGGGGGGACCTTTGTAGACCCCCTACACATGGCCTTTAGGAAGATCCCCTGAAGGGGCTGCAGGTAATTTCTTTAAAAATATATATTATATGTCACTGTACACATATTTAGTTTGGCACTAAGTACAGAGAATCAGAGCTTGTGAATACTGAGCTGAAGCTTATGAGCTAGGATTGTATTCATTTGCTCTTACTTTGCTTCTTGTGATAAGTGAGTTTAATGTGATGTCTTAATAATATGGTTATTAATGGTGAGTTTGTTTTTAAATCAGTGTGAAATCCTTAGTATTAAGGCCCACTGCAAGTTTCTTGCTCTCTTTCTCTCATTTTAACTGTCTTTCTGAAATACTAGAATATATTCCAAGCAGTGACACAGTTTACTTTAATTATTTTCAGAGTATCTGGGAAAAGTCAAATTCTCCATTGATTTTTAAAACTTATATAATAGTGATGCTACAATGCATAGCAGAGAATTAGACAGGCACTTCTGTTTAGTTTTCCAAGTACACCTCCACAGAGTTTTTGGGTATTTCATGAGCCCCAGCATACTGAAATTTGTAGTTTCCCAGCATTTTTTGGTCTGGCTACATCCACTGCTAAATAGTTTTTGAAAGATTAAAAGATTAACAAGCTTGACTTGTATTTTTCATCTGATATTATGGTAAAGTTACCTGAAAGATGGGTGTCAGATGTTTGGACAGGGGGCGCAATTTCAGTGCTTGCCCTAGCCGCTATTACCCCTAGATACGCCTCTTTCCAGGGGCACCTTATATTCTGCAGTCTCCACCATGGTTAATGATAAGATCCTTCATTACACTCCTGTATTAAAGGGTGTGTTTATGTATGTTTTACTTTAGAGTGACAGGACTATGAAAGCCAAAGTGATTCACTTTATCAACATTTGACTTTGCCTCTGTTAATACTGAAATTTTATTATTCTGAGTAGCATATATCAGACCACATGGCAGTACAGATTTAGAGTTTGCTCCATAATGGATTTCCAGTTGAAGTCCCATTGAGAGGGCTGCTGCAATATAAAGAGTTGGATTGCTTTGTCTAATTGATCTCCTCCGTTTTGTAGATATGGTTTCTTTATTCTAAATTTAAAAAACATTGGCTGGCATTGTCATAGCTCAGATCTCTGGCTCAGAAGTCAGAGGAGGAATGGGAGGACTTGGTTGAGAGTGCAGGCTCAGAAGCACAGCAACAGGATTTGGCAGGGAGAAAAGACTCTGGAGCTGAGGAATCAGAACAGCTGACAGACATGAGGGCTGAGGAGGCTGATCAGGAGGAGGCGGGGATTTCGCCTGTCTTGAGAAGACATCTCAAGAGGAAGGTTCAGTGAGAGACACACAGGCGCAGGATATCACAGGAGAGGAAGTAGAAGTGCTGACTTAGGAAAGCCTGGTTGGCTGCCAGTTATCTTGAGCCCTATATTAAGCAGTCTGTTAGTTGCACAGATTGCTGTCAGCAACTTTCGCTTACCGCAGACCGTGTTCCTATTTAGAATTCCTCAACCTTTCGCGTTCTAGTTTGCCCTTGTTCTGTTCTTTCTTGCTCTGTTGTCCCTTGTTCCGTTAATTCCTTGCTCTGTTGTCCCTTGTTCTATTCATTCCTTGCTCTGTTGTTTTCTTTTCAGTTATTACTCAGTTATCGTAGAGGGGGGTACCTAGTTTAGTTCAGGGGACTTTATCCGTTTACTACTATTTTTCTTTGTGAGTCTTTCATTCTCCTTCTTGCAGCTTTGCTGCTGCTTTCTGTTTATCTCACAGGGGAACAGCTGAAGAGGTTGTAAATCCTGTTGGGTTAGCCAAGCTAACAGGTTTACGACAGACATCTAGACTAATACTGTGCTGAAACCATAGGGGGAAGGGATGGTTTTCAATAATCTTCCTTCTCAGAAGTCCACTGTGTCTGTCAAATATGGTTAACCGCCTGACTAAATTTTGGTGGAAGTACCATTGAAATTCATGGTCCTCCTGACTAATTTGTCCTGTTAATTTCAATTGGACTTGCATTGCATAGCCCTAAGGGACATATTTTTGAGAGACACAGTGGGCTTCAGAGAGAAGGGGAGCTTGGCAAAAATTACCCTTTCCCCTTAACACCAGCACAGCATTAAGCTGGATGTCAGCCACTTACTACATATACATTTAATATTTACTACATATAACAAGATTTGATATCTTTTGAATCCATATTGTAGAAAGATGAACCTTTGGGAACAGCTAACAGGTTCAGTTAAAGGTCCATCCTGTTTCCATATTACTGCACTGTTTCTGTTGTCAGCTTTTTTCATGGATAAGTGACCACTTCAGTAGATTTTTCTTTCAACCAGCTTTGGACATACAAGCCAGAACAGTGTGTATCCAGCTACATGTTTTATATATAATGCATACACACATATTCTGGGCCAAGGAAGAAGCAGTCATCATGAAGGGTGAAAACCAAATTTACTTGTATAGCAGTCCTTTCTACAGTTTCTAAAATTTCCAAAGTCTTTGGTCTTATATTTCCAAGATGTTGTTCACTACTATGAAATCTAAGAGCTGGGAATGGAGGAAGGAGGTAGAGCAAAGTGTCAGAGAGTTTGTGTGTTGCCTGTCTTCCTATTTGCCTGTTTTAGTATGGATCCCTCTGTGGATGAGGATGAGGATGGTATTGCATTTTCTTTATTTACAGTGCTAATGCTTTATCTACTGCTGACAAATTCTGAAAGTGATTCCATTTTCATTTTTTGCGTTTCTGTGGTGAACATAATGGAAGTTCAGAATATACTCAGTCCTAATGACAACTAATCATGACAAATAAATGGCAATAATCATCCTGGATAGTATCATAATGCAGTGAAACATGAGAAGTTAAAGACTAAGATAGAAGCCATGTTGCAATAGAATAATATATTATCTCAATTGCATTACAGGAGAACCTCTACTTCCTGAATGTTGCTTATACAAACCACACAATAATTCAGAGTCATGGTATGGCTCAGCAATGATAGCACTTTGGTTCATTTAGATGCCTTTTGGATAAATGAGTTTGTACTCTGTCAGAGTAGATGTTGGGTTAAGGTGTACATAGCTGCTGCTTTCCCTTTTTCTTTAGGTCAGTGGATCTCAAACTGTGTGCTGGAGCACTAACCTAGATCCCTGCACACTCACACACCTCCACGGGAAACAAACTAACCCCCAGGGTATATGCGTGAAAATATGGTACATGTATCTGTTTGTATGTGAAATGTACTCCCAGGTTTATCCCAGGGTGGTGGGGGGAACTGTGCCCCTGGACCAAAAGTCCAAGAAATGGCTTTGGGGACTGAATACAAAGAGAAGTGAAGAACAACAGCTGGGATTCTGTAGGTGTACAGCCTGTGTGCTGCTTCATGTGCTTCCATGCATGCTGAGCTACAAATGTGCCACAGTTTAATCCCAAGGGTCTGCTGGAGCAAAGCTCACGGTGCTTAAATACTAATATGTTAATCTGAACTTCTGGGTCCAAGAGGTTAATACGTTGTTTTTGGTGTTAGTGATTCATTCTGGATAAGGTGGCATTATATATTAGTCCAAAATTGATTTGTTCATTTAAGCCTTCATAGGGTGGGACATGAAAAATACATCTAATTTATAAACGAAAGCTGATAAGCAAATAATTAAGCAATTTATCAAATTCAAAAATACAAGTGAAAGCAGGAGAAATATAAACAGAAGTAAATGTGTGTACACTGGCCCGCATTTGGAAAATAAATGCATGGAAGAAAAGCAGTGAGTGATACATTTGCATCAGGGGAGATTTGAAGCATTTGCCTCATAAGATGAATTCACCAGGATCTGGCTGCTTCATTTATAAGAAGAAGGAGAAACTGCTGTTGTTATGTATCAATGTTACTGTTAACGTTTCTGCCACATATGTTTATCCCAATTTCTCTTCCATCTCACACTAATGGCATCATGTCAACCATATATTCTTTTCAAAGAAGTCCAGAACTAAGTCCAAAAAACTAAAATTGCATCATATTTTCACCTTCTCAATACTGGTATCATTGTATTATGTGAAATGATATTGCTGAGAACTATTTGGAAATCTGTTATGCTGTTTTGTACATTTAAACAAAGTTCTTACTCAAATCAAGCTGCTTTGAAATAAGCTTTTTGATAGTACCTACAGAAATTCTTGTAAGTCTTGTTGAATTATAGACTGTGTTCCTCCCTCCCCCAGTTAATCATAAAAGATGCTCGTTAACATCTTATGTCTGCTCTGTAGGTGCTTGTCCCTCCTGGTACAGTTCTAATGTTGTCTCTGATTGCTACATGTATGCTTTTAATTTTATTTATCATTTATGTCTAATAATAATTGCTTTACAGTTTTTATTCATTCTCACAATGAATTATGTAAGGAAGGTTCCTAATGTTCCCATTTTACAGATAGGGGTCCAAAGAGACTTCCCAAAGTTATTATTTGAGGGGAAAATTTGAGCTAAGACTCAAGCACAGGTCTAACATTATACTTCCTCCACTGAAACATGCTCTAATCTTTATCCAAATTTAAAAGAATTTGGTCTTGGCCTCCTACACCAATAATTACTAAAATATGATTAGAACATTTTTTCAAGAGCTTGGAGGAACCATCCTTTTGCACCATTCAAAAAAATCAACCCCTTTCAGAGTATCATTTGATTCTATTGCTCACAGATGCTGGGCTGTGAGGGAACATCTAGCAATCCTGCAATCCTGGATTTTAAAATTAATGGCCACATCACCTTAAGAGCATGACAGTTTTCTGTTAGTTTTAGATGAACTAATTGGTGATAAGCTTGGGACTTTTTCATCATAGCAGCTACAAAAAAAGCATGTCCTTGATAATGAGTACATCATTATTAGTTCTTAGGACTTTAGCCTAAATGAGGCATATAGCAAGATGCCAATTAGCAAAACATTTTTACAAAGCTGACAGTATGGGGATAATGCAAGGTAGTCACAGTGAGCTTTTCAGTAACCTCTGGCAACCTTCCAGATACAGTGATCTGGAGTCCTCCTCTCCTCATAGTCTCTCCTTTATCCATTGACAATGTCATCAAGCCACATGTACAATGCTTTATCTTTGATTCTTCCCTTTTCCTTACACACACACACACCCCTGCCATATTCAGTCTATTAACTCATATCACTTCTCCCTTTGCAACACTGAAAGAATAAGACCCTTATTCTCTGCCTCCTTGATTAAAACTCTAGTTCATGCCGTGTTCATCTCTTGCCATGACTACAGCAGCTTTCTCCTCTCTGCTCTCACACCTGTCCAGCACTCTGCTGTCAAAATCATTCATCTATTTTATTGCCATGATTATGTCACACCCCTCCTTAAATCCCTACACTGGCTTCCTGACCATTTCCAGATCAAGAACAAGCTTCTCCTTCATATCTTCAAAGTCTTACATGACCTTTGTCCCCAGAGGTATTTTTACCCTTGGACTTCCGGGCCGAAGTCCAGGGCCTCCACACTCCCTGGGGGCCTGCAAATCCTATTCTGGGTGGTGTGGTTGCATTAAAAATGTGTCAAAAATACTGTGGGGGCTCCAAAAGCCTTTAGGTTCAGGCTCCAAAATTACCTAGGTGCACCTCTGCTTGTCTCTTCCTACTTCACAGTTCTCATATCCTGTTACACTCCTGCCCATAACCGTCATTTGTCGGGCTCCAACACCCCCATCTTTCCAAAGGTCTCTTGCTGCCTCAGACATCTCCTTTGTTGCCCCTTATGCTTGGACCTACCTCCAGGAACATTTGCATGGCACTTCCTCTCTTCCTTCCTATCTCTCCTCAAGACCCATTTTTTTCTCTGAAGGCTTGGCACAACCCACTAGTCTCCATGCGCTACTGCAGCCCTCAGGGACATATTTTCAGGAGGCAAAAAGCACTTTCCAAAGGCAAGAGAGATCAACAAAAATCAGCCCCACCCGTGCATGCCTGCTTTAACAGTGAGGGAGTCTCTGGCTGCATTAGGAGCAGCCTCCAGCTGCACGTTCATTTCTTTAGTCACAGTGTCAGCCACTGTCTCTAAATTAGAAGAAAAATCACATCAGGACCTCATTAGGTTAAGCTGCTGTTTGCAAGTAGCAGGAATAGTGTATCATTTTGAGGCTCTTAAAAATTGTGGAGCGCATGACAGAGCTATGCTAGGGAGTAGTCAAAACTGTATGATAGTGAGCATCTCTAATCAAGAATGATATGTTTGAATCTTCCAAGTATCACTAAATTAAAATTTGAAAAGCTTGGCTGGCCACACTAATAATTGGCCTTATCCCAGACCTGATAAGTCAACGAAAAAGAAAAGTGTAAAGCCAAGAAGCTCTTTCTTTCCTGAAGTGGGTAAACATGTGAGAAAGAGGTGCTGTTCCATTGGTTTCCAGCCCTGTTGACACAAATCAGGGTTGAGGAACATATTGCACTGGCTAGGAGGGAAGATATCGTACTCCAGCATGTGGACCAATTGGATCTATAAACAACAAACTTGACCAGGAAGGCTGGCATTGAAATTGCAGCCTCATCAAGCAACTGACTACTGCTCTTTAGGGAAGCTGGCCTCATAACTTTGCAATAGAGCTAAGCTGGTGTCAATCCAAGTCTGCAAGAACAAGAAATCTCTTTCCTGACCCATGCATGCCTATCTGTTTCTGGGTTTTGTACCAAATGATTGTAGTGTTGCCTTTGTGAGTAGCACTAGCACTTACATTACAGTAGTGTGTGTATGTGTGCATGCTGGATTACACCTCAGAGCTGAGGCTTAAAATAACCCTGCATGGCATTTGCCTCCACGTGCCGTACTGTCTGCTTGTTGCAACTTGTCACACAGCCAGCTCATTTTCTTTATGCCACCACAAAATGTTTTTTCCCCACCCCATGCCATAGAGCGCATGATGGGCAACTACATGGAAACTGTTCAGCATGTCATAATTTAGAACTGCCACCAAGTGGCAACCACGATGTGTTAACTGGCCCTGTGTTTTTAAGGACCAAACTAGATGTGGAAGTGGAAGACTCGTTTGTTTAAACTGGGGTCTCCGCACTCACACCTAAAAGCAAAGAGTCTGATTTTTAAGCAAAAGGGCACACAGGTGTTTCCTCTAACAGGGATTCCCAGATGTTGCTGACTACAACTCCCACAATCCCCATGGAAAAGCCGCTGAAGCTGGCAATTCTGGGAGTTGTAGTCAATAACCTCTGGGATCCATCTTAGAGGGAACAGTGGAAGGCACTGAATCTCCTCTGGGCCTATTGCTTAGCCTCTTGCCCTCCCTGGTATGTTTCTACCAACCAGGGTCACTTCCAGTATTGTGGCTGAGTTGAAAAAAGCCTGGAGAGGACACAGAAAGATGACTCACATACTGTGCAGAGGTCTGTAGTTCCAAGAGATGCATATGAACTGCTTGTGAGCCACTCTACAGGCCACCAATGCTCCTTGCTGTGGCAGGGCTGTTCTATGCCTACTAAGCAGTGCATCATCACAGTTGCAATGCTATGATGGGAGTAGTGCTGCCACCGCAATGATGCACTGCTCAATAGGTACAGAGCAGCCCTGCCTCTGCGGGTTGCAGAGTGGCTCACAAGCATCGTGTGGACTTCAGTCTTGGTCTATGGATCTTTGCATGGTGTGAGTCAATATCTGACACCAGGCAAATGCACATTTGGGCTCTTAAGTCCCTGCATGATGCACACATTCCCAAATGCATATTTGTAACATGTACACAGATGAGCACGTTAAGAATATAATGGCCCTTAAATAAGGCATTCTCAGTTGACTGGAGAGGGGAGAAACGTCAAAGAAGAGGACAGCCAGGAGTAGTCTCTAGATGAAAGTTCACCAGGGCGCTTTCCAGATTACACTCTGTTCAGCAGTAAAATGCTTTGGCTTGGCAGGATCATTTTGAAAACGTAAATAGCTTGAGCAACCCTCATACAACGAGAAAATACAGCTATTTATCTGTGACACACATGCAACGTTGTAGGACTAAAACAGAAGGATAAAATCCGAAGAAGTATCTGATCATTGGTCGTAAATAAAGTTCTTCTAAAATCTGAAAGAAAGCATCAGAAATGTGCATGGCAGCTTGCTGACAGCGCAGGGATTGCAAATTTCAAAACACAGGCTGTACAGAAGCACACTTAATGGACAGTAGTGACACTGTTGTGAGCGTGTAATCTGGAAAGCACCCAGAACATGGGCAAGAATTTTAACACTGGAGGAAAAGGCTTTGAAGAATAGAACAAGGATTGAAGAATAGAACAATATCGGACCTCTGAAAAGTATACAGTGTACTGTGCTTGATTGGCCAGCAAACTCGCCTGACCTGACCCCATAGAGAATCTATGGGGCATTGCCAAGAGAAGGATGAGAGACATGAGACCAAACAATGCAGAATTGCTGAAGGCCGCTAATGAAGCATCCTGGTCTTCCATAATACCTTATCAGTGCCACAGGCTGATAGCATCCATGCCACGCCGCATTGAGGCAGTAATTGCTGCAAAAGGGGCCCAAACCAAGTACTGAATACATATGCATGCTTATACTTTTCAGAGGTCCGATATTGTTCTATTCTTCAATCCTTGTCTTCTTGGTTCCATGTAATATTCTAATTTTCTGAGATTGTGGATTTGGGGTTTTCACAATTATAACAAATTAAGGCTTGACTTATCTCGCTTTGCATGTAATGCATCTGTCTCATATATCAGTTTCACCTTTTAATTTGCATTACTGAAATTAATGGACTTTTGCACAATATTCTAATTTTCCAAGTTTCACCTGTATGTTAACCGCTTTGAGCACTCTTGTTGAAAAGTAGTATATAAATATTTATAGTAGTAGCCTGCAGAATTTCAAGAGGCAAGAAACCAAGAAGCAATTCTCAGTTTTCACATATTCAGCCCAACAACAGCTCAATGTCTGTCATACAGGATAATATGCTATACTTGGATTTTTAAACAGGAAATACTGAGCTTGAATATATGTCAAATGTATATTCTTTTTCTTTTTTTCTTTTTTCTTTTTTCTTTTTTTGCAGTTTCACTGTTACGAAAAGACCATGGTGGTCTTGAGAAATATCTCAATGGTATAATAGAGACATCTACTGGTTAAAACGGGGAAACTTTATGGGAATTGGTCTGTGGACATTCTGCCGAAGGCTTGCTTAAAAGATCATTTTTAATCTGGTAACGAAAGTACAGTCTATGCATTTAAATGTGATCTCAGACTTGTATGGCTGAAACATCTCATGGTTTTCAAAAGGAGTAGCATCCGATCATGAAAGATGCAGTTAGTGGCCATAAAAATTTAGTGGGTATAAATCTAATGAAGCACTTTTGCAGAGTTTGCCAAGATTAGTGTTCCACTTACCCAAATGGAGACAATTTGCAAAACTGCTGTAGGTCTACAAGTAGCCTGTGACAATTATGTTGATAGGCAAAATACTGGGTTTATCCAGAGGATCTGGGCAGTGTACAACAACTTTTAAAAAGACATAAAAACACACAATTCAAAACACAGTGCTAAAAACAATATAAAAACAATTCAAAAACAATTAACACAATTTAAAACCAATTAAAATACTTTTTTTAAAAAACCAACACTTTACAAGCTTTGGAAGGCCAGGCCAAACAAATATGTTTTAGGGCTCTCTTAAAGCCCTCTCTTATGCCAGAGAAGCATCTAGGCCATAATGAGCCAACTATGTTATTTTTAAAAGCACTGAATATGAATATTAAAAGTCTGACACACATGACAAGCAACTCAAGTACAAGACAAGGGAATAAGAATGAAGCTGCACAATCAGCAAACTCACACTGCACCGTTTCAGACTACAGAGGTGGAATTGGGTCTTTGAATATCCTTCCATATAAAGACTCTTGATGCGCAGAAAATTAGCACATCAGGGAGCAGAGCTGCATCCTCATCTCTCCCCAGTTTGCTAGATTTCTATATGTATGGAGTGATTTTCCTTAAGGGGGAGCATTCAGACATGCTATTCCCTTCCGATGTGATACATTTCAAGAGCTGCAAGACTGTTAATCATCAGTTTGACTCTCAGAATTTTCATTTCATGTTGTTGCTTAATGCAGCATCTGTGGCTCCAAGTAATAAAGAATACTAGCTGATCCAGTGCAGAGCATCTGTGCCCCTAGTTCACTGCCACCTTCTCCCCACCACCACCACCACTTTTTTGCCTGCCCACCCCTGCCCATCGTCTTCTCCCCCCACCTACCCCCATCTCCTCCTTTTGCACCGCCCACCCCCGCTTTCTGGCTATCCACCAGCTGGCCAGCCAGCTGCTGGTCACAGGCGCTCAGCCGCCCACTGACATTTTCTTCGACCAGCCACCACCACCACCACTGCTGCCATATTCTTTCTCTGGCCCATCCCGTGGCTATCCAGCAGTTCTCCGAACTCTCTGAAGAGTTGCCATGCATGGGATTAGCCACAGGTTTGAGAGAATTATATATAAAGAAGATTGAGAATATCACCCATTCCAGAATATCTCTCTCTTTTGGGACCACTTCAATGTCACATTTCCCTTTTTGCAAAGATATAATAGGATATGACTCAAAATCCTTTTTTTTTTTAAATGCCTCAAGTGTTGGGTTAGATGTGTATATTCAAAGTGTAATAGAGCCACAAATCAAAGACTGTTGAGTCCCTTCTCCAGCAAGCATCTCATGCTCTCGGCCACCTGATACTACAAAGATTTGTGGCTTTGGCTATTTTTTTTAATTTCCGACACTTATTTTTAAAATACAAGTCAAAAACACAATATTGGCAGCAGACTTAATTCTTTTAATCTTTTCTGTTATGTGTTATTTAACTATCTTAAGCTTTACTTACTTTAACTCTTATTAGTAAGGCAAGGATTTGTCTTTTTTTGTTGTGCCACCTGTAACCCATCAAGTACAGTGAGGGTATCAAATATTGAGGCCATTCACACATGCAGCCTAACCCAGGCTAGGGATGCCCAGCCAGGGTTAGGCTGCTCGTAAGAACTGCCGGGATTGGGCCCGATCACAGCGGGCCAGCACCCCCTAGCCCAGCTTTTCAGATCAGCTGCTAGCTGAGGTTAAGGGAGCGAGCGCTCCCTTAACACAGGCTTGCTACTTGTGACTGAGCCAGGCTGCTTCCAGCCTGGCCATACACAGAGAGAGGTGTCTAGAGTGCCTGTCTCTTGGGAGAATCTCCCAATGCATCACATGTGTTGCACAGTGCATTGTAGGATTCCCGGAGGCCAGGACACGTCATCCCGGTCTCCAGAACTGCGCACTGCTCCACGCAGCACTGCTCGTCTGGCAGCACGGCTTGCACTACCAAAACAACTCGCTCATCGGTGGGGGGGGAGGTGAGTTTACCCAGCCTTCTCCACACACACCACCCGCTGCCCTGCCCGCCTGCTTGTGTGAACAACCTCAAAGAATGAATTTGTCAAATATTCTAAGGCATCCATCTACAGCTACATGATCTAGAGCAGAGATAGCAACCTTGGCTCTCTAACTGTTATCATACAACTCGTATCATACAATCATTTGTGGCTGGGGATGATGGGAGTTAGCAATAGCACTTACATTTATATACCGCTCTATAGCTGGAAGCTCTCTAAGCGGTTTACAATGATTTAGCATATTGCCCCCCAACATTCTGGGTACTCATTTTACCGACCTCAGAAGGATGGAAGGCTGAGTCAACCTTGAGCCCCTGGTCAGGATCGAACAGATTGTTACCTTCTGGTTACAGGGCGGCAGTTTTACCACTGCACCACCAGGGGCTCAGTTGTAGTTGTAGTTCAAGAACAGCTGGAGATCCAAAGTTGCCTGCCCCTGCTCTAGAGCCTCTTTCAACTTGAAAAACTATCATCCCGGCTGACCAATAATTGCCAATGGTTAGATGAGTGCAGCCCTATGCATGTTTGCTCAGAAGTAAGTTGCACTGTGTTAAATGGAGCTTACTTTTAGGTGATGTGCATATAATTGCCACTTTTTAATCCAGAACTAGGGATTTGAAGCCAGCCCGAAAATTGTCAGGCAGCCAAGGCAGATGAATCAGCAATGCGTAAGTCAGAAAATAATGATGGAGGTTTGTAGCTACAATGCTTTCAGCCATAGCTGAACAAGGAAACAGATCTGACAGATGATGACAGACATTTGTTTTGGAGAAGTTCAAGCTTCATATGTGTGTAATGTGGTTATGTTACTGTCAGGGCTAACGATAGGCAGAGATGACAAAAGTGACAGGTGATTTATGGGTGCCTTAAATTAAACAGGAACACAAATGTGAAATATGTGTATAGAGAACACTTAAATTCAAAATGATTCCAGCAATAAAACAACATTCCATTGATAATACAATGGGGAGTCAGTGTGATGCAGGGTGCAATGACATCTAGGCCATATTGTGCTGCATACTATTAGATGTTTCAAGCAGCAGTTTCTGAGTTTCCATTCTGTTCCTGCATAAGACATCCTTTCTTTTGAAACCAGATCCCATTACGTCCCAAGATTTTATTTTTCTTCAGATTTCTCAGGTTCCAATCAGTGTTCCCTCTAACATGGAATCCCAGTTGTTGTTGACTACAACTCCCAGAATCCACAGATTCAATGGCTTTTGCTTGGGGATTATGGGAGTTGTTGTCAACAACTTCTGGGAATCCCTGTTAGAGGGAACACCGGTTCCAATCCCTGCTGAGCTGTGAAGCTGACTATCTTGGGCATGTCTCAACCTAACCTGTCTCATGGTTGTTGTAAAACTGAAACTAAAGCTGCTTTGAAGTTCAGGTGACAAGCATAATAATGTGGACTGGATAGGATCACCATCAAGAAATACTAAGTATTCTTGTTTAGCACCATTTCACCAATGGACCAGTTATGCTAATCCAGTTATCTATGTAAAAGTTAGAATACAATTGTCAAATTGTATACAAGAGCCAGTGTGGTGTAGTGGTTAGGGTGTCGGACCAGAACCAGGGAGACTTGAGTTCAAATCCCCATTCAGCCATGAAACTCACTGGGTGACTCTGGGCCAGTCAATTCTCTCTCAGCCTAACCTACCACACAGGGTTATTGCGAGGATAAACATAACCATACCCACACCACTCTGGGTTCCTGGGAGGAAGTAAATGTATATAAACATAAAAGTTTTTAAAAATGGCTATAAATGTTTTTTTAAAAAATATTTATTTGTTGTATTGTCCAAACACATAGCAAGATGAACGGGGCCCATGTTCGGTCCCAGCCCCGCCAGACCTGTTGGGCACACGCAGCATGCCCCTCATGGGTGACATGTGCGAGGAGGCATGGCCAGAACCCCAGAAGGACCACACAAACCCTTCGGAGCTCATTTCCCATTCCCAACCGTGTCTGTTGCTGGGTGCACTTTTTGTTCATTTTCTCCCTTGCAGAGAGAGCAAACAAGATGTGCACCCAGCAACAAAGACGGCTGAGAAATGAGACTCGCGGGGAGGGCCAAGTCCGGCAGCGCCCAGGAGCTGGACAGTCTGGGATCTTTGAACCTGTCCCCCCTATTATAACTCCGCCTCTGATACGGCCTGGGCCAGCATTTCTCAACAGCTGGGCTGTAGGGATATACGCGGAACCAGCTCTGCTCTCAGATCAGAAGGAGGAAGTAACATTTAAAGTTGCTAAGTTCTGTGAGGCAGCTAAGAAGGCTAGACAACAGATGGTAAATCAGATTATGCTAACGGGAAATTGCTGATTAGGATGAGTCCATGTTCCTGATTATATTATGTATATATTATTACTATATTACGTGTATTATTATGTATGTAAATTTTGGTCTATGACCGTAAATAAACATGACTGACTGATTGACTGACCGTGGAACCAGCAACTGCTGCTTCAAAGGTGGGGGGGGTAGCTTTAAGGACTGGGGAGGGTGCTCTTACCACCCGCTGCTGGCACCGTCCTTAAGAATGGCCCCATGGGGTGGCAGCATACCTTCTTGCTGCCCCGGTGCATCGCAGACCAGAACTGCCCAGGGCGCGTGCACACCTCACAGTGTGCACGCAAGCAAGCACTCTGGGCACTTCTGGGTATTTCTGGTCTGCGATGCACCAGGGCAGCAAGGAGGTACACTTTTTTAAAGGACAGTGCTGGTGAGGAAAATGTGGCCGTGGGGGGAGGGGCTGTAAGAGCACCCTCCCCAGTCCTTCAAGCTATTCTCCCCCACCTTCAAACCTGCCGAACCGCTGGGCTTTCAAACTGTTCAGAGGTCTGTAAAAGGGCCTCCGAACTGGTTCCGTGCACATCCCTCGTGTGCCACACTGACTTGCTCTGAGTCAGCTCCAGCACTGCATTGTTTAAACTACCCGCTTTGGGAGCTGAGACACCCCACATTGCACTGAGAAGGACAAGTCCATCCTGGTACATAAGGGAGTAAACACCCCACTTTTGAAGCTAATTAACTGCATAATGCACCCGGAGGGACATACCCTTCCCATTAATTTAGGGGTAAGTCAGTTCCAAAAACAGGGAGCTGACTCAAAGTGATTGGTATCACCTGAAGGGGGAAAGTCTAAAGCAACCACTCAGAAACAGTGTCACTCTAAGATTAAATTATTGCTAATTGTTAGGTGGCATTTGAGGGGGTGCTTAAGGAGAAAGGAAGCAAAAATACATTAAAAAACATAAAAATCACATGGCACAAAAAAGGAGGTGTGTTTGTGTTTGGTGGGCAGCATGCCCCATTTCTTTTTTAAAAAAGCAACTGTGCCTTGGGATGAAAAAAGTTGGGAAGCACTGCTGTAGGTAATAAATCACATTGCAATCAATAGCAAAATGAACTGCCTTCCTCTTGTTTGGAATTGCTTTGCTTATTCAGCTGTTTCCAAAAATCTGACAATTAGTACTTATGAATACCACATTTGTCAGTTGTCTCTTCCCATTTTTCTTGTTCTTTTGTATATTTTTTATGTAGTAGAATATTCAGCACCACATTTGTGGACAGCTCAACAAACTGCCAGTTTGTGCTATTTATTAGCAGAATGTAGAGTGAACTTGAAATAAAAGCCAATGATCATTCTGGGTATACACATTATGGCCAATGATGCAAAATACAGCATTCATGTAATCTATCATATCGAGATGAAAATTCCTCAAACAGCCAGTACAGCAGCAAAATAGGAGTGAACTTTTCTTGAAGTGGCAAATTAATTCCAGTCTGACCACACAGACGCACGCACACACACAAATCATTTCCAGCACATTACACATATCAGACGGAATCCAGAGTAGATCTGACTATATTTTAGTTTTCACTTGTATGATTGTTATGTGTTTCTTCTGTAATAAAGAGGACAATAATGATGAGTAGATCTAAATAAGCAAGTTGCCATTGCATTCCATCCAAGTCATACATTGGGCATAATTTTTCCCTCAGAGTTACTTAGATATTTGCCCGCAATGTATAAAAGGTTAACTATGCTTATTGGAAACAATAGAACTTAAGCACAACACACTTTCACTGGATTGGGACCACTGGCTGATATCCAGAGCAACCTAACGTGCAGAGTCTTATACTTTTGCACAAAAGCACAAATACTTTGAAGAGTTCACCCATGCTCCGATGTGCTCCTTAAATCAGAAACACAACACATTGCAGACAGTCAAGTGATGTGCTTCCAGCACTTTTGGAGCCATGAATAAGCTCTTCAAAGTATTTGCATTCTTACCGAAACTTGCAGAACTGCCCACATTGGGCTGCAAGCCCATAGCAATGTGGGGGGATTAGCACCACCATGTGAGGCTTCTCAGAATATCAGCCACTGTATTTAGAAAGCTAGAAGTGCTGAGCTATCCACCAAGTAAAGTCTCTGTGCTATTTTGTCACTCATCTCTGACTGTAAATGGCTGCCTTTCACACAGCCATGTAGTGTTCCTGTTAATGAAACTGCCTCGAGGGTGATTGGCCTGCACCCCCTAGTTTGGACGAATGTGGGGAATTTAGCTCAAAAGGGGAGACCATTCCAATCAGCCTTAATTTGTGCAAGCATATGAACTCAAGAAAATTGGCTTGAGAGAGAGGTTTGAATTAAATCAAAAAGGAGTTTATTACAAATAAAATCAGACTAAATTACTACGTGGCCCTAGTTTAAAGGCACTACAAATATGTTAAGGCACATTTAGCTTAAAGACTATTGTAAGGCACATTTAGCTTAAAGTTCTAAATTATGTGTAAATTCCCAGGTGAGCTAGAGAGGTATTTTAAGATAGAAGGCAAGATTTCAGAAATAAGATAAAGTGATAGGTTCAGCCCCGGGCAAGAGGCTAGCTATATCACCTGTCCTGAAGAGGGGAACACCAAGGTGGTCTGCTGGAATTTCTTGTTGCAGTCCGATGGGTTCCAGAGTGAGAGGCACTGAGATTTTTTCGCAGTGGGAGTCCCAGGTATAATATACACGAGAAAGCACACTGGGTCATAGAATTTGGGATACTTATATCCCAAAACGTGCCTTGAGGGCACTTATCTTTTGTCCTGCTCTGCTGAACAGGGGAGCACAGACAAGCTTTTTTGGAATGCATTGTATCTTGGTCCTTCCTGGGTAGGAATGTGTATGAATCGCCTATGGCATTCAAGGCTGATTGTGAGGACAACTGGAGTGTGCAGGTATGTTTAAAGAATATCCTGTGCTGGGAAGGGCTTCCCAATAATTCTATCAAGAGTTTCAATGGGCACCTCTTCAAAAGTTACACCACCGACTCATCCCTATTGTAATGGAGGCTGTAGTTGCACTTGTCTTATCTGTCTTTTCTTCCTGGCTTGATGGCCAGGTATTGTCTCTCTTTGAGAGAGGAAGAGGGGAGTGTAGATTTCATTCCAAGGCTGAAATGATCTTAGATGCGAACCCATTGCAGTAGCTAGTCCTGGGAGTCTGCTTAGCTGGGCACCCCTTATAGAGAGTGTGAAGCTAATCCCCTTTCCAATTTGTGGGGCTTGTAGTCAAATCTAGGGGCGACCACTGCCAACTAAGCAACTTGTCCCCATGTATAACATGGGCTGGAAGCTCACATTGTGGTGCAGCTCCTGAGCATAGCAAAAAAGTGCAATCTCCGAGCCTGGCGATGCAGTTGCAACTAGGGAGGCTTCTGGGAGCAGGCAGAATAAGCTCAGCTGGTAACATAACTGAACTTTTAAAAACAATTCAAGAAACGTTATTTTAAAAAGCAGAAATAACTACTTAATAGCTGAGTGTAAAGAGTTAGATTACTTATATTCCATGCTGAGTTGCATTTTGTTGTTGAGTTAACATTGCTGTACTCAAAGCTAGTTGAAGTCAATGGCAAGACTCGCATAATACACTTTGGCTCCGTTTCCAGTTGTTCAAATGAGCTAACTCTTCTTGTATGTTACATACTTGCTGTTCATATACTATTGATCATAAGATATTGATTTTCTGTCTGGATGGCCTCCCATTCTTCAACAAACTAAAGATTACATAAGCTGACTTAATATTTCACTCTAACATTGATGATGCATCTTTAAAATACTGATAATCAGTCATATGTACATGAAGTAATGTAAAAAAATATACATTTTGTTGCCTACATATTTAAAAAGGTCAATATGTCCTTATGAAATCATCCAGAAACAAGTTTTGTTTTTAAAGGATGGTGGAGGTATGTAAATTCCCGGTAAGACTCAGTCAGTTGCAGTCTGTGTGGCTGCTTCATATGCATAGGTAAGAGCATAAACCATGATTATTGATGGGGATGGTAAGGGGGAAAAGAGAAATAGTTTGAATATGACAAATATTTTATATACCAGTTTTCAACAAAAGTTCCCAAAGCAGTTTAAAGTGTGCCGTCAAGTCAAGTTTGACTCCTGGCATCCACAGAGCCCTGTGGTTTTCTTTGGTAGAATACAGGAGGGGTTTACCATTGCCTCCTCCCACACAGTATAAGATGATGCCTTTCAGCATTTTCCTATATTGCTACTGCCCAATATAGGTGTTTCCCATAGTCTGGGAAACATACCAGTGGGGATTTGAACTGGCAATCTTCTACATGTTAGTCAAGCATTTCCCCTCTGCACCACTTAAGGTGAGAGATATAAATAAACAAATAAATGGTTCCCTGTCCCCAAAGGACTCACAATCTAAAAAAGAAAGACAAAGTGACAAAATGAGATCGACACTAGCAACATCCACTGGAGGAATGCTGTGCTAGGAATGGATAGGGCCAGTTGCTCTCCTCCTGCTAAATAAGGAGAATCACCACTTTCAAAAGGTTCCTCTTTGCTCAGTTAGCAGGGGAATGAGAAATGGGTACACCAGAAGGAGCAATGAAGCAAAACAATAAAATTAAAGGGCTAATTTACACATGCATGTATATGAGCCTTGTTAATCCCTAATCATTTGGTTACTCAACACTGAATGACTCTAAGCTACATACATGAGCTGTTTCAGTTGACAAATGTGTTTGAGCTGACGTCAGATAGGGGTGTGCAGAACCGGTTCGAATCAAACCTGGTTCAATTTGAACCAGCCCAGTTCAACCAGTTTGACCCCAAAAGAGGGGACCTGTCCAAGTTCAAACCAAACCCGGTTCGGTTCAGACTAGTTTGAGTGCCTTGCTTGTAAAGGGGAATTTGGTGTGGATCCCTCTTTTACAAGCAAAAGGGGATTCCCTGCCTAAAAAGAGGCTGAGGGGTGGGCAAGAGTGAACCTTACCAGCTGTGGTGGTCCTTCTCAGTTTGGCCCAGTTCAATAGCATGAACTGAACTGCCAGCTCTGATGAAACAGTCCGTGTACCAGCGGTTTGGTTTGAATTTTGTTCGAATTCAAACCAAATCACCGCTGCTGGTTCCGTGCACACCCCTAACAGCAGATAAGAAAGTTCTATTTATGATTATAAATCTTTGATGGCTAATTCACACATATTGATGCTAACTCGAAGTAGTGATGAATATGCATGCCCAGATGTGCTGTCCTGGATGATGATATGTTGCAGTGTGTGGGTGCACAGAGCTAATAGAAGAGGGACAAAGGAGGGCTCCATTGGATCCTAGGATAATCTTATTAAATTGAGCTTCTCCTGTGAGAAATTGTACTCTAATCTGTAAGTGCCTCAGGATGGAGATCCATGTTTTTGTCCTTTAAAGTACCATGCACAGTGACTGCATATCCAAAGAATTAACAATAAAAGTAATAAAAATAATGCAGAGAGATGTTAAAAAATAAGAGGAAGATATAGCAAATATAGGGACAGGATGAGTTCTAAAAAATAAAGGCCAACATCTTGACTTAACGCCTCTTAAGCATGAGTCCACATGCATGTGGGAGATAGGATTTTCACTGCTCTCCCCTCTCCCATTATTGCCCTTTTTATTACAGAAACAGGAGTGCTTCCACTGAACACATGCCTCTTTTGGCTGCACCTGTGCAACATTAGAATGTCAGCCCGTGATATAAAGTATAGGAAGACAACAATGACATATATCAATATACCGCTTTTCAACAAAAGTTCCCAAAGCAGTTTACATAGAGAAATAAAAATAAATAAGGATGGATCCCAGTCCCCAAAGGGCTCACCATCGAAAAAGAAACATAAGACAGACACCAGGAGCAGCCACTAGAGGGATGCTGTGCTGGGGCTGGATAGGGCCAATTGCTCTCCTCATTCCTGCTCAATAAAGAGAATCACTACTTTTTAAAAGTGCCTCTTCACTCAGTTAGCAGGGGACTGGCAATATTCCAGTACAGTCATTTTAGTCTGTATCTAACTTGCTGCATTTTAGTTCTTTTCAGCTGGGTTTTAATAATAGTGACTTGCATTTGATTATATATAGCAACTTCTTGCATCGGTAAGAGGGATGGAAGAATGTCTGTCGCACTACATCTTTTATGTTTCCATTCATCCTCTTCCCCTTCTATATAATGATGTTCAAATTGTTCTGTTATAGTGATGGATGAGATGAAAAAGCAAATTAGGTGCACAGGAACAAAGCCAGCTTTTAATGCCAGTTAAAAACTGGAGACATACCAACAGAGACTACAGATATATACTAAATATTTAACACTTAGGAGAAAAAAGGGGGTGTTATTCACAAATCATTTCACAAAACCAGAGTTCTATCTAGAAATATTTTTAGCACTATACATGTTTCTTTTATCTTGTAACTGGAATGAAGTATAATATACAAGAGACATCTCATGTGTATGCAGAATATCGTGGTAAAGACAGGAAGTAAAATTAAAGTTTTGTCCTGATGTGACATAATTGAAGTGAAATGCTGAGGATTTATTTTGTTTCTTTAAACAAAGTACAGCAGAGAATAAGGCTGGGTCTACACATGGAACAGAATGAGATGGTACAATGGATTGTAGCACTTTGGACTAGAAGTGAGGGAGACCACTTTTGAATACTCTTCATTTAAAAAACAAAAACAAAAAACACCCTACCTGCAAATAGAAAAAGTAACATTTCTGGTAGAAAGGTTCCAACCCAGTCTTTTGCCTGCTTTGCTGGTTTTCTTTGTGTGAGGAATCTTTAATATAGGAAAACATTTTTTTTTTAAAGTGGATTCCTCATCTGTAGCCCAACGTGGTACAGTCCATTCCAGAATTTAAACATGCTTCCATCTTCTGCTCCATGTGTAAGACAAGGACCAAGAGCAATTATTTTTGAGACAGATACTGCTGTTCTGAAAAGAGCAGAAGAGTTGCCTAGGAGTGTCATGGGGAAACTGAGCTTGTAGAGTTGCTGGCAATACATCCATTGTAATTAGAGCCTTCCCAATCCTTCTGACTTTGCAGCTTTTTGTTGAGAGCAACCAATGAAAAGTGAGACATGATAAAATTGGATTTAATACAGTCATAACTTTATTAACATAGTAAATTGGCCAAGAAATTGCTTCCTAAGGGTAACAGGGTGTCGCACATACAACTGACACCTGAAGCTATGGGAAGACTGCCTGGATCCACCTATTGCACTTGTGCCCCATTCCCTTTATGGGTCTAAGATCCTTAAACACAAAGCCCAGAAGTCTCTTTTACTGAGTAGCACCTGAGATGGGAACTGAATCAAGCTGCCATTCAGCCACAATCAATGCACACTCAACAAATTATCCAATCATTGATAATCAGTGAGAACAATCAGTGAGAATTTCCAACCAATGAGAATTTCTCCAATTTAAAATTTGTTGTAAGCTGCTCTGAGTTGGTACAGGGAGGGAAAGTGGGGCAGATTTTTTTTAAACTTCATTTTTATTTAAAAATGTGTATTGTCAGATAATTTAACTGTTTTCATTATTTTAATGTTGTAACTGTTGTTGATTCTATTTCTAATTTTGATATATTTTGTAAACTGTCCAGATTTTATATATATGTTGGGTGGTCTAGAAATATACTAAATAATTAAACATTCAGTGCCAGACTACAATAAATTGCCAGACTACAATAAATTGTCTGCATCTGATAAAGGCATTGGTAGTAACCTATAACATTTGATTATGGAATAGCACGATATCTTACCAAACTGATGCAATGTGTTTTAGTAGGATGTTGCTAAAAGATATTCTTGTTCTTTCTGAAAGTCCTACACATTAGAACAGGGTGCTCTTAACCTAAGTGTGTTTTGATAAGGAAAGCCTAAACATTTGGAACATATTTGCTAGTACCAAACAGTTCTATGTGGAACATAGGAACAAAGAAAGCTGCCATATACTGAGTCAGACCATTGGTCTATCTAGTTCAGTATTGTCTTCACAGACTGGCAGTGGCTTCTCCATGGTTGCAGACAGGAATCTCTCTCAGCCCTATCTTGGAGAAGCCAGGGAGGGAACATGAAACCTTCTGCTCTTCCCAGAGCGGCTCCATCCCCTGAGGGGAATATCTTACAGTGCTCACATATCAAGACTCCCATTCATATGCAACCAGGGCAGATGCTGCTTAGCTAAGGAGACAAGTCATGCTTGCTACCACAAGACCAGCTCTCCTCTCATGTGGCATATTCAAGGCCTCCAAATGTTTCACACTATTTTAGACTCTTCAGGCTCAACTCATGAGAGGCTTGGCTTTTAATCCTAAATATAATCATGAGGAAACAAGGCCTGTGGAACTTTTAAAAATGTATTTTGCAATCAAGTTCTGCTTAAGAATTGGCTGACCATGTGATTACCAACCTTACCACATGCACAGCCTTCTTCTTCCTCAAGGCCCTCCCAAGGCTCTGATCCTGCTTCTTCTGGGAGTGGCAGTGCACCAGCAACCTGGGAGAAGCAGGCTGTTGCATGCACTAAGGAGAGACATGAGGTGCCTTGGCATAGAGAGGCCTGCCAAAACAATCCACATACTCTGAGCACAAAGGGGCCAGTGCCAAGTTGTGCGTTGGGGAGGGCGCTGCACTGGACCTCCTCAGCATCTGGTCAGCAAGAGGCTGGCACTGAGTCTTTCCCTTTCCACTTTCAAAGGGTAGAAGGGAGAGTTGCCACCAAAGAACTCCCCTTGAAGCCTGGGAGGAAGAAGAGCTACTGCTACCACTGCGTTCAGTGGCACGTCTTCCCCTCCCAACCTTCTGCTGCCAAGTCCTTCCGCAGCAACTACTTCCCCTCCTAGCAGCCTTTATTCCAAATACCTCTGTGTCAGGGGCCTTTGGGAGGAAGCCCATTGAGTTATGGGGAAGGCAGGAGAAGGAGAAGCTGCCATGCAAGTCTCTGTTCACCCAGCAGCTCCTCCTCCCATCCTTCCCATGGGAGGGGAGGGGAGCAGAGAGCACCCCCAGATGTCACAATGGCACAGGGACTTCCAAAACACTCCGATTTGCAGATGGAGGGTGCCCAGTGGTGAATTCAACAGGGTGAGTCTGTCAGCTGACTCGCATTACTCTACCACCACAAAGGACCTTTGCTCAACCTGTTTGACCTGTGATGCTACTCAAGAGGTGGCAGGATAAGGAGGCTATACTGGCTTCTCACAAGAAGCTTCCTTGAAAAAGGAACTATGGGGGAGGATCAGGTGTGCACTCACTTCTCTAGATCAAAGCCTTTGCACACTACAAAGGTCATGTTCAGCTAGACAGGAAATATCCTGGAAAATTCTGGTTTGCAGATGAGAACTGTCAAAGTCAGGACTGATACCTCGAGTGCCAACAACTATTGCCTTGTCATGCCTCAGAATAAGGGAAAATATGGGATGAAGCAGAAACATTTGTAAACATTACTTAGGAGGCTTCAGTCTTGTTTAGTTATACTTCAGAACTGAAATACCCTTCGGGAGCCTTACATTTTACTGGGACCATCATGTATCAGTTGTCACAACCAAGACAGAATTTGTTGTTGTGCAGGGAGAGGGAGGGAGAGAGAGAGAGACCCCTCATCATCAACAGTAAACAGTTTGAAATGAACAAATATGTACCAAAGTTTTACTTTTTGTACTTCATTGTCTAAATAGAACAGAAAAGAGAACTGAAAAGTTGCTTGAGTACTTTTAATTAAACACTTTTGGCATTTTATGGGGGGAAATACATTTCCAAATGATGCAATTTGGTAAATTTGTTCAACATGACCACAACATATTTTCAGATAAGGCTGCCCATTTTCTTTTAACTTGCAAATAATTGCAGTAAGTGCTAAAAATGTGAAATGCTGAAAGATGCTGGACTTTTTTCCTTATATTTCTTGTACGGTAATTGAAAACAACTTAATGATTCTTAAATGCTTTCAGTGATTGAACATTTATCTGAATGACTGTCACACTGATCATTGTGTACAGTAGCTAGAAATGGAAATTTTATATCTTTATGGTACAGACCATGGTGGTTACTAGCCTCGTGGTAGTGCCCGCCCACTTAGGTACTCTGTGAAAGTGGTGCCTCTGACAGACTAGTGACTAAGCCTCAGTGCAGGAGTTGTTGGCTTAACCTCATATAATTATTATATGAGGTTAATAACTTATTATAATATAAGCTATTGCATTAGAAACCATTTGCACATCTGCTAACATTATGCCATTGCAGTTCTCTCCCCCACCCCCCGCATCATTTTAAAATTATGGACCAATTTGCATACACACTTGTGGTTGGTGAATTTGTGCTAAAGAGCCAAGGCAATGTGCATTTGGAACTTACTCAATAGGTTCCACTTTCAGTGTTTTATTAGTTGCCATATTTTCTCTAGGCTACAGAGAAGTCATTTTCTCCTGCGATAGACATTCTTTAATGGTGCCAGTAGTAACTCCAAAAGACATACAAATATTTAAATGATAAAACCCCTCAACACACACATTTACTTGTCCAACCAATAAAATGTCCCTGTACACACCTTTGATATTCACACTTGGTACATAGATGATATTTACAGGACAATCGCAAATTATTTCAGAGATCACATTGGGAAATAGGTTATCTCTAAGGGGAAGGGATCTCTAAGTAGGGATGATGCACTAGCACTTTGGAGGCACTGGAATGAACTAATCAATAGTGCTATAGTGGATCCTGCCTCATTGGACTGAGCTAAATAGGACAACTTCCAGTTATATCTGTGTAATCTTTCTGTGGCTGAACTTAAAGCATCCATTATAATTTCCTAACCACAGATTTGTTTATTCTTGTTTTACAGATTTTGGCCATCGTGTCCATTTTGTTCATTGTGCTGTCGACCATTGCTTTATCACTCAACACCCTACCTGAGCTTCAAGTAATTGATGAATTTGGACAACTGAATGACAACCCCCAACTAGCACATGTAGAAGCTGTGTGTATAGCTTGGTTTACTATGGAGTACCTTTTGCGTTTTCTGTCATCTCCAAATAAGTGGAAATTCTTCAAAGGTCCTTTAAATGTGATTGACTTGCTGGCCATTTTGCCATATTATGTCACGATTTTTCTCACAGAGTCCAACAAAAGTGTGCTGCAGTTCCAAAATGTCCGTCGTGTGGTTCAGATATTCAGAATCATGAGGATACTAAGGATCCTTAAACTTGCCAGACATTCTACAGGCCTTCAGTCTTTAGGATTTACCCTCCGGAGGAGTTACAATGAATTAGGTTTACTGATATTATTTTTAGCAATGGGAATTATGATATTTTCCAGCCTTGTATTTTTTGCTGAGAAGGATGAAGATGCTACAAAATTTACCAGTATCCCTGCATCATTTTGGTGGGCCACTATCACTATGACTACTGTAGGTTATGGTGATATTTATCCTAAAACTTTACTAGGTAAAATTGTTGGAGGCTTGTGCTGTATTGCTGGAGTTCTAGTAATAGCCCTACCCATTCCCATTATAGTAAACAATTTCTCAGAATTTTACAAGGAGCAAAAACGGCAGGAGAAAGCTATTAAAAGAAGGGAGGCACTTGAGCGAGCAAAAAGAAATGGAAGCATTGTTTCAATGAATCTAAAAGATGCATTTGCTCGCAGCATGGAACTGATTGATGTAGCTGTAGATTCCGGTAAGACTGAAGAACCAGCCAATTCGAAAGAGACTCCTGATGATAACCACCTATCTCCAAGTCGGTGGAAATGGGCCAGAAGGACAATGTCTGAGACAAGCTCTAATAAGTCCTTAGAGAACAAATACCAGGAAGTGAGCCAGCAAGATTCCCATGAACAACTAAACAACACTGCAGCAACCTCCAGCCCCCAACACTTGAGTGCTCAGAAACTTGAAATGTTATATAATGAAATTACTAAAACTCAGTCTCAGCCAAATCTTAATGCCACTTACCAAGACCCATCAGCAAAGCCTCCCCTGTATGAGGAGGAAATAGAAATGGAAGAGGTTGTTGGAAAGGGAGAACCATCAACATCTGGTCCCAGAGATATTGTAACTGACATGAGAAGTACTTCTAGCATTGACAGCTTTGCAAGCTGTGCCACCGATTTCACCGAGACAGACCGGTCCCCACTTCCTCCATATACCAGCTCTCACCTGCAACTGAGGTTCCCGGTGGAGTCTGCCAGTTTAGAAGACCAAAGAGCAAAGAGTTCTCAGTTTTTCTCACACTCAAGAGATAAAATGTTTGCCCCCAGAGACATCACCTTTGAGTACTGCCCAGTTGATGCCACCATGAACATTGACAACACGGGCTCCCAGTCTCTGCTTCATAGTCATTTGCACTTCGAAAGTGCTATGGAAAGTCCCAAAAGTTCTCTGAAAGGAAGCAATCCGTTAAAGTCTAGGTCTCTTAAAGTTAATTTTAAGGAAAGCAGAGGCAGTGCTCCACAAACACCACCAAGCACTGCCAGGCCATTGCCAGTAACAGCAGCGGGGGACTTCATGCAATCCACCCCTCAGCATATCAGCACCATTCTCTTAGAAGAGAATTCACCCCAAGGGGAAAGACCCTTGCTTGGCGCCGATGCACCCGTAGTTTGCCAGGGAATTTCAAAAAAATCCTCCCCTCTGTTTCCAAAACAAAAGCTTTTTACTTTCCCTCCAAAAGAGAGGAGAAGCTTCACTGAAATAGATACTGGAGATGAAGATGACTTCATGGAGATTCCTGGCATAAAACATGACAAGCAACAGGATATCAAGACAAACTGCTTTGGGGATAAACACAAAGATGGCAATCATTTAGCAGAAGAGCCTCACATCAGCTCTTCTTCACCCAAAAGCTTGGGTCACAACTGTACTCAAGACATTTATCATGTTGGGGGGGAAGTGAAAGTGGACAGTACGCAAGAAGGTCACAAAATGGAAAACCACTTGTTTCCCCCTGAAATCCATACAAATCCTGGAGACACTGGTTATTGTCCTACACGAGAAACCAGCATGTGACTAGTTAATAGAGCAATAATTACAAAAACTCATTTCTTAAAACCACAGTTAGTTATCCCTATGAACTAAAACATGGGAAGCCTCAAAAGTACATAAAATGTTATTTTTGCATGGCATGAAGACTTGTTTAGTTTAAGTACTGTTTAATTTAAAAGTGGAAATCTGCTTTTTTGTAACAAATAAAATCAGGAAAAAAATGATGCAAGAACAGTAAGTAAAATAAAGAGCTCTTTTAGGAGCCCATCTTCTGCAATGTCTGACATTTTTGATCCTTTCACTTATGATTGTAGATAAGTTTTTAAAAACTCTTAACTTTTTTTTCTTGGTTATAATGAATTTTTGAATTTGCACATGAAAGGACAAAATGTCAATGCATGTGTTCTAATGGTGTGAAACAAGGTGCTTTGAGCCTGCAAAATGCATAATTTGTAAATAGTTTGGGTTTGGGGGGAGATCTACAGTTATCAAGAATCTGTGGAAAATATGTTTCCTGGGACACAGGTACTTCCTTCACAGCCTGCTGCCTGGAGGATTTGTACAGACTTATGTTGCAAAATTGCAACTTCTTAAAGCAACTCACCTATCTTGCTTTCTATTTAAAAGCTCATAAAGTATAAGCTGTTGGTTTTTAAGTAAGTTACAGTGTTCTACATTTATTTGTGAAGTAAATCATAGTTCCAATATTTTGATTTGCATAGACTTCACTGATGCACTTGTATTTTTGAATAAATTTTTGTTAAGATTGTGCAGGATTTAATGACCAGAAATTGAAAAGTTGCTCTAAAACCTGCCAAAATCAAAACAAAGACAAGACACCATTATGTCATATAACAACATTGTTTCTGTGGCAATAAAATGTGCCAAATGGCCATCAAAAGTGATTATTTTATATTAAAGTTTAACATTTTATATTACAGTTATGATCACTGTATGCAATATTGTTAAAACCTTTTATTTTTAGAAGAGGGTTTTTGTTGTATATTTGCCTCTAATATGTCTTTGGGAGCTCTGTGTCATTTGCCCACCACTTTTCACCACTCAGCACCCCATTTTCTAGATGCTTCTTGATTTCAGAATGCCAATGAAAATGTTCCATGAATCAACAAAGAAGAACAGCTACTTAATAAGCAAAATGGTTTGCCGTTTCAATGGGCTTGAGCTCTGTCTCAGCTTTGGAAGCTTGCTTTGATTTGGATGGATTGACTATCAGGTTTTTCATGTACCTATTGCTATTAGGAGATGGAAAACTATCATTTGAAAATTCCCGTATTTCATTTTTTCATGATCACGTGCATGCAGTTCTCATTAGTGGGAGCAAAGCTCTCCTAATGTAAGATTATCCAGTATGTGAATTTTCAAACATTTGTCTGCCAAATTCCCATCTCTATTTCTACAGATCTACAAAATCTACTTAATACATGGAATGTTTTCAAAGCACAAAACTAAATATTTGACTTTAATAAAGTGATCTATTTTAATTGTCTGGTAAAAATAAATGTTTTAATTTTTGTATTGGTTCTTCATCAACATGAAGGCTGCCCCAATTACACTGATTTTGTACAGTGCAGAACACAGACTCTTCTAAAATCCCATTAGCTTCAACAGAACAACTAAGTAGAACTTAGATTTTCAAAATGTTACTCTTTTTCTTTTTCTTTCTTTTTTCTTTTTGCTATACAGCAGTTTTCCAAGAGGGAATTGCAAGCTTGATCTTTTAGGCCTTAGGTTTGCTTTGTAAGAACCATATAGCCAAACATATATTAACTCTTAGGACCAAATAACAACCATGGGGTGGAGGTGGGGGGGGTCAGTTTTAATTTGCTGTTTGAATCCCTTTTAATACTTGCCTTTGTTTTTAAATAAAATATCTCCAGGTATCAACTTCAGCCCTGGAGTAAAATGTCATTTCTATAAAACAATGTCTGGTCATTAAGTCTCAAAAGTACAAGTTTGTTCTTCATGGCTGTCCAGGTAATTCTATTTCTGCAGATAATTTAACTTAATTATGTGGCACTCTGCTTAACCCTTGTCAGTGACCTATTCATGAACCTCCTTTATTTATTTGTCTGGTTTTATTGATATTTTCATTGACTGAGACTGAATGTTAGCCAGCTTTTTAAAATACATTGCTCCATAATTCCTGTACAGTTCTTTGACATCACAGTCATGTTTGCTCTGCCTTTATAGCGTGAAGCATACAAAGTCCAATAAGAAAAGTTAAATCAAACCTTGACTTTAGGTTGAAATTTTGCATTAATCCAATCAGAGCTTGGTGAGTGATTTCAATGAAGTCATGGCTTCACTCATATTTGTTACCCAGGGAAAACTCTCATGGCTGTTCTTGAGCTGTAAGTCTAAGCCCTAATGCTAAAATATGCTCTTTACATAAGAAATAATGAAGTCTTCTGCATCTTCAGATCCCTTCTGTTGTACTTCAGATGAAGTTGAGGAACAGAGACTACTGTTCCTAATGATGTGGCTTTGCTTCATTCCATAGTTGTGTTCATCCCATCTCCCAAGCCAAGTCCACCACACTGCACTCTGGAAGCCCTTTGCTAGTGATTACTGAATAAAGAAAGAGTAACGAAGCCTTTGTGTTTATGACTCACGTAGGTGGTTAGGAGTAGTCCAACAGTTTTGCTAAAACTTGATAAATCAACACAAGAGAATGGTTTTGAAACACACAAAAGCCTTTTTGTGCTGATTTCAGAATCATGAACGTATTTTTGAGAGCAGAAAAAGACATGAAACCGCATTCATTTTGTAGAGCATAAAAGCCTGTATAAAGATTTTGCCATTTAAATGCACAATGCCCACTTCCTACAATTGATATTAGAACTAAAATGTTAGCATACCTGTAAAGTCATGTTACTGTAAGGTATGCTATCTGAACTGACATTACCCATGGCATGCAAGCAACACTATGCTGTACTAAATGCTAAGCAATGCTAAGCACTACCCATGTATCCACTGGCTTCATAGGGAACACCATATTACTACCACTCCCTATTCTTTATCATGGAAACCTCTCAGCACAGTTCCATAGCAGTCTTTTGATATGCATGCATGTGGATCAGATGGTTCTGCTATATCAGGGTTCTTGTTTTTAGTCAATAAGCAAGTCCAGATTAAGGGTTCCCCCCCACTCCAATTCATGGAATATTTGATTGAATTTTTAAACACTGAGATTTTTCTTCCAGGTAATGCCTTTAATATTGTTCGGCCTGAGCGATTCCTCCCTCCCACACACTGAAAAACATTTTGTCACAATAAACATTTTAAAAGAAGAAAAGGGGGAGCTACTCTCACAGTACAGCAGGAAATGCAGCTGCAACAAGGGAGAAAAAGAGAGAGCATCTGTGAGTACACAAAGCATGTTTTAGAAGAGAGTACACCTATGTTTCTTCTGTACACTTTAATCATGATAGCTGCTACCACAATGGCCAGCATTAAGGCTTTTGTTTCAGCCTTAGTTCACTTGTGTTGTCTGTTCAACTACTGCTATGGAGCTCAAAGTCACACTGATATCAAACACCATTCCTTGTAGTGGTGGGTTGCTCATTTAAAAGGTACAACTCTCTAGCCAGGTTCTTCAGTTGAATACAAGTATGCCTATTATGGAGCGGCTGCCTAAAAGTTTAGAAACTTTGGCAAGGATGCTTTTCTAACTATACAAGATTATAAAATCACAATATATTTGCAGCAGTGTGAATTTAGGGCTTTTTACCCACCCTCACCCCAGTTTTTCTAGATTAGACCCAAGGGTATTCACATATGCTGAAGTAATCACATTGTTTATGATTACTCTGACTTCCTAGAAAAGGAAATTGCATATGATGAAGGTAGGAACCAGAATGGAATCAGTGAAAACATTCAGGTGGCTACACTGGATAGACTCTTCCAAAACGTTTTCCATAATATCAAGATAACATACATTGTTCTATCTAGTCCATCCTGGAGTCACAAAATGTGGGTATAATCAAGGAGGTTCTAACATACACTACATTTTTGACAATTTAATATCCCACATGGGCATAGGTGGATACAGCCATAGGTGGAGGATGTTATTTCCAGGAAAATGCACCACTATTCCGAATTCAGCAGCTTGTCAAAACCATAGGAAAACTATGATATTATAGACTATTTCACTGAAGTGAAGGCAGAAGAAAATTATAATCCTCTGAATTCATAGGGACAATCCAATAATTTCTTTAATATCCTCTGCCTGAACATGGGCTGCTTTCCAAAGCATCTCTTTTCTCTTCCTGTCTCAGCCCAGCTGACATCTACCTGGCACTTGATCACTGGCTTGGCTTTGTTCTGTGATAACTGGGAGGTCGTAATTGCTGGCAACTCACCAAGCAGACTTAGTTGTGTACAGATTATAGTTTTTCAGAGAGTTGGAAGCATTGTTGTGGACCTGGCACGCCTGCAATTTGTGTGTGTGTGATGTTCAAACTGGCTTTGCAGGTTTTGGTAGTGATATGCAATCTGTTCAGTTCATGTTAAAATATACTCTTCCTTAGGGGCAAATAAAAGTCTTATTCCAGTGAGGAAGAGAAACTAAGAATGTAGTTCTAGGTAAACCGCAACTATAGTTTATCTCATTAGAATAAGGCAATGCTTTGTGGGGGGAGGCTGTGGAAGGCTAATGCTGAAAGGCACTGAGGATGGGACATATATCAATTTCAAGTTTGCAGCTCGGGGTGCATTTTTATGCTGCCCCCGTTTCTTCTTGCAGGTTTTACAGCACATCAAATTATACCTGCAAAAAGCAGAACAAGTTGCTAGAAGTGTAGCCGGCACTGCTGCAATGTGCATTTTGATTTGTCTATCATGGGAGCCCATATTATAGTATCTATGATCAGTAGACTACTCCCCTGTGCCTGGAGCACGTTTGAAACTGTTTTTAAGGTTTCATTTTTAAAAATTTAGAGCATGGGGGGGGAAAGGATAACTATTTGCATATAAACTCATGCAAATTTTCAGGGGTGGGAATGAAACTTACTATGCTAGAAGTTGTTTGCAATTTTTATCTGGTCACTTTCACATCTCATTTAAATGCTGTGGGCTAAGGAGAGTGGTAGCTGTCAGGAATTTGATAAATGGGAACAACAGGCTTCTTAATTGGGCTCCCTAGTCTCCCCACTCCTCCATTGCATTTACACAGTTATCAAGCTCCTGGTAGCAGCCCTAGGTCATGGTAGCAGCCCAGAGAAGTTACTCCAAAGAAACAGTTTTGTCCACAACCTTAAGGATGTGCATGAGCATGCCCCAGGGTTTTTCCAGCTCCACAGTACAAAAACACCTACAAAAGACTGCGGCTTAGGGTTAGGAGAGCTATGGATTAGGTTTCAATGTATGAAGCTGCCTTATGAGTCAGACCATTGGTCCACCCAGCTCAGAATTATCAACACTGATTGGCAGTGGCTGTCCAGGGCTTTCAACAGGGGTCTTTCCCAGCCCTACCCGGAGATACCCAGGGTAAAATCTAGGCATATCTGCACACAAAGCATGTGCTCTACCAGTGAGCTGCAGTCCCCTCCTAATAGCATGAAGGCAGTGAGTGGAAAAGCAAAATCAACAGATCTCTCCCTTAAGTATTTTGCACTCAACTGTTTGGATCTTGGCCTCCTTACCTTTCAACTGCTGTTTTGAATAAAATGACTAGATCATTTCTACAATGATAGTGAGGATTTTTCAAAGAGAAAGAATACAGTGGCCTGAGTGAGTGATTGTTCTGAGGTGCACCGTGCTGTTGCCCCCTTATTGGTATCTCACAGGAGCATTCAAAACACTGTCATCATTAAGTGTCAAATGCTTTGGAGAGACTGAGCAATGTCAGTTGTGAAGCAGTAATTCTGCGGTCACACAAGGTGTGTGTGTGTAATCAACAGCAACTCCACTAAAATTAAAACTGTTTATAGAAGCAAAAATAGTCTGCTGCCAATTTCAAGTGTAGCTACTTCTGATTTATAATAAATGAGAAAATAGCCAGGCCTGCAGCACATTTACTACCCATTTGCTGAACATAAATGGCTGCCTCTTAAGTGCACAGTGCACATAATCAGCCTCTCAGCCGTGTGTGTTTGTATCTGCCTGAAGGGAACATAGGTAGCCTTTCCCCCTTATTATTTTATGAAATTACTGTTCTTTTGTTTTGCCACATTTCCATTATTTCCATTATTTTGCTGTCTGTTGTGATCATCATAATGCTCATGCAAGGAAGTTCAGGGTTCACTTGTATGATATTCTTGTATCCATAGATTCCCATGTGCAAACAGACACATTGGCTGACACATTATGCGGGGGGGGCCCTCTGATTTAACCTTTCCACTGTAACCCCACATGCGGTATTGCACGCTGCTCAAGAGGGTTCCCTATTCCTCTGGAGGCTTTTTCATGGGGGCTGCTGTGGAGGAAAAAATCAGCTCCCTCCCTTGAGTGAGTGGAAGTGCCCTTCAGCTCATATACAAAGACAATCCTCAGAAAACAAAAATGTTTGCTTACATCTGCAGTTTATACAGCTTATAGCTGAGGCAAAGACATTTTCTGTCTATCTCCAAGAATGAACAAACCAACCTCAAATTCCTGAATATGGGACAGAGTTTTAGATTTATACATCTGTGCATTTTCACAAGTTATGCAGCGCTTTAGCCACATGCATCATATGCAAGTCAGTGACAGTCATGCAGATAAAATTAAACATTTAGGGATCAGTTTTCGGTGTGAAAAAACCAAAACAAACAAAAAAACCAAACCAGAGCTCAGCACTTAGCCTGTTGCATTGTGCTCATTGTAAATAATCACTGAATATGTACTATTTCATATTTATACATTATAAGTTCTCGCTTGTATTTGTTTCCTAACTACAGTAGCATGACTTCAGTTTAATTAATTGTATCTTTGTTTTCTTCTATGGATGCTACAAATGCTGCAGGGGGTGGGAGGGAAAGCACAACAGTATTTTATTTTTTTTAATGTCTCTTGACACCATGACTGTGTCTTCACTGTTGCTTACATTTTCAAGGAATGGCAGCATTTCATTGTAAACTGCTATACTAACAGCATATCCTTAAAAAATAAAACCATACTGTCAGTAGAAGATACATGCATATATGATAAGTCTCATCTAATCTCATTCATCTGCCTTTGCAAAATGCCCCATCTAATGTGGGAAACGTATGCTGCTTTTGTTGTATATACTGTCTGTCTTTTAGGAGTGGGGCAAGGCTGAACATTACAGTGTTCTTGGAGGGCATTTTGCAATGGTAACAGCATCAGACGTGCTTTGTTGCATTACTGTATTTACTAGAAATGTTTTGGTTTCATCTTTTTCTGTAGAGAATACCACTTTAACTTTTTTTTTCTCTCCACTGTCCATCTTACACCATTAATAGAACTTCACATATAATGGTATTTGTATCAATGTTTCCATATCAGCTGCATTTTAATGTCATGAAAAGGAAACACGGTTTTATTTTAATTTTTGTTCTACTAGATTTTGCTGATCAACTAAATACTTCTACACCAATCAGCATATAAATATGCATGTGGTAGTCTGTACTGTACAGTTGTTCAACATCAAAATATTTGTTTATTTTCTGTCAAATGTCTGTAAATTGAATGGCATTGTTCTCCATTTCAGTCTGCTAGAATAAGCAGGATAGTAAATAAATGAGTAAATGAATCATCTGTGTCTCATTTCAGTTTTCTGCATGAAGCCACTTTACATGAAGCCATTGCATACATAGCAAAATGCCAACCCATAGTGTCTATGGGATTATTATTTTTAAAGGAGGGGGGAAACTCTACTGCAAGTTATATAGAATTATGAACTATAGGAAGGTATACATGCTTTGCACTTATGTACTTTTCTTCAGTAGTGAAGTACTTCAATATTTTCCATGTAAGGCATCTCAGGCAGCAGGGCTGGGAAACAGGCAGAATTGAGCATAATACTTCAAGGGCATGCCTGCAGTTTTTCCGATTCATTCCATTTTGAGTTCACCCTTACTGTCCATCTAGTTCTTGTTAGGAAGTGCCTTTCCTTTAGGTAACTACTATCAGGGCTCACTTATCTTAAACTAGGATGGCTCAAAGTAATGCTGAATTATATCCATGCACCTATCTCCAATTTTTTCCAGACATTTACACAGCACCAGTACTCCAAGTCACACACACAAAAAGGGGTTCTCCCTTTTTAAAATCCCAGAAAATAAGTAGTATATATGGGGAATAAGTGCACACTTTTGAACCAAAACAATAGAGACTCTGGAGTGGTTGGCAAAATGTCCCAACAGTGGAAGAGCAGGGAGTGGCCTCAAGGAAGAACACTGTGATCCAAGAACTGTATGCTGCATAAAGGTTAGTAACTGTTTAGTTAAGTATTTGCTCTCTTGCTCTAACAACAGGAAGTAGAGTACTAATTAGGATAGGATGTAAGGTGAGGTGCAAGATGTACAAGTTTTTCATTGTGCATTCAGATATAGCAATTAACCCATAAGCATCAGTGCCGACATATCCTTAATAATACCCAAACATAAGATGACCAAAGTTCCATCTAGTACAACATTCTGTTCCTCACACTGCCCAAACAGATCTCACCTGCAATTGCTCCCTAGAAACTGGTAATTAGTAGTATACTGTCTCTGAACACATTGCCATATAGTCATCATGATGAATAGCCATTGATAGACTTATTTTCCATAAATGTGTCCACTCCCCTTTTTAAGACCATCTAAGCTGTTGGTTGTCATCACATCCTATGGCAACGAATTCCATACTTATGCACTGTGTGAAGAATTACTGGCTGACATACCACACAAGGGGACATCAACCCAGTAATGTTGCATATACTCAAGTTGCACAAACACAAAAACTCTGCAACTACTACCCAACTAAGTCCATTGGAAATAATGGGCTTACTCTTGTGTAAGATCATTTGCACAACTTGTTTGCGTGCAATGTTACTGAGCTGATGTACCCTTGTGTGGTATATTGGACACCTTCTTTGGTCTGTCTTGAATCTATTGCTAATCTGTTTCACAGGATGACTGCCCCTGCACACATACTCAGGTGTTAGCATTATTAAAAAGGGAGAAAAAGTTCCCTCTATCTACTTTCTCCACACCATGCATACATTTTATAACCCTTTAGCTTTCATGTAATGATGGATGTGCCTAAAGAAGGTAGGCATTATTTACAAATCAATAATATATCCTATTGAAGAGAAAGTGTTTAACTATGTCTGAATTGTCCTCTTTGTCTTAAGGACTAAGCTCTGGCACCCACTGAATGATTATTAGCATTTTCTCCAATCTCCAGTGTCCTGTAATCCATACGCTGTGGATATAGGGACCATCTGAATCTAGTCTGTAGCCCTCATAGTCATAAAAGGCAACAATTACCTATGTGACTTCCTGTCTCTGGTTTACAGAGCAAAGGATGCACTGGTGGAGAGAGAGAGAGAGGGAGGGAAGGAGGGAGGGAGAGAGGAAGACAGAAAGCAGCCCAACAAAACTTCCCAACTAAGTGCACTGAAGCAGCTTTTTTTTTTGCTTTGCTTTTTTTTTTACACCATGCCCCAGGAAGCCCTCTGTTCCACCTGAAAATTGCATAACCCTCCTCTGGGAAAGAGGTGGGTGTCTAATATTATGCTTCCTTGCTGCACTGTGCAGTTGGTTGGGAAGTTCAGTCAGACTGCTCTCTCAATACATCCTTGCTCTGTACGCCAGCCATTGTGTCTGAAATCATCAGTCGGTCCAAGGGATTTTCAATCTATCTCATTAGTTCTCTTTTTTAAAATCAAATATCATACACTAAATTTAGCTGTAATTAATGAATTAAGACCTGGATATTCCCAATTCTTTCCATATACAACCAAAGTGAATACATTAATAAGGGGGAAATGGATCAATTATCCATTTAACGAGTTAATAAAGTATTTTACTTAATTTGAGAAAAACAACTCTTAACTGGCCAACAAGTCATTTCTGCTGTTATATTTGTTCATTATAATTATGAAGTATTCTTTACACCACACTGAAATATCAATATAGGATGTGTAGGGGATTTGAGGCTTTGGGGAGTGGTGTTTTGTTTTTTCTCGTTTGTTTGTCAGAGCCTTGGGAGCTGTCAGCATAAGTGGATTGGGGAGGCAGAGCCAGTAACAAAAAAAAGCAGCTTTTTAAAAAGATAAGTTTTATTTATTAAAGGCAGAACAATACAGAGTATGATGTCACCGAATACATTTTAAAAAAAATCTTCTTACACAGCTTGTACAAAAATTTACAGTGGCAGAATAATGAATTTTGACATCACAATCCCTAAATTCCAGGGTAATTTTGCTGCAGGACAGGGAGGGAGCAAGGGGTGCTGCTTGGTGGGGTGGGGAGCTGGAGAAAAATTGTTGGGAGATAAAGTAAAAGGAATCCTAAGCACTCAAAGACAGAGAGATTAAAGATGGCACAGATTGCCCCAACACAGCCAGCCAGCTTTGCAGTTTAGGCTAGAAAGGAATGAGGAATAAGCTTCAAAGCCTAAAGAGCTACTTTAGGTAAGCCAGGAGCTCCCGAACTACCTAACACTCACCTCTGGTATATATATGACCTCCCGGTAATCAACATGTTTGGCTGAATAGTTTTCAGCAAAGATTGGATTATGGGTTGTTGTTGTTTTTCCTTTAAAAGGTCAAGCATGAAATGCTTATGTTTAGTAGACCAACATAATTTGTACATGAAAACATAATACTCTCATAGGAATTATGAATCAACATCTTTGTGTATAAGAAGTTTCTTTTAATGGTTCACAGCCACAAAAATATGGGGAGAAGACAAGAAGCTGTGGGGAGGCATCAGCTGGTGTTTCACTTCACTTAGTGAAATGGCTCAGGCTATCAGGACTCGCATGGACTCCAACTTGAAGAAGAATTAGCACACCCCAGCCTTTGCTGGTTCAACTGCTCCTTCTTTGAGCTGTTGTCTCCATCCGCTATGGGGAGGCATGATAGAGGTGTATACAATTATGCATCAAGTAGAGAGAGTGGACAGAGAGGAAAATTTCTCCGTCTCTCACAACACTAGAATCAGGAGTCATCCCATGAAACTGAAGGCCAGGAAATTTAGGACAAAAAAAGGAAGTACTTTTTCACACAGCACATTATTAGTCTATAGAATTCTCTGCCATGTGATGTGGTGATGGCCACTAGCCTGGATGGCATTAAAAGGGGCTTAGACACTAGTGTAAACATGCTTTAGCCTTCTTTTATCCCAGCTACAACCAGTCTCTCCTTTTGAGATCTAAACAAGTGGAAGAATATTGAATAGAAACTTTGTGATTGAAGCATTATGGCCCAGAGAAAAATGGCAAATGATATAAATTCTAGTGAGTAAACTGACTGGGCAAATTATTTTTTAAAATATCTACACAAGACTCCATAACATCCAAACACTCTACTCAATTTTTCCTCTGCCATTTAAAAATAAAAATTACATTAAGCAGATATGCTGAATTTCACTTGCCTCCAGTCAGTCTACAGATGTGATTGGTATGGGAAATCTGCTTATGTTTCTGCATAAATAACTATACAGTAGTAGGAATTCTTGCACAGTGCAAATATGAAATTCAGTTACCATGGATACACATGCATGCATGCATTCCAAAATCTACCTCCCATAAATATTTCTGCCACTGAATATTTCTTAAAACTAAAAGGAATAAACATTGCTCAAGGGAATTCATGTAAAAGTGATTAATGAATATGCATGACATCCTACACACATTTTTTATTCTTTTCCCATACACCCTTCCTAGAATCATCCAGGTACAATGATACTTTAATCTCTTTTGCAAACATTGGTTAGATTATTAGAATTAGAACTGAGGGGGGGGGGATAGGTTGCACTACTTTAGTTATTTACGCCTTTGTATTATTTCAACTGAACAAATATGAATGCATATAGAAGATAAATATGAATATATACTTTGAAGTATACATTAGACAGTTTAAATTACATGAAATTAGTATTGCTTATCATTACTGAAGTAAAAAATCATTAGCATTCTTATCTTGCATTTCCATTATTTGTACAATTTAAAAGGAGGACCCTTTGCTTATGCACTCTATTCAAGCATCTGCTTTATTTAATTCTGCTATCTGAATAGCTTCTAAACTTAACCCAGCCACTATTTTTTTAATTTTATGTTTTCCTTTCAGTGTCTTCTATATGAGTCAAGACTCTCTCTTATTGACTTTTTTGCAACATGCACTTTTTTAAAAAAGCAAATGGAATGGGAACATGCAAAAATGAACATTAACATAACCTACAGGAAGGGGAGGGGATGTTCATACTGGAAGCTAAACAAAAGGGAATTTGTGCATTGTAATAGGGCATATGCATTTTGAGATGAAAGGTAAGGTATTTAGGTTGCCAGTTGCCACATGTTTGTCTAATCAAGGGCAGTACATAAGAAAAGATTCTAGAGACAGCAAAAGCCAAATTAGAGACCTTAGAAGAATTCAAAGTCTCAGTTGCAATCCTGCCTTGGCGAACCAGGTGAGCTTGCAAGGCCAGATGGCAGATAGGGCTATAAAACCAACTGAACCCAGATAAAAAGGCAGTTACAATTTTCACTGCAAGACTATGGCTTGTTCTCTACAAAGCGGCTCTTTGTGCCCATCTCTCAACATGCCTTCTGTGTCATACCCAGAAACGAGATGATGAGCCCAATAGGGTCATTGTTGCTGTCGCTGTCATCATCTCTATTTTGTAGATGGGGTACAAGGGATGAAGGAATACTGACTTGTCGAAGGCCAGGCAGTGAGCTGATGACTTGCATGGCATTTGAACTCCCCAGTTTACAACTTTTACTCTTTAGTGGTATTGCCCAAGTTTCCACAAAATGTAAAGGGTGAAAGGGGATGCAGAAGAACAACTGTAGGGTACCCCAGAATAATCAAGCTACGTACAGATACAGTTCCAGGTGGGCAGCAGATTACCAGAAAAATGTTATTTCAACAGCAAACCACAAAACTGAGAAAAAACACAGGACTACTCATAATGTGATAGGTAAAGTGTGCCGTCGAGTCGGTGTCGACTCCTGGCGACCAGAGAGCCCTGTGGTTGTCTTTGGTAGAATACAAGAGTGGTTAACCATTGCCTCCTCCTGAGCAGTATGAGATGATGCCTTTCATCATCTTCCTATATCACTGCTGCCCAATATAGGTGTTTCCCGGGCAGCAGCGATATAGGAAGATGCTGAAAGGCATCATCTCATACTGCACAGGAGAAGGCAATGGTAAACCCTGCCTATATTCTACCAAAGACAACCACAGGGCTCTCTGGTCGCCATAGTCTGGGAAACATACCAGCGGGTATTCCAACTGGCAACCTCTGGCTTGCTAGTCAAGTCATTTCCACTCTGCTCCATTAGGTGGCTCGTAATATGATGCCCACTTCCAATTTAAGCAAATCACTAACAGTTCTTTCATACCATAAAAAGCAAGGACCCACTGTGCTGTGTTACTCCTTTGGGAACTCTTCAGCTGCTGAAAGGAAAAGGCTTTATTAAATCCTATCACTCCTGAGGGATCTCTTTGTAGACAGAATGAGAAGCAAAGTTAATGTCGCTCTCTGCTCCATTCTCAAACCACATTCTGTTGGAATGTAATGAGTCCCCACAGAATATATTTGCAATATACAGAAGGGTGTACACATACAAGTCCCATCACCATAATGGTTCTCTCTAGAAAATGGTGTGAGCACTGAAATAGTAGTTTTTGCAAGCTTAATTGCAAACTGTTGAATAATTTGTGGGCTAATTAAATAATTTTTGCCAATCTCAGTGATTGTATTTATTTTAGAGTTTACCCTCTAACCTGGAACTTTTAGGATATAATACGCCAAAAGATAAACATTGAGGCGGTATATAAATGCATAAGATAAAATATACCCATTGCCAAATACAGTATTTATCATTATCAAGCTTTCCTCAGTTGCTGGACTAGGGCTAGTGACAGTTCTCTTTCATGGGTCTATGTAAGCCACCAGCTTTTTAGAAGAAACAACTTCTCCAGATATAATCCCACTGAGCAGCTACAGTATCTACCGCGACACACACATACAGTGGGTATAGGAAAGAATCACCCCCTTTGATAGACCTTAAATTCTGGTTCCCTTACATCCTGAAATGAAAACACAAAGAAAATTCCCTTCACCAGCTGTACTTATCCAATGCAACCTATAACATCCAACTGAAAAACATCACAATTACAGTCCAGAAAAAGTGTCAGAAACAAAAAACAAGAATTACTGAGATTGAAAAAGGATCACCACCCCCCATAATGTCAATATTTTGTTGAACCACCTTTTGCTTTAATAACAGCCTTGAGTCTGTTGGGATACTTCTCTATCAACCTTGCACATCTAGACGGAGCAATATTTGCCCACTCCTCCATACAGAACTGTTCAGGTTCGGTCACATTGGATGGTAGGTGTTGGTGGACTGCTATCTTCAAATCTCTCCACAGATTTTCTATGGGATTTAGGTCTGGGCTCTGACTGGGCCACATGAGGACGTTCACTTTTTTCTCCTTCAGCCACTGTGTGGTCAATTTTGCTGTGTGCTTCGGATCGTTGTCATGTTGAAAGGTGAATCTTCTGCCCATCCTCAACTGTCTGACAGAGGGTAGCAGGTTTTCTTCCAGAATCTGATGGTATTTTGCCCCATCCATTTTTCCTTCTACCCTAACGAGAGCCCCAGTCCCTGAGGCAGAGAAACACCCCCACAACAGGATGCTGCCACCTCCATGCTTCACTGTAGGTATGGTGTGTTGTGGATGGTGAGCTGCGTTGGATTTACGCCAGGTGTACTGTTTGGTGTTGAGGCCAAATAGTTCAATCTTGGTCTCATCTGACCATAAGACCTTTTTCCATTTGGCAGCAGAATCTTCAAGGTGCCTTCTGAAATTGCTCGTGAAATTGTTGTCACATGCACAGAACAACCACTCTTTGCCGTGAAGTCCTTTAACTCCTTCAGAGTGGCCATTGGCCTCTTGGTAACCTCTCTTACCAGTTTCATCCTTGCTCTTCCATCCAGTTTGGAGGGCCGACCGGATCCAGGGAGGATAGCAGTCCACCAACACCTACCATCCAATGTGACCGAACTTGAACAGTTCTGTATGGAGGAGTGGGCAAATATTGCTCCGTCTAGATGTGCAAGGTTGATAGAGAAGTATCCCAACAGACTCAAGGCTGTTATTAAAGCAAAAGGTGGTTCAACAAAATATTGACATTGGGGGGGGTGATCCTTTTTCAATCTCAGTAATTCTTGTTTTTTGTTTCTGACACTTTTTCTGGACTGTAATTGTGATGTTTTTCAGTTGGATGTTATAGGTTGCATTGGATAAGTACAGCTGGTGAAGGGAATTTTCTTTGTGTTTTCATTTCAGGATGTAAGGGAACCAGAATTTAAGGTCTATCAAAGGGGGTGATTCTTTCCTATACCCACTGTACGTGCTATGTTTCGTAGGACTGACAAAGATTAAGATTTCAATACTAGCATTGGCAAACCAGTTTGTTTGTTCAAACCTCCATTCAGTTTTCTGCACCTAGGCTATCTGGTATATCTTACTACCCAAAACAGAAACTGGCTCTCAAAGCTACGCATGACGCCTAGCAACGACAAAATTTCAACACACACACACGAGCTCCTGTAAATCACTGACAGCGACCTGACTGAAATCCTGCTTGCAGCAGCCACGCTTTTGCCTCACTTAGGAGCCAGCCTGGGACCACTGCGCTGCGGCAAGGAAAGTTGTGCCCGCAGAACACATGGCGAGCTGGCCAGACGACACTAATTCCGCAATCCCCACGTGCCTCGACATCCCCCGAGGATTACTTCGCCTGTGACCTTTTCTCAGCCTCTCACGCACACGCAGGCCTTTCAGTATAAGCCGCTTCTCTCCGCCCTCCTTCCGCTTCCCTGACATAAAGGGAAACAAATGCCCCGCACGAGAACCCTGGAGGAACGACACGCATCCCCTGACGTACGAAGCGACTCAGCTGCCATGCAAATTGCCGGGAGGGCAAGAGAGACCACCACCTCCCACCGCTGCAATCCAGGGCCTGGGGAAATAACGAGGGAATCCCTAATGGGCTGCAAAGCCTTTCGCTCTTTCGTGTTCAGAACTGACGGCAGTAGCTGCGCCTTCTTGCTTTTGCTCTTGCCGCCCGCTGCCGCACTCCGCCGCCCCCGCTTAGCATGGTCATTAATACTGGGATGGGAGCTCTTTCCCACTCATCGGTCCTCTCTATCCCCGTTGAGGGCGGAGCTGTCTAGGTTTTGCAACCCAAAGGGGAAGAATGAAAGACCCAATAAAACTGTAACTACGTTTCCGTTTCCTAATCGAACATGCGAGGGTAAAGAATAGGGTGACAGGAAATCCGTAGAAAGAAGAAAGCTCACTGACTACTTTATTTACCTTAAGCCAAAACTAGGGTCTCACCCCCCACAATTTTTTTTAAATAAAAAACCAGGAGGTCATCTTAAATTCAGAGTCCTGCTCCTTTTGAGTAAATGCAGGTTTAACCTGTATTTAACCTCTACTTTCTAAAGGGGTCATCTTAAATTTAGTATATCATCCTCGATTAGGGTAAATACGGTAATCGAGAGCGGCACTAGGGAGGCGTGGCCAGAACAGAATCCGATGACGTATGAGGACGGTAGACGTAAGGAGGTCGGGCCCTGGCCATCAGCAGCGCGCGCGACTTGAAAAATGGAAAACGAGACGGCTCCAACGGCTTCCAGCCCAACCTCTTCCCCATCACAGGCCTCTGGAGCTGGAGCCGAGTGCGGCCCGACCCACCCTGGCTCGCAAGTGCCTTTCCCGGAGGTGGAGGCGGTGGCCTCTGGTTGGATACTGGACTTCGCCTGCCGCTGTCTGTGCCGTCATTTCTGTGAGAACAACCGCCGGGACTTCGAGAGGAGCCGAGACCTGGCGTTGAGTGAGTGAGTGCGCGAGCGAGCCCGTACTCTCGCGATGTCTGCGGCGGGAAAAGGCTGGTGGTGTTGGAGTCGCGCGATCGTCTTGGACAGCGCTGGCCTTTTCGTGCCGCAGCTGGCAACGCAAACGCGCTCCTTGCAGGCGAAGGTTTCCCCCCATTCGTTTCTATGCCGGAAACAACTTCGCGCCCTGCAAAGGTCTGTGCAAAGTGTTGCTTTCAAAGGCACGGAATAGTAAAAAGGTAGTGGGTATCTTCGGCTCATTAGAAACAAGGAGGAAAAAATAGAGAAAAACGGAGAATCTGTGATGGATGAGTTCTCCAATTCTCCCCCACTTTCGGTCACGGCAGGGTCTGACATTTGTAAAATGTCATACAAGGTCGCCTGCTATTCAACCGGTGCAGCCATGCCAGTCTTCCTGTCTGTCAGCTGTTCATACAACAGGAGTTCTGCCCCCCAAAGAGGGTGTGCCATTCTCTATACCGTGAAAGCTCTTCCTAAAATAAACTTTGCATCAGAAGCTGTAGCCCTCAAGCCACGTTGTAACTGAAGTCAGTTTAAAAAACTGACTGGAACTGAAGTAGTAGTGCCTACTTCGAAATACATATGGGGTTCAGGAGATCACATGGTTCTAGGAGCTTTTAGCATCCCGTCTCTGTGTGCCCCACTATCAGCTTTGCAATGCCTGGACCAATATGAACCAAATTGGGTACAGTTGTACACACACATAGGGACACTTGAATGGTGTAGTTTGTGATGATGCCGTCCGCCTTGATTCAAGATGGCGGATGCATGAACATTTGAGATGCAAGTGTGCTAATTTGTGAAGTGCCTAGCCAATTTGGACCAAATTTAGTCCAGCTGTATGGAAGTAGGCAGATTAGTTCGTACTAGAACAACGTGTGTGTGTGGTTTTATTTGTTTGGTAATGACAGATTGTTACTTATTGTTATATTTGCTGCCTGCCAGTCCTTCACAGAACTGGGAGTAACATGATGAAATTGAGTAACTGCACAAACAGTGAAGCAGGTGGACCTGAGGATGCCCAGGGGGCTTTTAAACCTGAGTAAAAGCAGCAGTCCTGAGGTTGCCCAGGGGGCTTTTAAACCTGAGTATTCTTGACTGAAGTTCAGTTGTCTTCCTATTATGCCACTTGGGTTTGTTTCCAGTCTCCAGTAGTGGCAGGGGGTCAGTGGATAACCCAATCACCAGGGCAGGAGCCTCCACCCACCCATCCACTCCTCCACAGCAGCAGGCTTGGGTATTTACCCAAACCTGTCAGCATGGAGGAAAATGGAAAGGAGGACAGGCAGAAAAGTAGGACGGGGAGACAGAAAACAGAAAAGTCGGTGGAGGGAGAGAAGGCAGAAAATAGAAAAGCCAGGGAGAGAGGCAGGAAGCTGAAAAAGGACAAAATGAGGAACGGGAGGGAGAAAGCGGGGATTGCATCCCCACCCCAAACAAAATAAGTTGTTCTAGTAAGAACTAATCAGCCTTTTTTCCTTTCCTTTCACTGTCTCTAGATCTGGACTAAATTTGGTTCAAATCAAGGTCCACAAGTTAGATCTCTTGCACCTCAAATGTTCATGTGTCTGCCATCTTGAATCGGGGTGGGGGGCATCATTACAAACTGCACCACTGAGGTGTCCCTGTGTGTCACTCACTACAACTGTACCAGGTTTGGTTCATATCGGTTAGACAGTCCGCAAGTTAGTGCACTTGTGCCTCAAACGTTTACGTGTCCACCATCTTGAACTGGGGGGGATGACATCACAAACTACGCTGTTGAGGTGTCCCTACAACTGTAGCCAATATGGTTTATATTGGTCCAGACATTGCAAAGTTGATGGGGTGGGGGGACATACACATGGACACACACACAGAGAATGCTGGGTGATCTCATAAGGCTACTGGAAAGTAGGCTAACGAGCTAGTAAAAGATTGGACTTACCAGCAGCCAGGAATCTGCTAGAGCAGGGAGCTTTCTACAGCCACCTCCCCCCATGCCTGTACTTCCTATTTTGCTCTTACTGGCTTCAACAGCTGCTACTCAGGCTGCTCCAGCCAGTCTGATTCCTAAGGGGCTCATCCTGGCACTGCCCCCAGGAAGAACTAAAATAATGGGTAAAAAATGCACTTCCTGGTTGCTTCAGGGAGTATATTTTTAAGACGATTTCCCCCTTCCTGGGGGCAGTGCCAGGAGGAGACCCCTCGGAATAAAACTGGCTGGAGCAGCTTGAGAAGCAGCTGTTCCAACTAGTAAGACTCAAAGAAGAAATTACAGGCAGAGGAGGAGGGGCTGCAGAAAGCTCCATGCTCTGGAGGTTTCCCTGACAACCCGTAAGTCTGATCTTTTACTAGCGTGTTAGTTTGGGGGAAGGGGGCAGCCCCTCCTGCCCTTACTGACCAGCCACCACTGCCAGCCTCCATTTGTTTGAGGCCCATATAAGGATGCCTTTGTCTTGACACTGACTCTGTTCACATCTTTGTTGCCTCCGCTACAAGTTTTAAGATTCTTCTGTAAGAACCTCTGAATAGGATCATCATTCAGTCTCTAGAGGCACCCATAAATTCAGCTATACTCTAGGAACTGGCTTGAAAATCTCTTGAACTCTGGCTCCCTCTATGGCTTACAAGTGCTATTATAGTATAGTTTTGATTTTTTTAAAAATAAAAATAAATGTAATTATGATGTATTGTATTAATGGTTTGATCAGTTACATCATTTCTGTGAAAGTGCTCCACTGCATGCCATTAAATATAACATGACTCTGAATATAGCTTGGAAGCGAGTTCTATTTATTTAGTACAACTTAATTCCAGATAACCTTGCTTAGGATGACAGTCAAGTTTGTTGATATTTGTTAACCACACAGTGGCACTGCAGGAGCAAAATTCATCTAGTCATCATGTGCTTTCCTTTCAGCTATTATCAAAGGATTACGCAAAACAGAAACACATCAAGTGAAGACAGTGTGCCTTTGTCAGCTTTTGGCATATGTTGCAGAAGGCAAATCGCTTGGTAAACATCTTGCTAAATTTATTTAATTTCCATTGCAATGCCTGTACTGTATGCAGATTAATCAGCTGAGGCCGATGTGGTGATGATACAGTGCTGTCAATAGACATGGTGCTTCACAGAGTGATGAAATAAATATCCTTGCCCTGAAGACTTTGCGGTCGACATTTTGACAAGTGATCAGCTAAGGGTATGAATCATGAGGGACAAATATGGATAGGCTTACAAATCTGGAGTATCATCCTGCTCCTCTCCCAAGATCTCTGGCATGGACAGGGTTCCATTTTGTGCTGAACTACAGAGATCCCTGCAAGTGGTGAGAGACCCTGCCCCACTTCATAGTGTTCACCTGGTGTGAAGTGAGTGAGTGACTAACTTCTCTCCTTTTTAATCTTCTATACACACTGGATAACTTGGAGAAAGGATGGAATATTTCTCAAGGAAGTGATATTTTAATAGCTAAACTCAGTATTATGATACAACTCCTAATGCTGAAAATATATTGCATATTAAACTTAATATGACCCCACCAGTTCACAAAATTAAAGGTGGCCTATCTTGATGTCCTTTACACTTCAATTGACTGTGTCTTAAATATGTTTGGCCAGCTTTTTTCCATCAACCAACAATGTCATATAGACAGTAGAGTAAGAGGAAGTTAACTTCCTGTATGTTACTCACATTGTGTGTAAACGTTTCTGTGTTTTGGAAATATTATAACTGTTCTTAATTTATTTCCTCTTAAGATTGTTGTTTCGAGGATGACCAAAGGACTTCACCACTGGAAAAAGCATTATCTGTTTGGATTTCACTTCAAAAAGTGCAAAACAAGCAAGATCGACTGCATGAAGACATTAAGCGCTTAATTCAGATTCAGGTCTGCTATTCAGCTGTATATGCCATGCAACTAGAATAGAAATACATTGGCTCTTGGTCTGTATATGTGCTATCAATGACCAGTAAAAGCAGCCATTTCCAGACAGTAGGCTTTGTAAGCAGCAAAAACCATCTTGTGTGACCCCTTAGAGCAATACATATATTGTAGCATGAACTTTTGTGAACTATAGTTTGCTTTCATCAAATGGGGGGGAGGGGGGGAAGCAGCTGTTCCTATTCAGCCCCAGCACATCTCTCCAGTGGCTGTTGCTAGTGTGTTTCTTTCTTCAGTTGTGAGCCCTTTTGGAACGGAATATGTTTGCCACGTTGGAGGACAAGCAAGTGAATAAGTCCCTTATAGTACAGCGGACCTTATTGGGACAATAATGATATTGTCTGTGTGGATATCGGGGTGAATTAACATCAGTGGCTGATCCAATGGCCAGCCCGCTGTTGATGGCAGAGAGTCGCCAGGACTGATGCACAACTTAAAGCAGGACTTGACAAAATTTCTTTGTATCTAGGAGCCAGTCCAAAAATTTAGGAGCCAGATAATGGATACTTGACAAAATTACCTCGTTTATTGATGAATGTTATTGGGGGGGCGGGTGAATGGGCTTCTCTGTATCGCTTTTTAAAGTAACGTACGTGGAACACAAACGAGGTTCCCTGGAACAAATAAAGGTCTTATTAAATAACCTTACCTCTGAATAGCTTAGTCTAGGCACCACAGTTAAACTTCTAGGTGTCATAGCTCCCAGACACCTGGGATTTGTCAGCCTCTGACTTAGAAGCAGATTTGACGGTGTAGCCATGGGTCTGCTGTGGGATGACTGGGATTTGAGACTATAATCCTCACAAAGCCCATGCTCCTCCCAGCAGCCATGTGGGCTTCCCAGAATCACTCCCTGCCCACCACACCCCAACAAGCTCCCAAACATCACTGTGCTGCCCCCGCACCAGTGCTGAGCAGGCAGTTAAAGGGCCCCCCAGCAGCGCTCTACCTGAGGCACTTGTTCCATGTTCTGATGCCTCCTGGTGGTGGGCGCCAGGGATTCCAGCTTTGGAATTCCCCTTTTCCCAAAGTGCACAGTGAATATTGACTGTTCTAGGGTCAATTCCAATGGAAGTGACACCCTTTATACGAATCCAAAGTTTTAGTTGCAACTAAAGACGGTATAGAAATGTTTTAATAAAATAAAATAAACTAGTTGGTGAGGCCTGTTGTTGACCTGGCAAAGTCATTTTATGTAGATTGCACTGTTAGCAAAGTTCAAGAAATGAAATCCAAGAGGCCCTCTAATATCACAGGGGTAACATTTGTGGAAACCATGATATTGGAGTACTTGAGCTGACCGAAAAAAATGAGGTTAGGTTCCTTAGCTAAACAATTTTCGCTCACAGAGAGAGTGGATGGAGCAGCCTGCATAGGGAGAGTGGCTATTTAAACTTTAAACCTCCCCACTTCTCAGCTGACATGCAGGGAGGTTTAAAGAAGTGGAGCAACTCCCTGCTTGCCAGCTGGGAGAGCAGCTATCTAAACTGTATGCCAATTTAGTTGGGGGTGGGGGAGAAAACCACAAACAACTGAACCTACTCCCGTGATAATTAATTTGGTAAACAGGAAGGTGGCCCTCAAATGGGCAAAATCACTATTTGAGGGCCACCTCTATATGTCATAGAATTTTGTATTAATGTTCTTCCAAAAGGGAAGCAAAAGAATAGTTTGAAATTTGTAGTATGTTTCAACTGTGAACATTATTTATTTATTTATTTTATTTAATAATTACTATGGTAAATTTGAATCAGATCTTTTTCTCTTGGGCATGATGTCTTTTGGAATTATTGTTCTCAACAGATCTTTAAACACTCAATAATTTAAACTATTCAGCGAACATATTCTGGTTTTAAAAGTAGTGCATTCAGCCAGTTTCAGTGGCAAGATTGTGTATGCAAAATTTGTTATCTGTAGATCATCGGGAAGTATTACTTTACTTTGTACAAACCAATCAATACATTCTTCAAAATATGTAATAGATGACAGATATGTCTTCCTTGTAGGCTGTAGCAGTGCATATGGAAAAAGGATATTTTAAAGAAGCTACAGAAGTCCTAGAAAGACTGTTTCCAGAACCTTTCTCAAATGAGGTAATAGTGAATCTTTTTTCAATTCTGATGAGTACAAAGGCTTAGTAAAGCTGGACAGCTTGTTCTGGAACTAAAGAGCTATTTAAGGTCAAAATGCATCAAATCCTCAGGATAACCTTGGTAGATTTCCATACTTTATCTCAGAACTTACTACTTCTTTTGGAGACACTGACACCAATAGCTCTAATTCTCTAGAAAGTAGCTGAAAATTATTTTAGTGGATTTAGCCAATTTAAAACTTATGAAGATACTGAAGTCTTATCTAGACAATAAACTGACTTTCCCTAGCATGGGCATTCTAGATATAACATAAGGTGGGTATATTGAATACTTTGCTGTCCATTTGTGGCCCCTCAGTGAAGTTCTAAGTTTCCATCATTTAAAGCCCACCCAAACCAATCAAAAGTGGGAGCAGCATAGGATAACACATGGCTTGGCTGTATCTAAGAGTCTCTACTGGCATGAATTGCTGGGAGAGTGAAATCCTTGTGCTCTTTTCTGCTGAGCACAGAGTGGTAGATAAGGGTGAAGAGATGTAGAAACAAAACGATAATGAAGAGGGGAATGTGGGTGGAAAGAGAAGGTGATCAACCGATAATGCCTTTGAAAGAAAACACAGAGATAAAATGGTAACAAAAATGCTTGAGTTGAAAAAATGTGACACTTGGGGTGATTTGAATTTGTGTTACTGTGCTATACACAAATGAGTAGCGTTAGTGCAATTCTGTTCACAATGTAAGACAATAGACTTACAAACTGCTTTCAAATAATAGTTTTGGGTTTGAGATATGCTCTCTCCTTTTGCTGCCCTTCATCCTTCTGGTAATACTACTATTTGCTGTTTTGCCCTCCTTAATATGTGAAACAATGAGTAAACTAAGAAAATAATATTCAGTAATAAGTAAAGTTGTTTAAATGATGACCAATTGGTGGCTCATAGGCCATATCTGAATCCAGATATCTCCATGTTTCCGAAAGGATCTGCAAGGAGCAACCTCTCACTTGCACCACAGTTCACACTCTGAGTGCCTGAAACTTTGGATTTCCCAATTGGAAGGAGGCCTGCAAGTGTCATGTCACATCGCCCAAAGCAATTTTGCATAAGGCTGGAAGAAAAGGTTGCAAGAGGTGTGCGCTGCTTCATGCCCAGCTAGCAGATTCCCTACAGTCAGGAAACTTGGGCAAGTAAGGGGTTGGGGTGTCCTCTGGAGCATTGTGAATGTGGAGTTTGTATGAGTGTCTTCTACACAGCCCCACAAGGCACTTCAGAGCAAGCAAAGCAACCTTCCTCTTCCTTGCTCCCAGTTTCCTAAAGTAGGAAACTTCAGCCTGGGAGGCCAGATTCCTTGCCAAGTTGCAGGCATGATGTAACTGGGGAAAGGGCTGAGCTATGCCTCTGACCACCGAGCAGCTTGGCTGAGGATTACCTAGTCACCAAGATGAAGAAATTAACCATTGCTGTTTTAATTTGCAATCTCTATTCTTATTCCCCAACATATTTCCACAAGACTGAGAGATGTAATAAAAGCCTCTCCTGTATGTCTGCTCCCAAGGGCTATCAAAAATTGATTGGAATAGTTTGAGTACTCAAGGCAAACCGCGTAACTTGCACAGCAGAAACTGGAATAACACTTGTATCAGAACAATGTTTGTACTGAACCTATCTGTGTGGAACTTCTAGTGTGTTCAAGGTAGGATTGGTAGGATGCAGTGGACATATTGAAACATTTATCATAATTCTGGATTTTCTAAGTTTAGCCTTGGCAAATGAAGCTGGCTGCAGTAACGAAGCAGAAAGATCCCTATCATCAATTTCTCCAGCGTTTCAGTTTCAGTCTTATGACAGAGAAAATCAAATCTTACATCAATACATTTTTGAATGAAGACTCTAATAATTTTCTTATGCAGGTATGTTGAAAGCAAGGAACATATCTCCATGTGAATACTCACTTTGTGCAAAATTAAATGAATAGTAAAAATAGAATAAAGTTGATTAAAAGGTGAAAAATTTTCAGGATTCTAACTTGAAAAATTCAAATTTGTGTAGTTATTTGTCAGTTTAAGCTGTAAAAAAGTGGACTTATTTCTCATTGAACTATGTTATTTAAAACTTCATGTAGTACTACCAAAATAAAAATTATAGTAGATATAGTGGCTGATGTTCCTGGTAGTATTGCAATAGTGCAACTTAAGTGTTGCATGCACTTAAGAGGTTTGTAGAGCTGTTTGAAGCATGAATTATCCTCTTTGCTAAGCAGGGTCTTCCCTGGTTGGTATTTGAATGGGAGACTACATGTGTGAGCACTGTAAGATATTCCCCTTAGGGGATAGGGGCTGCTCTTGAAAGAGCACTTGCATTCTTGCAGGTAGAAGGTTCCAAGTTCCCTCCCTGACATCTCCAAGACAGGGCTGAGAGAGACTCCTGACTGCAACTCTGAAGAAGCTGCTGACAGTCTGTGCAGACAATACTGAGCTAGATAGACCAAGGGTCTGACTCAGTATAAGACACCTTCCTATGAAGTTGCAGTGCTCTGTGATGCTGCCCAGCCACTAGTGGAAGACCTTCTCTGAAATGCATACCTGCAGTGTGTCCGCATTTTTCCACTAGTGCGAGAACTAATCTGGAACAGATGTTGCTTCCCTTGAGCTACATCTTGCTAGTCTAGATGTAGTCCAGTGTTTCTAAGACCAATCCATTACTATCAAGTTGGTTGTAGTTTAAGCTGACACTACCACTCTATTCTTACAGGAAGCTAGAAAAGAGGTGGAGACTAAAAGATCAGGACAAATAATGGTACACACGCAATATGATGGCATAATTGAAACAAACAAAGAGAACTACTTAGGAAGCGCACACAGGTTTGTAACATCTTAAAATGACTGTCCTCTTGAACTGTGGTTCTTGTGGCTACAGCTTTAATTTAACACAGTAGCATAGGAGCTAGTGGGGCTTTGCACAGACTTTTTTCTCAAGATGCAGGCTTTATCTTTTTAGCATGTCATTAGGATAACACCTTCTTTTAAAATTAGCTTTCTAGTAAGGTGCAGGTGTTCCTTGTCACATCTCCACACAACAGCCAACCTGTTTTCTTCAGGGACCTCCTCTAGTCTGGCACCATACATCAAGTTGTCTTGCTTTAGAAGAGCAGGTTCTTGTCTGACTAGCAGATGCTACTCTGGTCTGCAAATGGGACTTCCCCACTGCTGTAATGCAGCTTTGCTATTATACCTCCTTACTATTCACTTCTACCAGCTATGAGAAGCTGTCAAAGTAGTATTGGGAGAAGGGTGGCTGGCAGTGACATGACAATGCTTGGGCAGGCAAAGAGAAAATGAACATCTAGGAAGCTGTGAGGCGCTTGAGATGTGGGTTGGTTGGCACTTGAGTTAGGGGCCCTGCTGAAAGGTAGGAGAAGCAGCACCGGCTAGTAAAATATTAGAAGGCATTTTAAAACAAATACTGGGAACTTTGAAAACCCAAATTCCTACCTGTCTGCAGCACAAATAAAACTTTTGGGTGTAAGTTTATCAAACTATACCGATGGCTCTCGCATTTTCAACAAAACTACTACTCCTCTCTAGGTGATAAAAGCTATTCACTACCCATCTCTATAACACTAAACCATCACTGAGATGATTTTTCTGAGTAGAAAAAAACGCATTTTATTTCCCTTAGCAACTTGTTCATATCTCGGAACTACACATGTGTATGTTGTGCCCTACAATTTACTGAATTTAGCTGAAATAGATTCTATCAACAGATCTTTGTACTAGAGTTCACATGACATTAAAAAAAGAGGGTTCTTTATCTGGAGACGGAAACATAGTAGCTGACATTCAGACTAGTGCAATGCTAGCAGTACAGGGGAAGGACAGTTGCACCCCCAGACCCCAATGAAGACAGGACACACTTAGTTGGAGTAAAATAGGGCCACTTTATTAATGTACAGCGGAATGAGCCTTGCAATGAGGTACCTAACTAACCAGAGTGCAGGTGGTACTCCTGTGTGGGACTGCCTGCTAGGGAGGGCCATCCCACACCAGGGTGAAGGGCTGGGTACTGAGTCAGTCAGGCACAAGGTCCTGACTTCCTCTCACTGCAGTTTCCCCCCCGCTGAGGTGGGGGGAAACCCAAGCCACCCACCCACCCTGAGTGGGGGCCATTCCCAACCCTCTGGGCCATAAAAACACTGAAGGGCTGTTGCTTGCCCCCTCCACACCCCGAATGCCCCTCCAGCCAAAAACCACCATTAATCAGTCCACCTACCCAACACCCTCCCTCTCCTGCCAAGTGACTGGTTACCTTCAGTGCCTACCTATTACCCTAACCCAATACTCGATGAGAAGTAGGTGGGGAAAAAGCCGCACCTAGTGCCAATCCAGTGGTCCCCCACCACCAAATTCCTACTTGGCCCCTGCAGGTGGCCATCTATCCCTCACTGACAACCGGGTGGGTGAGTGCCAGGCTGCAGAGCAACCGGGTCACATCTCCCGGAATGGAGGTGGCCGGGTCACAATCAGACCACCTCCTTCCCCTGATTAGCCAGTCCCAGACACGTGGAGGGGGAGCCAAGGTGGTGGCGCTGTGCCTGCTTCAGGTGACGGGAGCACAACCCCACCCACCCCTCACCTCATCGCACAGGCGCAGTGGTGGGAACCAGCATTTTCACCTGTCTCCTCCTCTCTGAAGCACACTATGCTTCCCAAAAACATGTGGAGGCCCTGAAGGTTGTATGGCCCTCAGGGACATATTTTTGGGAGGTATTATGAACTTCAGAGGGAAAGGGACATAGGTGAAAATCGCCCCTCTGTCATAGTGCAGTGCTGATACTAGGATGGATGTCAGCCAGTGATAGATCTGCAAAATACAAGCTAAACTGGGTAAGAGTACCATAACTCAATATAAAACAAAATATTATTTGGGTTTGGGTATGAGGCGGTTGACTGCTTACACTAAGGTTTTAGGGTTAGTAAATTTGGGGCAGGGTATTACGTTTGTTACTACATTTAGTGCTAGTGGTGGCTATATTAATGGAATGTGGCCATTATTGTGATTTGTTCTTAAATAGTGTTCTCTTCCATCTTCTCCAAACACAGTGTAAATGCCATCCAACAAAAGGATTCAGTTGGAGGCAAGGTGAAGAGAAATTAGTATTTTGTGTCATGAATGCCAAAGTATTTCAGTAGTCATTTTATTGTGGGGTTTTTTCCCCATTTTTATATGATTCCTGTTATAGATATGACCAAGAAGAGTCTGGTTCCTTATCCAGTCAAGCATTTTGGAATTCTGGACAGATTTCTAAGGAAGCCAAAACACAAAGCAAAACGAATACTCTTCAAAGTAAGCATTGCAGATCCTTGAATGTATATAAACTTGTAAGAAACCACTATAGTTTTTGAACCGATGGAATGTGTACCTGGATATCTTGGGACAATGTACTTAATACAAACTTTTCAAAAGTATTAGATGACACAATGGCTTTAGAATATGAAAATAGTGTATCCTAGTAGAGTTCTATTTATTTCTCAAATTCGTAGACTGCCCCAAACTTCCATCTCTAGGTGGCTTACAGCATAAAACAAATTAAAATGAAAACCTTAAAACAATTTATCACACACAGAACATGAGGGAAGGGACTATAGCTTGGTAGTAGAGTAAATGCTCTGAATGCAAAGGGTTCCAGGTTCAATTCCTGGTATCACCAGGTAGGGCTGGAAAATGCCTGTCTGAAATCCTGGACAGCTGCCCCTGCTCACTGTAGATAGTACTGAACTAGATGGACCAATGATCTGATTCTGTACAAGGCAGCTTTCTATGTCACTGTATAAAGTGTCTACTATATGCTGCCGCTTAAGTGTGAGTTCTGCAGATCCATGACCTTTCAATGTATCAAATCCAGAACAATTATGCCATTGTATTTACCTGTGTTGATGACATACATAACAGCTAACTAAACATTTCATTGTAAGATTTTGCTAGTGTGTTCAGTTGGTGCTAAACTAACATTATCTAGAATGGTCGCAAAACCTGGAGCTTACTGATTTATTATAGCTTAGATATGTATGATATCTAATGCTTGTACCATTAAAGGTTGTAATGCTTTTATTCTTGATCAACATATCTCCTTATTGATAAAATTTAAAAGTGAACCCTGGCTATATGAAGCAGCAGGCTGTTCATATTCCCTCATCCCTAAGTGTTGACTATTTTTGCCACCCTTCAATAATCTCTGTAGTGGTACAGTACACAATATCACATACAAGCAATGCAAATACACACAAATGGTGAAAATAACAGATTATGTTCCATGTGTGTAACAGTGCCATTAGATACATAATTGCCTTCTGTTCCAGGTACAATGGAAGGAGGCATTTGCTACAGAAAAAATAGTGTTCTTGCTTATTTGATCACATAGGTGGATTTAAATTAAAAACAAAACAAAACTCCAATTGTTCAGTATGTTCAACTATGGTTGCTATGTTAGAGGCCATGTTTTCAGTTTCCATGCATCTTTGTATCTTTAATCTTATCAAGACACCCATCCTTCAAAGTGTTGTAAGCACAAGTTCCAACTTCCAATGACACCTGCATTAGAGGCCCCAAACGTTGTTGTGTTACGTGTTCTAGTTCAGCTGCTAGTTAGTTCTCTGCTTCCAATGTGGTGCTGATCTTTAAAACTACTTAAAAGTAATTAAATGATTAAATTATGCTGACACTTGAGTTCAAAAATCGTTGTTTGCTTTGTGTGCTTAAATTAGTTAAGGGAGATCTTCAGAATACTGAAAACGGCCAGCACCGTAACAAATCTCTGCCAGCTGGTCAGAAGAAACAGGTATGTTTAACGGAAGTGGGTCTAATATGGGACTATAAGAAGATGGATAGATATCAAGTGGTATATTCATAAAATGAATGGGAAGCATCTAGACTAGGGCTCTATTAGCAAAAGCTCCTTCCATGTACAAAAGCATTGTGTGAGCAAAGGGGTCTCTCCTTCTGATAACAGGAGCTTCTGCTGATGGAGCACTAATCTGGATGTTGCCCAGTGTCTAACAGTATCCTCATTCAGTATCTCTGAGCTGCATTTTGTGCCTTCCCCTAAAACAATGCACTGTAAACTCTGCCTTTACTTTGATAGTACAATGGGTGACATCTAAACCTTTCGAGTGGTGCTCCAAAAGCTCCTTCTGCTTGCAGAATGGAAGAACTCATTGCATGAGTGCAGTATTCCTTCTATTGATAGAGGAAGCATCGAACAGAGTGACACACACATTCTTTCTCCCAATAGCACTGGAATAATTCTCTTTTCAGTATTTTGTAAGGGGGATTTTCACTTTGTTACTGAAAAGATGATTCATTAAGTCATGTGATAACTGTTGAGTGAATTTTGCCTATCTTGATTCCTTGCAGGATGTATTTCTCAATATAGGTCATAAATAAAAATGTAGATAACCTGGAAATAAATGAGTTACTGCTTTTAAAATGATGCAGTTTGGAAAAATTAGTCACATATTTTGCAATTGGCCATTCCATTTTTGTCTCGTAGAGCATATCAGCCCTTGTAGGCTTAAGGTTTCCATCAAAATACTGGCTTTTGAGAGAGAGGTTTCGTGTCAAAGACAGTCCTCCTATTTCAGATTCCACCTCAGCAAAATTTTATTTTTTTCAACCATGCCAAAAGTGGGAACAACAATTCTTGCAATGCTGCACTTCTGTAGGATGCAAGCATACAAAGGATTTAACTGTTGCAGTCATAAAAGTCAAGCTGACAGGACCCCTTTCCTTTCTGGCTCTTGGTAAAATACCATTTATGTTTGAACTTCATATGCTTTTTTCCCCATCTAAAGCGATGGCGTTGGGAAGACGATCAGAAACTAAGAGATGGTGTGCGAAAGTTTGGAGTGGGAAACTGGACTCAAATTCTTCAACATTATGACTTCACTCATCGAACTAATGTAATGCTGAAAGATCGATGGAGAACTATGGAAAGGTTAGGGATCAACTAGCTGTCTGTCCCAAACTCTTCACCTGTTAAGAGTCTGTGAAGAAGTATTGTATTTCTGATTTAACCACTTGATCAGGGAACTTAAGTGGTTTAGAAAAACAGTGAAGCATTTGTTTAATTATGATCAACTGATAAAGCCTTTAGCATTTCTTCTTAGAGTCTTCTCTTTCCCCCCTCTATATGCATCTAAGTTGGTTCTCAAATCTGTTAGTCACATCAAGAAAGCTTACAGATGAATAAGCTTAGGTCACATAGCCCAAAAAAGACTTATTTTAAAAGCAGTCATTCTCTTCTGACAGCTTGAGCTTGGTAACAGGCATGAGCCTTTATCTCCTGCATGACTGCATAAATATTGATACTAAGCTAATTATGCTTAAAACATCTAAGCACAAGTTCTATTTAACTCAATGGATTTGACAAAGCAAACTGCTACACAATCTTTTATGGCCTTTTGCATTGTTGCCCATATGGAGAACATGGGCAGTGAATCATTTTGGCCTACAATTATCCATGCTAACTGGTCAAATATGTCATTCTTACTAAATATATCAAGCCATCACTTTACAAGGTGCTTTTTAAACATATTTAGTAGAGGAACAGTAATTGCTGCTATTCATCCCAGCAAAGTGCCCTCCCAGTAGCTGCTGCCTCCCTTGTTTTGTTTTTAGATTGGGAGCCTCTTTGGAACACAGAAACATCTTATTCTTTTTACCTATGCAAAATGCTTTCAGAGCTTTTGTTGAAAAGTGGTTTACTGTTTAAACATTCTTCATAATGTTAATGTTATTTGACCATAATATTATGTTTCTGGACAGAGTTTTGGGAATCTGTCTTAAATCTCAAAAGAATTACTGACATATGTTTGGTTGCCTACTGTCCCACTGACTATGGAGGCCTCTACCTTATGTGCATTTCCTGGTCTCCACTGAAATGAAGAACAGGGATTGTATGTATGCTGGTAACAGTTAACAGATATACAAAAGTGTGCTGCTTCTTAATGGGAAAGCTATCAACGTCAAAGTTCTCCTGTGAATGGCCAGGTTAACTTTCTTCTGTTAAGTGCATGGTGTCAGCTAAGCATCTGCAAAGAACTAGCAGAGCTATACTGTGGCAGTATATCTGTAAAAAGATTTTTGTTTCTTTAATTGTATAAGTTTTAAGAAACTTTGTATAATAAATTTTAATTTTAATAATCAATTTTAATTGTTTCTTTAATTGTATATGTTTTCTCCAAATTCTTTCCCAGCAAAGTATTTCTTCTAAATGCTTGGTGACTTTACTGTTGAGATTCTTGGGCCTGTAATAAGATTCAGTTGCAAATACTTGGGAAGCTGGTTCACATCAATTACCTTAATCTATGGTGTGAGGTGAGCAGATAAATAGTTGTCCTTGCAAAGGTCATTTAGAACTTAATTCATAATTTATTCTGCTGGTTATATTTTCTGTTTTATAGTAAAGCCTGATCTTGGCTGAAGCATTTCAAATAGTTATGATACTTAGAACAGTCCTGGGTGTGTAGAAATGAGGGCAGTCGGACAGCTGCAGCTTATGGCAAGGTAGACCTGAAAATGGAGATCTCAACACTTTTTGATGAGTGCCAGCTAGAATCCATGACAATAAAAGCTAAAGTGTGAAGTTTTGAGAGCCAAACTACACAGGATATTAAAGATCCAGAGGGGAAACTAGCTGTTAACTACCAATGAAAGTCTAAGCACATCAGAGCCAACAGTTCATTTAACATCATGTGTAATTTGGCCCTTGGTGAACTTGTATCATATTCAGCAGTTATTGGGAGTGGTTCAGATGAACATGTGCCACACAGTGGCAGCTTCATCACACTGCATAGCAGTTGGATCTGTGCACAAAGCTAGTTATCCATAAAAGCCATACAGTGAAGCAGCACCAAGCAGCCTCCCTATCAGAAGTTCACAGAAAGCAGGCAGTCCTCTGACAATAAGGTATATGTGCCTAAGGTATATAAACAATAACTGGTTTCAGTTGTATACAGGTGAAACTCGGAAAATTAGAATATTGTGCAAAAGTCCATTAATTTCAGTAATGCAAATTAAAAGGTGAAACTGATATGAGACAGACGCATTACATGCAAAGCGAGATAAGTCAAGCCTTAATTTGCTATAATTGTGGTGATCATGGTGTACAGCTCATGAAAACCCCAAATCCACAATCCCAGAAAATTAGAATATTACATGGAACCAAGAAGACAAGGATTGTAGAATAGAACAATATCGGACCTCTGAAAAGTATACAGTGTACTGTGCTTGATTGGCCAGCAAACTCGCCTGACCTGACCCCATAGAGAATCTATGGGGCATTGCCAAGAGAAGGATGAGAGACATGAGACCAAACAATGCAGAAGAGCTGAAGGCCGCTAATGAAGCATCCTGGTCTTCCATAACACCTCATCAGTGCCACAGGCTGATAGCATCCATGCCACGCCGCATTGAGGCAGTAATTGCTGCAAAAGGGGCCCAAACCAAGTACTGAATACATATGCATGCTTATACTTTTCAGAGGTCCGATATTGTTCTATTCTACAATCCTTGTCTTCTTGGTTCCATGTAATATTCTAATTTTCTGAGATTGTGGATTTGGGGTTTTCATGAGCTGTACACCATGATCATCACAATTATAACAAATTAAGGCTTGACTTATCTCGCTTTGCATGTAATGCGTCTGTCTCATATCAGTTTCACCTTTTAATTTGCATTACTGAAATTAATGGACTTTTGCACGATATTCTAATTTTCCGAGTTTCACCTGTATAGCGGGAACTTTCAGTATTTATGATGCAGGAACTAATTAATCACTCAAATGGACAAATATTCTCAAATTCTGAGTAAATGCAGGTGCCTTGGGAATCATGAGCTCTGCTGAAATGAGAAGAAACATGACAATGAATCTTATCAGTTTCAAAGGGGCTTTCACAGGAGTTCTGGCCAACAGATTATGCAAAATCCCTCTAAAGGCAGAAAGCAATTCTTCTGACTGCAGACATGCCAACTGTAACTTTATCTAGTTAGCTCAATTTTAATCACTGCAGGAAAGAGATTGCCACACATTATCCCACGCCCAATAGCAGAGTAGATTCCTAGCATCAGTTCAGTTACAGATACTGAAAAGATTAATGTTCAAAATGCTACGTAAAAATAAAGCTGTGTACAAGAGGGCAGGAACACTTTTCCACTTGCTGCACTTTCTTCCACGTTCCATAGCACAGAGGGTTGCCAACTGCTTGCCAGTGAAGAACTTTATTCCTAAAATGGAACAGATACAAATCCAATATATGTCATCTTATAGTGTGAGATTACACATCTTCAAAGCATTTTAACAGCTTGTTTAAATTTAAGAACTTGCATAAAGTTACTTCATTGTTAAATATATCTTAATATGTTGACACTTTGGGATACTTCTGTATGTTTGTATAGTGCTAGTGGGATGCTTGCACATTACTCAACATAAACACAGCTTGCATTTGCTTTAACTCTGCTACTTTCCTTAAACTCACTTAAATATGATTATTATTATACAGGGCAACAGCCAAACTAGCACTCTATCAGCAGAAACTGTTACTGTATTTTGCATATTGCATTAATTTGTCTGCCTTGGAATTTTATATTATAAGGTGGGATATTAAAATAACTTCTTTCATGAATGGAGAGACCCTTCCATTTGTGCAAGGCTCCTTTCAGTTCGCAGAGGGAGCTCCTGCTGATGGAGTACTAGTCTGGATGTCGTCCATAGTGTTTCTGTCTGCTGTGTCAGATTATATTACCAACTGAATTTGGACAGGAGATACAAGAACTTGCTATCCAGATATGAAGCAGCTAGTACATACCTCAAACCTACAATCATATCCTTAATAAAATATCCTTGGCTTTGTTACAAATAAGAATTGAGCTCTGTGTTATTTTGCCTATAGTTTTGCAAACATAGCCACTGAGGTCTTCAGAGACACATCTGGAGAAGGAAGCAATAGGGTGGCAAAGTGACAGGATGACTGCAGAAGAAGTAGGGCAACCAGATCTCCTGCCTAAGTTACTGGGGGACGACACAGTCTCCCCCTACATTATAATCAGAACAGTTTGGAAACTGACTAGTTCATCATCAACCAGATTGTATTCAGCCCTTGTATAAGGCCATATTATTTCATCGCCTACACTTAATTAAACTAGCCATCTGATTTGATTTAGATGTTTGGAATATAACTTATGCCTCTGTCCAGCAGCCTAGCCTGCTTCACTCTGGTACCTTGTATTAGTATACTAGTAAGAGATGGAATGGAAGATGGAAGGCTTGTATGCAAACAAGCCTAAAAAATATACATTGGCCTCTTGGGATCCCACAAACGTACTGCCCAGTCCTGTGCATATTTATTCAGAAGTAAGACACCGTGAGTTCAAAGTGGCTTACTTCCAAGTGTTGGTGGATAGGATTCCAGCCTTAGTGTATCTTGCATGCCTGTCAATTACTACTCAAGTAAAAAAAGACTTGAAGCAAGATCCCTTAGCCCGAAGAGATCTTGCTTATGAATGGGAAGAGAGACTAAACTATCCAGTCCTCCCATCAGAAACCACCTGTTGTGAGTATACATTAACAAAAACAAATACTTAAGTAAAATGTAATAATGTTTATAGACTTGTATAGATGAGATTAGAAAAAAGGTAACTAAGGGGAGACAGTTTTAAAATTATGCATGGTCTGGAGAAAGTGGATAGAGAATTTTTTTTTTCCACAGCTCTAGAAGCAGGAGTCATCTCATGAAATTTATTGGCAGGAAATTTAGGACAGACAAAAGGAAGTCTTTTTTCCACACAGTAAAAATTAATCTATGGAACCCTCAGCCACATGAAGTGGTGATGGCCACCAGCTTGCATGGCTGGAGATTAGACAGATTCATAGAGGACAAGTCTATCAATGGCTACCAGTCCCAATGATTACCTCCAAGTTTATAGGCAGGATGTCTTGGAATATCCATTGCAGGGCAGTAACAGCAGGAGAGGAGGCATGTCTTCATCTCCTGCTTGTGAACTTCCCAGAGTCATCTGATGGGCCACTTTTGAAAACAGGATGCTAATCTAGTTAGGCTTTAGGTCTGATCCAGCAAGGCTCCTCTTAGGTTAATAAGAGTGATACTGTGGTAGTAGTGGTTTGAATGAATGAGTACAGGTCGCATTCAGGGTTCTGAAAATAACTGAGTTCCATCTTCACACTCTGCAGCAGATAAATGCTTTGGGTAACTGGTGGGGGCTTTGACTAAGGGAGTCAGCTACTCACCCATCAGCATCAACACCATCTCCAGAACAGCGATGGCTGCCAGTGTGCATTGCTGGAGGCTGGCAAGTTACACATACAGTATACCCTTCTCGTAGATACTGCATCCATCGAGCATATGGACGACTTTCCACGGAACAATGAGGAGACAGTGTTTCAGTTTTAAATTCCACACAGTAGCTCCTTTGGGGAGGAAGCATGTATGTTACACTAAACATTATTCTTTATTTTACATTTTATATTCCGCTCTTCCTCCAAGGAGCCCAGAGCGGTGTACTACATACTTAAGTTTCTCCTCACAACAACCCTGTGAAGTAGGTTAGGCTGAGAGAGAAGTGACTGGCCCAGAGTCACCCAGCTAGTATCATGGCTGAATGGGGATTTGAACTCGGGTCTCCCCGGTCCTAGTCCAGCACTCTAACCATTACACCACGCTGGCTCTGACAACAACATAACTAAAACATACTGGCAGATCTGCCCACTGTAAAGGGGACCCATACAAGGGTTGAACATAATGTGTGAATAGGGCTGATGTTTCAGGGGCCACCCATAAAATGTTTCATGCAGCCACTGTAGCATGCTCTATGGAAGGTCTGTCAGGAGTGTTCTGAACCCTGTCTACCTGGTAGCTGACTTGTGAGTACAGGAGAACCCCATTATTCATGGGGGTTCTGTTCTGCCGGGGCGGACATGGATAGTGAATCCATGAATAATGGGGCATTAATACAAAAGGGGGGGGGTTAGGTTCCTACACTGCCCCAAATCACCCCCTAAATGGACAACACAGGCCAAATAAAGGGCCCTCAAGGAGTCTGAAGATTTCCCCCCCAGGGTAAAAAAAATTGGTTGGAAATGGGGAGGGGGCATTTTTTTTTGAATACATGAGCCATAGAATGGCTCCCAAAGTCAAAATGGCAGCCAGAAATGACCTCTGAGGTAATTTCCAACCACCCCTGACCCCGTGAATATGCAGGTTTAACCCTTTTTCTACTGTTTCCCCCCTGCATATACCAAGGTTCGGTTTCCGTTACCTAACCATGGATATGTAAAACAGGGGGTAGGGATGTGCATGAACCTGTCCGGAGGCCCTTTTGTGGGCCTCTGAACAGGTTTGAACATGGGTAGTTTGAAGGGTTTTAAGGCGGGGGGTGGGACAACTTTAAGGGCAGGGGAGGGTGCACTTATCCCTCTCTCCACTCCCCCACCCACCCACTGCCGGCACTCACCTGAAAATCGGTCCAGCGAGGCAGCAGCATACCTCCCTGCTACCCCATCTGCTCTTCAGACTGGAAGTAGGCGGAAGTAGCTCACACCGCACAAGCTACTTCCGCCTACTTCCGGTCTAAAGAGCGGAAAGGGCGGCAGGGAGGCAATGCTGCTGCCCCACCGGAGTGGTTTTCAAGCAAGTGCTGACGGGGAAAGCGGAGGGAGGGATAAGTGCACCCTCCCCCGCCCTTAAAGTTGTCCTACCCTCGCCAGCTCTGTGCACATCCCTAAGCATGATGTGCACATCCCTAACCAAGGGTGCTGGACCCACAATAAGGTTCTCCTCTATTCCAGTTCCTCACTGATGGTGACCTGTCCGTAGGGAGAGAGTCAGAGCTGAGGTCTGCTCACTGCCAAAGGAAATGCATCGCATAGTACAGGTTAAGACTGGTGCACACTGCACTAACCGTTATTGTTCTGCTTCACCTGAAAAGCCCAAATAATACAACATAAAAGTATTGGGGATTATACATCTGCAGAACAATTTCACTAAATGAAGGACATTTTAAGCTTCAATGTTTTCACTTGATTTATATTCAAAACAACACTTTTCTCATGAACTAGATGGCCCACAGATATATAAGAAGATAAACTTAATTACCCCCAATCCTCTGTTTCTGAAGACCACCTTGGGTTTACAGCTCTTTTTTTCCTTTCATTATTATATTCAGAAGTAGTTATGAAAGCCGGAACTAGGAAAGAAAAAATATTCTTTTACAACAAGAAGTTTCATGAAGAAAGACAAAGCAGCTGACATAACTTTAATTGCAGTGATGTGCAAGCACAAAGACCAGTCTATGCTATCTCGATATAGATTGCCATGAAATAATCACAGCAGACAAGGCCACTCTAGGATGGCATAAGAGGCCAGCAGGAAGGGTTCAGAAAAGATTGCATGTGTTATTGGTTATATGGCTATAAACAGTCAAAGCTCAAGATTTTCAAAACACTGAAAACATTTCTGGTTTTGTATTTTATGGGAGGATGGTTATTAGCAGTGGCTGACATACAGACTAAATTATTTACGAGTAGTCCCATTTAAGTTAATAGGACAAATTAGTCATGACTTGCTTGTCTTAATTTCTATGGGATTACTTGTGAGAAACTTTGGTTCTGTCACTTCGCCAGACAGGATTTCCTACCAGCCCCACATAACTCCAGTCAATATCTACAAAAAATAAATGTTCCTTCTTGATGGATGCAGCCGTTTAAACTGTTCTTTGCTCCAGTTTTATGCAATCCATCAAGGAGCTACATATTTGTACTGTTTAACTTTTACACATTGGTCTAAAAATAAATGAGTCTGATAACTTTTTTCCACTGGAAGAGAAATGTAGGAAGTACAAAAAGTATTATAAAATGACAAGGAAGGAAGGAAGGAAGGAAGACTCTAAGTCCAGTCTACAGAGACTTGTGTACACAGCTTGCACTGTCTACAGCTGCTGTATAACTAGTGGTACTTTCCCCATGAAGCAATGTGGTAACCACTGAGTAACAACCTTCTCCAGCAGTATAGTGGCATCATGCAAAGCTTATGTACCACTAACGCTGGCAGAAAAGGATGTGGTAGTGACCAGGTTGCTTCCATTTCTTTCTAAAAGACTTCGAGCCATCACAAAGGCAACTATGCAGGGACAACTCTATGGCCTAGTGCAGACATAACACTGCTTCCTGGCAAATTATAGCTTGAAAATTGGAAGCCAACTTCCTCAACACATGCTTCCTCTCCCTCTCCTTCCCTTCCCGGTGTTAATGCTTCAGGCATTGGGGACTGGTCATTAAGGGCAGTAGGAGCTGTGCCCCGTGCCTCAAGCAAACAAATGCACTTGTTAAGCAGGTAAACTTACCGCCTAATCAGACGAGAGAGAGAGAGGGACAGAGAGAGCACATGTGCCAGTCTCTCTGGAAAAGGGAGCTTGTTTCAACCTCCCTGCTTCTGGAGACTCCTCTCTCCCATGAATGGCCAGAAAAGGTGCCAGTCAAGCTGTCTTGTATTCTGATTGTTTGTGGGCTCCCCTAAGCATCACCCACCCTTGAACGAAAAAAATACACAGGCTGAGTGAAACAGGCTCCGTATTTTTTCCACTCTCCCCCCACCCTGCCAATGGAGAAAAAAGGTAAAAATAAAAACACAGGCACAGCCTGTGTATTATTATTATTATTATTTTAACTTTTTTCCCCTTTGGGGTGTGGGCAATGCTTAGGGGAGCCCCAAAACAATCAGAAGGCAGGATAGCTTGACTGGCACGTTTTCTGGCCAATCATAGGAGAGAGGAGGCTCCAGCAGCACAGAGGAGGGACTGAAGCAAGCTCCCTCTCTCCTCTGATTAAGCCATAAGTTTCCCTTCTTAACAAGTACATTTGTTTGCTTGGTTGCTCCCCATTTGCCCTCACTGACTGATTGTCCCTGCCCAGTGAGCTTCTCTTTTCATTCCCCCTCGCACTCTCGCTACCCCTTTTCTCTTCTGTTGCCCAGTGGGGATTTCCTTCTCTCTTTCTTGCATTTCACATACCTCATCCCTTTTCCCTTCTCTTGTCTGGCTGGTAGTATTTCTTTGTGGAGACTTTGATGGGTGCTTGCGATAAGAAAACACTCAGAGACTCAGGCTTACTAATCTGTCCAGCAGCAAGCAGTAGTGCAGGTCAGCCTGGTGTGGAAAAGTGTTTGCACCGGTGCTGAATGAGGAGCTGTATACTCCCAGAAAGTGTGGGGAAACCCCCAAGGGATTAATAACTGGGATGTTTTAAAATGAATGACAAGAACGCCCACTGAAAACAGTTTTAGTGAAACTACAACTGAGAGATACCATAGTAGGCTGCTTGTCAAGATACTCTCTGCTATTTTCTCCCAATAAAAAAAGATATAATTATGCCATAGGGCCATTTCCCATATTACTTTTGGAAAACATGGGTACACATACCTCTGTCTTATACTTCCTGCAAACACAATCTGTGATGGATAGTAAATGCCACTATTTTCCCAGGAGGATTCACATTCCTCGCCCCTCATTCTACAAAATTACTTTATGTAGACTGGAAACATGGCATGAGTGTTATGAGCCCTATCATACCACTGCACATATTTTCAGATACAAATGTAAGCACACATGTCTTTAAAAAAAAAAACTACAAGGAAAATAACTACAAGTTATTTTATAAGCACAAAAGTGCCTTATTACTGTTTTAATTCAGCAAGTTACACACATTAATATACCAGGTTCCAATATTCTTGAAGCAAATGTCATGTTAGCTAAAGGAGAATTATAGCTCAGCCTTTAAAGAAACTCTCTCCTGTTCTGTATGTTTTCATTCTTGGGAAACGGACAAGCAATGAATAATGCCAAAATATCTTCTATGGCTTACACACATGGTGGAACGTAATGTGTGCACAATTGCACAAGAGCACTGTTGCACAACTCCATTTGCACAATTTGCAAAAAGGTGCAAACGTTACATTCCACCACATGTACAACATTGCACAGCATGCTAGCCAATATATTTTGAAATATGCATTATTCCACATGAAACTGAACCACAGACAGGTGAATTAAAATATTAATAAATATTAAAGACTACCAAACATGTTATTAAAATTCAAAGAGAAATACTGTATCTATGTACCATGTTCGTTCCCACAGTTCTGTCCCTGGTAAGTAGTATATTCCAAGCAGCCAGCTTTCTCTTCTAACGGAGGACAAGGCTCCCCACCGTTTTTTGGCTCTTGCTGTATGACACGTGTACGCATTCGGAAATTAGGTTTACACTGCTCTGCACAGCCACTCCAGGGAGTCCATTCTCCAACAATGCATGGAAGAGCTATAAAGAAATGTAAGATAATTATGACTTAATAATAAAATCAATTGGAGTGATGAAGCCCTATATTGAACTTTTCCCCCTTTTTCTGGCAGGTTTGTTTAACTAAAACATAGTTTTGCATTACATCTGAACTTGAACCTGTCCGTAAATGTGATTTATTTAGGGCTGACAAACCAGGATCTGAAACCGCATTTTGAAGTCAGTTTGCAAACAGTAGTTTCCAGTTATATCTGAAGTCAGAGACCACTAACAAACTACATTTACAGCTATTGCTCTGCCTCAAAAGACAGATGTACCATGGAGACAGGAGTGGACTTGTGAAACTGAGCCTTGAGCAGATGGTAACCAAAAGACAAGCAGCTCTATACTATGGCTTGCCTATTCTACACGTCCTTTCTCTCTCTTTCTCTCTTTCTTTACTGCCCCTTCAAAAATGTCTCTGGGTGGTTTACAACAAATATAAATAAAATCAATTAACAGTTAAAATCAAAACTAAATCAATTAAACAATGAAAATCATTTAAAACCAGCATTAAAATTTTAAAACCATAAATCTAATTAAAAGCCTGGGTGAATAAATGCATCTTCAGTGCTTTTTAAAAGTTGCCAGAGATGGGGAGGCTCTTATTTTAACAGGGAGTGCATTCCAAAGTCCAGAGGCAGCAACGGAGAAGGCCTCTTCCTGAGTAGCCGCCAAATGAGTTGGCAGCAACTGCAGGCAAACCTCTCTAGATGATTTCAACAGGTGGTGGGGCTCGTGGTGAAGAAAACATTCTCTTAAATACCCAGGGCCTAAGCTGTTTAGGGCTTTATAGGTTATAACCAGTAACTTGTATTTTGCCCAGAAACGTATTGGCAGCCAGTGTAATTCAACACAGGAGTGATATGGACTCTCCTAGATGATCCAGAGACCAACCTGGCCACTTCATTCTGGACCAACTGCAGTTTCCAGTCTACGTACAAAGGCAGCCTCACATAGAGCACATTGCAGTAATCCAGCCTAGAGATTACCAGCATATGTACCACCGTTTTGAGGTCATTCATCTCAAGAAACGGATGCAGCTGGCGTATCGGCCAAAGCTGATAGAAAGCACCTCTGGCCACTGCCTCAATCTGGGACACCAGGGAGAGGTTCGGATCCAGAAGCACCCCCAGACTGCGAACCTGTTCCTTCCAGGGGAGCGTGACCCCATCCAAAACCGGTAGATCAATATCATCTCCCAAGTTCCGACCCCGCACAATAAGTGCCTCCGTCTTATCTAGATTCAGCCTCAGTTTGTTATCCCTCATCCAGCCCATTACTGCCTCCAGGCGGACATTTAGGGAGGTTATGTCTTCTCCCAATGATGCTGACATGGAGAAGTAGATTTGCGTGTCATCAACATACTGATAACACCCTGCACCAAATCTGCACTTGAAGCTCAAATCATGGTGCAAGTTCTTAATTACTGTATTTACCTGAATGCAAGACTATGAGACTATTCACATGCGTGTGCAAAACCAAGCTATGGGAGCCCAGCACGGTTTTTGCACACGCGTGTGAACTGCCAGGATTGGGCCAATCCCGGCAGCACCATGGTGGCAAACCCACCTACGAAGCCTCCCTTTTTAACTTCTGGTTGCTCGGAGGGCTGGGGTGTCAGGAAGCATCACCTGCCTGTCCCTTGGAACTCCAATAATGCACTGCACAAGTGCATGTTGCATTATGGGGATCCCCCTCCCCAAGTCTGCTAGCCGCAGCTGACAGACAATAAAATGAGGTTAAGGGACTGCTTGCTCCCTTAACCTCATTTTACCAGTTGTCTGCCAGCCACGGCTAGCAGACTCAGGGAGGTGATGGGGGATCCCCATAATGCAACGTGCACTTGTGCGGTGCATAATTGGAGCTCCAGGGGGCAGGGTGGGTGACGCTTCCCAACACCCTGTCCCCTGGAGCAATCAGCAGCAATCGGTGATTGTCTGGGCAGCCAATCTACAGGGGTGGTAAGCTTTTCGCCATTCCTCCCCTCACCCTGTCAGAGTCCTTTCTCTGCTCGTGAGAAAAGGCTCTACATTTTTTCCAAGTTATTTGATGTTAGAAAGTGGGTGGGAATCTTAAATTCAAGGTCCTCTTCCTTTTTGGGTAAATAGTGTAACCTATATTTAACACATATTTTTAAAGGGGGTAGTCTTAAATTTGGGGTAATCTTCTATTCAAGTAAATGTCTCTCTATCCGTTCAGTCATGTCAGACTCTCGGTCACTCTATGGATCACTGCACTCCATGCCGTCCTATCTCGGACCATGGTATTCAAGTAAATACCATGGTTTCATGTAAGTAATGTTTGAATCCAGTCTCTGAAATGTTTAGCCATGCTATTTCCTCATCCCACTCCACATTATAAGCTGCCATGGGCAATAAAACATGAGGAAACCACACATTTTGGGGAGATGAAAAAGAACCCTACATTGGAGAGCCAGTCTCAGAATCTACATGTCAGCAAAGCCTAACATCTAGTTCCAACTCAAAATGAAGCCCAAGTACATAACCACATTTTCTCCATTCACCCCAAGTTATCACTGCCTCTTCCACTCCCATTCTTCCCTTCACTCTGGGAAAGATGGAAACAAAATTTAAGCACTTTTAAGTCTCCATTGATTTCAAAGAGGTATTTAGCAGATGTTAAACTCTCTTCCACTGAAATCAACTGTACAAAAAAATTACTTAATTATTTGTTATTCCATTTGTGGATTGCTACTTTTGCCTCTCTCTTGCTTATAGTGTCTCCTCCCACTTTCAAAATTTAGTAGTAAATTAAATAGTAGCCCATCTTTTATTTTTGGCTTATATTTGCTGACATACTGTGCAGGGAAATGCTAGTGGTTGGAGCAATGCCTGTGATACTGGGTGTGTGTAAACACTGTCATCAGTGTTATGAAACTGGGCTGTTTTGCTGTCTTAAAGCTGCATAAACGCAGTTGAGCAATGCAATGCCCACTATTTCCATCTAGATCAGTACTGTCTACATCTGCTGTTTCTCTGAACACAGTTTGTATGTCCTCCAAGACTGCCCCACCTCATACTTGGAAGACTTTCCCCTGTTCTCCCACTCCCAAAATAACATCTCTCTGTACTTAAGACGCCCCTTTTAAAGTATTTTAAAAATACTTTAATAATGATCCCAATAGCACATTTGCACATAAGATTGCCTTATGCATGATGGTGACTTTCCATTTTGGTATACAAGGCAGTGTAAAAGAGCCACAACAGGCAATCACTTAAAAGACCAAAGGAGTGAAAATACTAAGTACAACACATCACTAGTGACTTGGACCACACACAGTGAACTTTCCATCGCCTTGGCCTCCCAGCTGATGGGAGTGGAAGGTGCTGAGCAACAATTTTAGATTGGCTTGATTGGCTAATGTATGTCCACAAACAGGGATGGAAAGATCTCTTTATTTCTATTCTACCCAGATTTCATCCATTTTTCTTTGATTTCCATTCTATTCTCTTCCACTAAATATTCCCAGATGTTTTTCCATCATCAAAAATAAAAATAAAATCTGCATTTGGATACATATTTAAATATGTATTTAAATGCATATCGAGGATTTTGAAATAACAAACAGCTCACAGAATGTGCATGTGCGGAGACCATGTGCATGTCAGCATCGCAAAGTGGCAGCTGGGAGACACTCCACCAATGTGCTGGCATAGCTGGGGGGAGCACCAGGATTTCAGCAATGGCAGCAATCAGAAGAGGAACAGGTATGGCCCAGCTCTCCTCCGTGTTATAAGGGGGTGCCCACAATTCTGATGCTGAATCGTGTTTCAGGCACATCTCTAGTTTTGGCTTTGACACTCTCCCCTTCCCCAAGAAGCCCTCTGTGGCACCTGAAAATATGTTTCCAAGGACTGCAAAAATCTCAGGGATATATTTTCATATGGCAAGGGCATCAAAAATTGCTACTTTCCAGCTACACCAGTTAGTTTCCAGCTGCAGTTAGTTGGGAAGTTCTGTTCAGCTGCTCTCAAGGCATCGATGTATCCTTGCTCTGTATGTCAGCTGCTGTGTTTTATAAAATCTGATCCTCTGAAGAGTACAAGGGGTCCAGGAACCATGCATTCTGTTGGGAATTTCAGCACAAGAAGAATTCAGTAACATCCTTAGGAGAAGATGTTCTACTTTTGTAGCACCCAGAGGTGCACTTAGGTAACTTTGGAGCCTAGATCTAAAGGCCTTTAGAGTACCCCCACTGCTGGAGGCCCCCGTCCTGCTGCAAGTTAAGCACCATCCCCCTACAACACACACCATGACAAACACTGGATTTTTTAACACATGAGATGTATTTATGCAAATATGCAGCAGCAGAAACATTTGAACATGCAACTCAACATATTCCCATCCCACATTTTTCTTTCCCCACTCCCCCCTCAGTCTCTAAAGCATCTGGCACAGGTCATAATCACACTCAGCCGCCAGATGCAGTGCAGGCCAGCAGCAACCACACCACCTGGGATGGTCTAAAGAGGATTGGGGGGGGGCAGGGTGTGTGGAGGCCCTGGACTTCAGCTCCAAACTCCGAAGTCCAAGGGTAAGAGCGCCATTGGTAGCACCTGAGGAATGGGTAGCTTGTGTTGGAAGTGAAGGACTTTGTGCTGTCTCTTGTCTCAATGACACTGGAGGACAGACTAGTGAGTCAGAGGGCTAGAGGGTCAAGACACTGGTTATCCCTTCTCTACTGCTCTGACACTATCCCTTTGGAATGTAGATTGCTACTCTTAGAGACTAACTTCCTTCCTTCCTGCTTTGCACTTCCTCTTCCCTTCTCTTCCTGTTCCTTCTACCTTGCAACATGCAAGCGCCTCTCTCTTGCACCATGTTTGCAGAGATGCAGAATCCATCTGCATCCAGCTAGATAGATAGATTAGAGATCCTAACTCCTCACTTTCCTGTCTAGAATGGAGTTCTCTAATAAATACCATTTATATTGATTTGAAACTATGAACTGGCTCCAAGTTACTTTACTCTCAGCATACACGCATGCCTAACTAAATTCCACTGTGTTGTGCCTCTGTGCACTCTGCTATAATGAAAAAGAGTTTCTCTTACCAGAGAGAATTTCCAACAGCTTGAAGCAAGTAAAGTAAACTAGCTCACCTCCTCCCCTGAGTTCTTTGCAATTCACTAAAAACTTGGGAGAATCATTGGGGTAGGAGGACTGGCTATCTCCCAGGCAAGTGGCCTTAGGAATCCTGTTTATTATGCAATGAGCTCCACTGGAATATGTATTTGAGAATTTAACAACAATTTCTGAAACAAATTAAAAAGATTGCATATTTATCAATATGGTACATACCTACTACATTACATACCTTACAGGCTGAAATTTCAGTATTTGACATGCACAACTGTTAAGTATGAGACTTTTTAAAAAAGGTCTCAAACCAATACAAAAAGCCCATATTTGTTGCATAACAAATAAGGTGAAATATTTTACAATTCTGTATCTTCCAGGTATCATTAAATTCCCAAACACATACTCCTCACACCCAGTCTCCCATGACTACTGCTTTGAGAACTAACAACTGACTTACACTCCTTTGCTTCTTCAGATATCCATTGAAGTTGTGACAAGGTTTTAAGCAAGGCAGCTTTCACTCAGTTAAAGCAGTGCTTGGAGGCTTGACAAGGTGAGAAAGAAAAAGGTGAGGAGCTGGAGGCATAATGAGGTATGGAAGAAAAGCAAGAAGGAGGTAAAGAAAGTGAGATGAGAATATGTGCTCAAGGAGAGTGGGCTAGATATCTCCATATCTGATCACTCTCAAGCCACCAGTTGCTCATCACCGTTTGATGGGATGCTTCAAGGCAGACCTTATGATGAGACAAACATGGGATTGATCCCCAAAGAAGCGTTTTGCCAGCTAACGATAATGCAGGAGCCAAGAAGCGGGTGCCGGGGGAAACTGACAAGTAGGAAGAGTTACTTAACCCTTCCTTTACGCACCCGTTATTTCCCACAACAGTTCCTCCCTCGGCCCCCTACCTCCCCAGTCAGGCTTACTTCCTAATCACTGGAGATAGCCACTCCTCCTGCCCCGGTTGGGTGTGGGAACAGCAAGGAAAACATAACCAGAGAAGAGTTTGTGGAGAACTGATGGATGAAGAACACATTAAGCACAAACATAGTATCTGTGTCTATTTTTGTTCTGCTGCTGCATTTATTTTAGTCTGTTTATTTGCTTTTTGCCATTACTGATGTTGTAATGTAAGTGATATACTGATGCTGCAAGTTGCTTTGTGCCACAAGCAGAAGCGGGACACAATTTTTTTAAAAAAGTAAAGTAAATAAAAGTAACTTCCTTTGTCTACACAACAAGTCCATACTGTATTATCGGTCCAGTATTTGGTGAAGACCTGGCTTTTTGGCAAAGCAACTGGTTGGAGGCAAGGGTTGCTGTTACTGGTTGACATACCATGGCCACATGACATGCATGCTGCAATACAATGTCTGAACAACTGGGCAAGAGTGCTGTTGTGCTAAACGCAAGACCTCCACACAGCTGTGCAACTGACAGCCACTGGAAATAACAGCCGTCAACGGCACAACTGCCTTTGCACAATTCTTGCATTTAGTGCAACAGGGCTCTTGCACAATTGCACTGACATTACACAGTATGCTGCACAGTACACTACTGCAAAGACACAGCACAGTGTGGCTGCCACTGTGCATTATTGTTTGCTCCATACAACTGTGATTTTAACTGTTGCTATGCCTTTTCTGCTTGTTGGTTGGTTATTTTATTCTTTGTTATATATTGCTTTGGGGTTTTAAGACCCTAACACACTTTACAGTGATTTTCAGGAAAAGTAGAGTAAGAAGTAAATTTAAACATAAATGTAAATGTCATCCTCCTACATTTGCATTAACATTCTGACACAAACCCAGGGTTGGCAAATCTATGTATAAAGTCATTCTACAGAAGTTCTACTTCCACCCTCCTTAAGGGTCAATTCTAATATAAAATGTTTTCTGACACAAAATGTTAAGTGATAATATTGTGAGGTGTTCTCATGAGCATGTTGGAAGAAGCTAGGTGATCATTATATCCAACTCTCCACCCCAGGCAGGATCCTTCCCACTACAGCCTCCCTCCCCACCCTGCAGATTAATCCATATAATCCAAACCACAATGCACCAAACAGAGCAGAAACAAACCCAGTGCATCAGACCAAGATGCCTGCAGAGCAGATAGCTCCAAATGATTCAAGCAAATAAGCTAAGCTTACATAACACAAGAGGAAAGTCATGAATATTGATTTAAATTAAAAAAAAGTGTTCTTTTTATTTGTCTTTGAGGCTGTGGACATCTAATGCTCATATGTGACAGATATCCCTGCACATCTACTCCCTGTAAACCAGGTGTGCAAAAAGAATTCAAAAGAGAGGGGAATCAATTTTTGTGCAACCTGTATGCAACCTTGTATACAATGCTTTCTAAGTGGCGGGTCTTCACACTGGAAAGCCATGGTCTTTTGGCTTTCAGCCCTTGCTCCAACAGCTATACTAAAAATTCACTTTTAAAAAAAATAGAAACTGAGGATTCTATAAGCCTGACAGGATTCTTGCATTCAACATATACCAGACCCTTTCTGTTGTAGGGCTGTCAAATTCAGTGACAGCAACACTTAAAGAACAGGGGCCGAGGAGAGAAAAGAACATTGTGCAGGATGTCTTGTGTAGTACCAATCCAACTGTGACATGCATACACTCTTTTTTATACGCTAGATTAGATTTGCAAAGGAATTCAAATATTTCTCAAACTGGAAATACCCTCTGTCTGGATAAGCCCAGTGAACTAACCTTGAGTCATTTCCTTGCATTTCTGTGCCGAAATTGGATTTGCCTTATAAAAGAACTGGGGGGGAGGGGCTGACAGGATGAGGACAATTACTCCAAGTAGTCCCAATGAAATCAAAAGGACAAGTTGGCTCCGAGTAACTGTCATCAGCGGTTATTATAAGTCCTCTTGAATAAAGCTTTCCTTGCCCGCATCTCTTCAGGTCCAAGCACCAATCCGGCGCTCGCCAACGCCATTTGGCCGCTCCGTCGCAGCAGGTGGCCCGTCCGGCGCTGCACCCGCACCGCCGCTCACCAGGGCTGCTGAGCAACAGAAGGAGCGAAGCCGATGACTCGCCCTCAGCTCCAGACTGCAGGAAGACCATGAGCGCGTACAGAGTGTTGTTTTCCAGCCGCACATCTAGGAGCAGGCGGCCAGCCAGGCGGCTTGGAATCCCACGGCGGCTGCCTTCCTCTGCACGCGGATCTGGGAGTCAGAAGCCGGCCCCACTCGACTGACTTACTGCCGCGTAGGGCTTGCGCGGCCAGTGCAGCGAGCGAGCGCCGCTCCCTCCTCTTCCCCGCCCGCCCCGTCCTACCTGGGCACGCCTGGGCGTAGTCATAGCAGCAGTCGCCGGTCAGCTGGCACGCCTCGTCGCAGAAGCAGGTCCCGTAGGCTCTGTTCACGCGCCAGCCGGTGCTGACGCACGTTGGGTCCCGGCCAGGGCAGCAGCGCCCCTCTTCCGCGCAGCCCGCCCCAGCGCGGTGCCAGAGCGCCAAGAGCGTCACCAGCCCCAGCAGCCCCATGCCCGGCCCGGCCCTGGCGCCCATCATCTCCCCCCAAGAAGAATGCAAAGAGTTCGCCGGCTGAGGCCAGCCAGAGCCCCACCGGGGCCCGCCCCTTGGCCCCGCCTCGCCCCTCCCGAGGCTGCTCCTGCCGGGCTGAGGAGAAGCGGAGATGCCCACCACTGCGGCAGCGGGTGGCTCCCGGTTTGTTTAGGGGTCGGAAAGGGTGTCAAGAACAGGAGGACGCGCAGGAGAAATGCAACCTGCCCGGCGCTCCTTCCGCCTCTTCTCGAGTCGCGGAGGAACTCTGCGCGGCCTCACGCGCCTCCCCGCTGGCCAACGCGGTTGCATAAGGAGCGGAGAGGCGGCGGATGCTCCGGCCCCCGGCGGCTCATCCTCTCAGGCCACTGAGGCCGGCCGGTGCGTGAGGAATGCGGACTGGCGGCAGGCCAGCATAAGCCCGGAGCAGCCCTCGCCTCTCCCCGGCCGCAGCTGACCGCCTTCGCCGCTTGCCGGCTGCGTTGGGTTCGGTCTGCTCCAAGCAGTTCCAAAAAGCCCTTATTAGGCAGGAGCTATTTAGTGTGGGCATGAGAAAGAACAAGCCCGCCCCGCAGCTGCAAGCTTAACTCGGGAACTTGAGCGCTAATAGTAATAGACGAAAGTGGTCCTGGGCAGGTGAAAAAAAGTGCACTGAGAAAGTGCAGATTAAAGTAAAAGGGCTTGAGGAGGTAGGAACAGCCCTGCTGGATCAGGCCCAAGGCCCTCCTGTCTAGTCCAGCAACCTGTTTCCCACTGTGGCCCACCAGATGCCTCCAAGAAGCCCACAGGCAAGAGCTTAGGGCATGCCCTCTCTCCTGCTGTTGCTCCCCTGCAACTGGTATTTAGCAGCATCATGCCTCTGAAGCTGGAGGTGGCCTATAACCACCAGACTAGTAGCCACTGATAGACCTGTCCTCTGTGAATTTGTCCAAGCCTCTTTTAAAGCCATCCAAGCTAGTGGCCATCAGTACATCCCGTGGCAAAGAACTCATAAGGAAGGTGCTCCAGGGCCCTCATCATCTTGGTTTTCCTCTTCTGCACCTTTTCCAGTTCTACAACGTCTCTCTTAAAATACAGTGACCAGAACTGCATGCAGTACTCCCACTATGGCTGCACCGTAGATGGCCTACTCAACTTAGGCCCCCACAGCTATTTTTGAACTACATCTCCCATAATCCTCAGCCACAGTGGCCAATAGCCAGGGATTATGGGAACTTTAGGCCAACGTCTTCAGGAGGGCCAAAGTTGAGCAGCCCTGGAGGGCGTTATAATATTAGCATTTTTATTTTCAATCCCCTTCCTAATGATCCCAAGCATGGAATTGGCTTTTTCCACAGCTACTGTGCACTGAGTTGACACTTTCAACAACACTTTCTACCACGACCCCAAGATCTCTCTCCAGGCCCCATCAGTGTATATGTGAAGTTGGGGGGTTTCGCCTCAATATGCATCACTTTACACTTGCTTATATTGAACCACATTTGCCATTTTGTTGGCCATTCACGCAGTTTGGCCCTGTGCGTGGAACAAGTAGCACTTCCGAGAAAGCTACTCTGGGGGTCCTGGAAGTGGTGCTTCCAGGCAGACTTGAACCCCAGAATCTCTCTAGAAATTAAGCCCTGACTTTTGAGTGTTCCAATATATTGACTTCAGCTCAATAGTCCTTACAAGAATGTAGGACCTTGTTTGTTTGTTTCAGTTCCTCCCTCTGCACAGACACACCATCTCAGGGGTAGCTCACAAGGTTTAAAAGTCAAAATACAAAACAGTAAAAACAACATTAAAACTAAGCAACAATTGGATAGTAGCATTATTTTCTGGATATTGCAGATAACTGACTGAAGCAGATAAATGTTGGCTTAACTACAGTCACTTAGTAGCTTCATCTTCATTCCAATAAAACCTTGGATTGAGGCAAAAAATGGATCATGGCTTGTGTGAACAGAAGGAAGCCCACACAAGAGAACTTCCCTGCTTCCTTTTCTCCACTGTAGCCTCCCCACTACAGCCTGAAAAGCTACTGCTGAGGATTGGGGGGCCTACGGAACAGCATAGGGTGAGGTGTGGGGGCTGCAGGAGAAGGTGGGAATTGGCCAAAGGCATTTTGCTCAAGCCAAAGGTGTATCTACTAGGGATGTGCATGAATTGAATTTTTCAATTTGATTTGTACCCAAATCTAATCACCTCAATTTGTTTTGGGTCTGAATCTGCCCCCCCCCCGCAATCACCCCAGATTCGATTTGTGCCCGAATTTTCCAAAGCCAAATCAATTCAGGACAAAAAAAAAAGTGGTTCCAGGGGCAAAAGGGTGGGGTGGGTGGTACCCAATGGGTGGAAGCTACCACCCAAATTTCAAATAAATTGGGCAAAGGGGTGGTTTTTAAAGAATTTTTGAAGTTGATGCATCTTTACACTTTTTTCCATAAGGGATAATGGGGATTTCAGCGGCCTTACATAGTCTGCCTTTTGTTCCCTTGAAACGTGGTCTACCTATGCATGTTAAATACACATGCAAGCATGCATGGTGAGACACGTAAGTGATATATGTTAAGTGAGCCTGAGAATACACTCTTGCTTAAGGACTGTGCTTTGCTGGGCCAGATTGGGGCTAGTTCACCATTCTTTGCAAGAATTCTCACACCAGCAGGCAGTAGGTGAAACTAATCATAGACCACAATCTATCTTGAGTCCAGCCATACTCTATTGGGGTTCCCAACAGGGGGTACTAGTATCCCTAGGGGTACTTGAAGGACTCCCAGGGGGTACTCAGAGCCTCTTGCCTCCTCCTACTGTTATTGCACTATTTGTTCCTGTTCTGTGGTAGGATTGCCAGTTTGAAGCTGACACATCTTCAGTGATGTGTCCCCTGCAGAAAAGGAGAGATGAGAGAGGTTGCTGGTTCGAATCCCTGCTGGTGTGTTTCCCAGAATATGGGAGATGCCTATATCGGGCAGCAGCGATATAGGAAGGTAAAGAAAGGCATCATCTCATACTGCACTGGAGAAGGCAATGGTTAACCACTCCTGTATTCTACCAAGAAGATCACAGGGGTCTGTGGTCGCCCGGAGTCAACGCTGACTCAACGACATAATCTTTCCTTTTTTTCTTTTTTTAAACTCCCATTGAAATTAATAGGACAGGTAAACTTGTCTCATTAATTTCAGTAAGACTGCTTATGAGTAAGTTAGTGTGGATATAAGCCAATGGCCAGAGAAAGCTGTCTCATAAAGGTAATGTGTGTGTGTGTGTGTGTGTGTGTGTGTGTGTGTGTGTGTGTGTGTGTAGAGAAACTAAAAATCTCTACAGCTGAAGATTTGGGACAGAAAGGGTACACTTGTTAAAGGCTGAAAACCCCTTTTCACATCTGATCACCCTAAAAGCACATGGTCTCTGCTTGTGGGGGCTATAGTTCTGCAGGTAGAGCGCATGCATGCAGAAGATCCTGGTTTCAATCCCTGGCATCTCCAGGTAGGGCTTGGGGAAAACCCTGTCTGAAATTGCGGATTGTTCCTGACTGTCCATGTGCACAGTACTGAGCTGGGTGGATCAACAGTTTCTAGTTTGCACATGATAAGCTACAGCAGCTTGGCGCATTGATGCTCCTGCCTCCTGAACTGAGAGTTGCTTGAACAAGATTGACTATGTATTTATTTACTCATCAGTTCATGTGGCACTTTACAGAATAGCAAAAATTAAGTAGAGCCCTGTCTGTAGGAGTTTACATAACTAATCTCATGTGTGGCAGATCTTGCAAGAGTTTGTGAGCGAGCTGCCGGAAGGGGGAGAGGAAAGCATTGGTGTTGGTGAACAGGCTTGCGGTTGAGGAAGGAAACAAAATGGCGGCCAGGGAAGAAAACGGTGGTGGGCGGGGGAAGAAACTGGCGTTGGCTGGTGGGTGGGCGGGCAGGGGGGGAGAACTAGAAGCACAGATGCTCTGTGCCCGGCCCAGCTAGTTGTTGAAGCAGTAGCTTATCATACATGGAAAGAACAGCAGTATCAACTGGCTTCCTCCACCAGATCTAGTGGCTGCCACAACCACTAAAATATTGAGGCAGGGAGAAAGAGGGACTAAATCCAGCTCCCTACTCTCCTCAAATACTGTAGCTGATTGGTACCATTGCTGATTATCTGAACAGAGCTACTTGCGCACAACCTTGGCAGCAGGATTTGGCCAGAAACCACACACTAAGCATTCGTTTCCATTCAACTAGCCTTCCTCAACCAAATAGGAGTATGCTTTGCCCCTACTAACAGAGCAAAGCGGCACCTTTTAAAAGTGGTGATTCTCTTTATTTAGCAGGGGGAGAGCAACTGGCCCTATCCACCTCCAGCACAGCATCCCTCCAGTGACTGTTGCTGGTGTCCATCTTATGTTTCTTTTTTAGATGGTGAGCCCTTTCAGGGACAGGGAGCCATATTATTTTATTTATATCTGTGGAAACCGCTTTGGGAAATGTTAGCATTTCCTCGGTTGGCATTAATTTAGTATGTGATTTGGTGTTTCACGTTTAAGATGCTTAGTAATTCTATTCTGCAATGTTTCCATCCTCCCTCATCCAAATTATACAATTACTTTTCTTGTCTTATTAAAATGTTGGTTTACACATACATGCTGCATGCATGCACAGCACACACGTTTCACATTGCTACCTACATGCAGCATTCTTCAGGATTCCCATGGTCACTTGTGTCAATAGTGAAGCAATGAGATATAAAAGATTCCCATAGACATATTTATCTAGGATTCCTGTTGTTGTTATTGTTGTTTTAAAAAATTGTTTTAAAAATATATATCCCACCCCTCCAGCACAATACTGCTCAGGGCAGCTTACAACAATATGGTCACATTATCTAGGATTTCCATTGTCACCTTTGTCAAGGGCAAACAGTGAGATACAGAGCCTTTTCTCACAATCAGAGAAAGGGCTCAAAAGGGGCAGGGGGAGGAAACCTCAAACTGCTTACCTCCCCTGCAGACAATTCTCTTTCCATTGATGAGCTAGCAGATTGCTCACCCAGACAATTGCCGGCTTCACAAGTGTGTGGTGCATTATGGAAAGCCTCCCAGTGCTGGTCAGGAGGCTACTCGTGTGTAGGTGCCACACAGAGCCGAGCAACACTGACACATGATCCATTCGCCTGATTCAGGGCGTGCTTACTCCCTAAACCCTGGCTAACAGCCGGGGGCACCCAGCAGGAGCCGCTTGGCTCCCGGTGGGTCACATGCGCTAACAAAACCAGGCTGGGCTTTCGTAGCCTGGTTTTGCTGCCACGTTTGAATAGCCCCACAGAATTCCAGAGTGTGCAATATTTTCTAGGTTTGGATACTAAAATTACACATGATGCACCAGTGTGACGGGAATCCTGGAGGATTATTTGCCTTTTTCACATAATTGCTCAAGATCCACATCCACTCTCAGATTTGTTGCAAAACATGTAATTTGGCTTATATCGTGTACATTGTAGACTTCAACAAACATACTTTTCTGCCTGTTTCTGGCGTAGCTTTGTATAACACTGTGGAACAAACATAATATTATGTTTTGCCCATGCAAAAATCTATGCCAGTCAGAACAGAGTAATGTTTTAAAAACTTAATGGTCTTCAGCAGTATTTTTTAAAAATGTGTTTCCAAAAATCCTGTATGCTGACATATGCCCAGATCTGCTTTATTACCAATAAACCAGAATTAAGATCATACTAAAAAATGTGAGAATGTTTTTTTATTTTTATTTATTTTACTTATTCATTCGATTTCTATACTGCCCTTCCAAAAATGGCTCAGGGCAGTTTACACAGAGAAATAACAAATACATAAGATGGATCCCTGTCCCCAAAGGGCTCACAATCTAAAAAGAAACACAAGATCGACACAAGCAACAGTCACTGAAGGTACTGTGCTGGGGGTGGATAGGGCCAGTTACTCTCCTCCTGCTAAATAAAGAAAATCGCCATGTTAAAATGTGCCTCTTTCCAAGTTAGTTTTAAAAGTTTCAACTGGCACTGAAAAAATAATAGACTTCTTGCTAGGCAAACCTCCTTGGGAGGAGAATTCCAAAAATGGAGTGTCACCACAGAGAAGACCCTGTTTCTAGTCACCACTTGCCTGAACTCTGATGACAAGAAGACTCGGGGGAGGGAGGGCCTGCAGGACACTCTCAGTGAGCAGACAGGATCATATGGGAGGAAACTACCGGATGTGTAGATTGGCTTAAAGCTTGACCAAACTGGACATGAGCAACTCCAGTGAGCAGCCCTTGCTCAAGTCCATGTTCAAGGTTTAAGCCAGTCTACACACATCCAGTAGAGTTTAGTGGGTCAGAGCTGATGGACAGAACTGTGGCATCAGTTAACAGAGCTGATGAGCTGAACATGAAGGCTAGTACAATAGCAGTTGTAAACTAATTTCTCATGTTCTTGATTTCCCCTCTTTATACACCAAAGACATACCCTGCCTTCCGGGTGAAAATTTCATAAATACACACTGGAATTATTTTAAGTCAGTAGCTTTTAAAGCCACCTGGAAGAGCTTCCTATTTTGTGCCTAAGGTAATATTTAAGTATATTTTGAAAGACATGATTTAATGGAAGATGCCACTGGAAGAAAAAAAATGATTTATTTTTTTTTTAAAGGAATTAAACCTATAACAGTCTATTAGAAACAAAAAGACAGACCTGAAATGTGTGTGATCTTACTTGAAAGCTTTACTTTTATTTAACTTTTAAAGTAAACTATTAAGAAAAAATCTAGAGGGAAAGTAATGATTAATGTAAATGGAAAATCAGACTTACAAGCCAGTGGTGTCTTGAAAGAAACACCAAAAATAATGCCACTTATTCAATGAAAGGATATGTATTATCCTAGGAGAGATGTACCACTTGGCTTACTTATATCTTACCTGGGTGCATGTTAATGCTATATGCTTAAGAAATGGAAACTTTAATTAAAGATGAAGATTCTTTGAGCTGAAAGAATATACTGTACTCGTTATCCTTTCTATCAACATTTCATGAAGTGTGCCAAAATTAAGTACAAGCTGTAATTTTTAAATAAAATAACACCTAGGCCCTGATCCACAGATTTGCATGTACTACATACTGAACAGATGGCCAGTTCTGATTGTGCTGGTCACCAATTTGGAGGTGTATGCTGACCAATGGCTGTAATAAAATTGATGATGATGAATTTGGAGGTGTGACCCAGTATCCCTGGGTTCTCCAGAAGATGACTGGCAAAGGAGAGAAAGAGTGCAAACCTTTGCCTGGAGAACCAAGCATTCCCTGTCCACACCCATCAGGCCCACATCTGGGGATGCTTGGGGAAATTACCTACCCACTAACAAGGTCTAGGTAGGAAGAGAAGCCAGCAACGGTGACTGACATGAGGTGGGACTTCCCCCTTTACCCAGCGCGATCTATGTAAGGAGGAGAGAAGAGAAAGAAAAGAGGAGAAGGCAATGGGAAGATTGGTTCCACGCTCTAGAAAATTAGATAGGGAGAAATCTGTGTGGCCTCCTGGGCTGCCTCTTGGGGACCATTCCAGATAGAGCTCTTTGTGAAAGCGATGTGGAGAATCTGGAGAAAACCCCAACACTGTGAGGTAACAGTCTAGGGGGTGGGGCAGAAGATTAAACAAGTTAAAAGGAAGATCTAAAGACTGAAGGAGAAGAGACAGAAGAGACCCAAGATACAGGACCAGAGGACCTAGTTCTACAACGAGATACAGTTCAATAAAGGAGACAAGTTGCCTGCCCTCTTTGTTGCCTGTACTTCCTGCCAATGCCCCAGGCCTTTTGACATGGAGTTGCCCCCTGGTGGGTCTCTGACATCACAGGAGGGAAGAGGATTCATTCCCCTACACACACACACACAAACACACACACACACAGAGCGGCGACTGATGCTCATATGTAGAGCCCTATTTACACACCTATTTACAGAAAAAGTACTAAGCTTTTGAACTCTGGTGCTGGAAATTGATCATAGAAGAAATCAATCCAGAATTTTCACTCGAGGCACAAGTGACCAGGCTCAAACTACCACACTTTGGACACATTATGCAAAAACCCAGCTCCCTTGAGAACTCCATAATGCTGGGGAAAGTTTATTTATTTTATTTATCTAACACATTTGTATACCACCCAAAACAAAGTTGAAAGAAAGAGAAGAACAGGACGACCAGCAGCAAGGTGGAAGGACTCGATTACGACAGCAATGAATGTACCACTGAGAGACCTTAAAGGCCAAGTTGAAGACAGATCATCCTGGAGAGAATCTATCTATGTGGTTGCTAAGAGTCGATACCGACTTGATGGTACTTAATCAATCAATCAATTTACACACCAAGCAGGTCTGGCCCAAGGCCCTCTGCCCCAGCACCTGAGATGGCACGGTCCACCACAACCCCATCCCCACCACCACAGCATGCAGAGTGTGCCCCATACTTTTCTCTCCCCATCCCCAACCAATTGCCTCCCACTCCAATCTTCTCTGTGCTCCAATTCCTGCCCTGCCAATTGCATCCACAAGCGCAATTCCCTCCCTCCCTCCCAAGCCCTACTGATTCCTTCCCCACACTTCCCCTTGACAGTAGCTTCCGCAGCTGCTGCTCATCATCCTGCCATGCCTTTTCAAAATGCAGAGGAGTACTGCCGAGCAGCAGAGGAGGAACGTTGTTCCATTCTATTTTTCCACCCTCTGCCTTTTGAAATGGCAGGGCCAGGGCAGGATGAGCTGGAGGGAGGGAGGAGGGTGAAGGTGATGGTGGTGAGAGTGGCTAGTACACATGTGTGCACTGCCACTACCAGGTGACATCTGGAAGTTGGTGGGCCAGGTGAGGCAGCCAGAGGTGGTGAGCTGGCTAACTGGCCTCCTTTGTCAACCCACCTTGAGACAATTGCTCACCCGGCCTTCTTAGCAGCCCATCTTTGACACCAAGACAAGAGGTCATTCACACAAACAAAAACTGTGTTCTACCCAGGTTTGGGAGCTGTGCATGCTCCCAATTTTCAGTTATGTGGAACCTAGGTTAGGTAAGAGGAAAACCTGGGTAGAAGTAATTGTGTGGCAGCAAGGTAGGAGGAAAAGCTGCCCATGTTTTCCTCCTACCTTGCTTCCACAAAATCATTTCTACCAAGGTTTTCCTCCTACCTTGCTTCCACAAAACCGAAAATTTAGAGCACACACAGTTCCCAAACATGGGCAGAACACAGTTTTTGATTGTGTGAATGGCCTCCAAGTTTCCAACTGCACAGAAAGAGGTACATACACATACAGTTTTATTATGCACACAGGCTTTTTGCAGACACGAAGCTGAATTCTCTCATTTCTGCATCCCCATTACCAGCATGCAGACATTTATACTGGTATATAGCAACAAGGATACACAAAATTTAAATACAGGTAGAGGCTGACATACAGAGCAACAATGTGCCTGTACACTGAAGGAGCAGCGTAACAGAACTTCCCAACCATAATAGGAAAAAAGGAAAGGTTGTGCTGTCCAGTCGGTGTCGGTTGACTTCTGGAGACCACAGAGCCATGTGGTTTTCTTGGTAGAATACAGGAGTGGTTTACCATTATTTCTCCCATGCAGTATGAGATTATGCCTTTCAGCACCTTCCTATATTGTTGCTGCCTGATATTTATTTATCTATATTTATTTATTTAGCATATTTTTATACCGCCCAAAATTCAAGTTCTCTGGGCGGTTTACAAGACAATAAAAAGAACCAATTAAAAGATTAACATATTTCAAAAATTAAAAGTTTAAAAGTTAAAACCATTAAAACATAGGATATAGGAGTTTCCCATATTCTGGGAAACACATATTCTGGGAAACACACCAGCAGGGCCTCGAACCAACAGCCTCCTGCTCTGTAGGCAGGTTACCTCCCCACTGCACCATTAGGTGGCCCCAACCCTAATACTGGAGTATAAATATTTTAAATAAATAAATATAAATAAGTAAACAAACTGCACCAGTGTAGCAGGGACGTGGCAATTTTCAACACCCTCCCCTTCCCCAGGAAGCCCTCTGTGCTATCCGAAAATAGATCCCTGAGGGTTGTGCAGTCCTCCCCTGGGGAAGTGGAGGACATCAAATATTGCCTCTTGCACCACTTTATTTTATTCATTTATTATATTCATTCCTTCTTATGTGGGTTAAAAAATACAAAAATACCCCACCCCGAAACATAAAAACAGAACAAAAACAATAAAAAATGTTTTACAGAGTAAAAACAATTAAAACAGTTTACATTTATTTTAATTAAATTTAGTTAGTTGGGACGTGCTGTTAGCTGGTCTCTTGCTGCACTAGCAGCCAGACTAAATTACTCTTGAGAAGTATTACTGAATTTAACAATTACTCCTGAGGCACAGTCTGGCTGTTAGCCAGTGTTTTGGATAATTGAAGCCCAGATAGTGGAGAAATTTATCATATCAAAGAAGTGGTCTAATCATTTTTTGTGCAATAATTCGTATTGCTTTCAAACTTAGCAAAATGAACCACAAACACTCACCAGTTAAGACTTACCTGGATATGGCCACCTGTCTTATGTATTCTATAAATACTGGTATAAGTGGAAAACCATATTAACCAGGAAATGCTGTCATTGAATCATTGGTTGGATGATTAATAGTCAGCTTTGGTCTTATCTTTCAAGTTTAAATTATAGCCACTCCAGGACAATACTGAATACCCAATATACAGATCAGTTAGTTAACTTCAAAGTATATTCCCCATATATTAACTTTCAGTCTGTAGCATTCCAGACAAACAGCCACACCCATCCATATGAGCAAACTTCCTGGATGGCCTTAACTTGCACAAATATAGATAGTCCTTTCCTGTTTGCTTTTAAAGGATTTAACTGATGGCATCTAGATGAGACTATTTCAACGATTTTACATTTCACTTTTCTCTCTCTTTCAGGCTTGTTTGCACATGCCCACCTATTTACTGTTCCAAAGTCTCCTTCCAATAAAAGGGACATGGACATTTTCTGGTTTTGAAGTGAAACAACATAATGAATTGTGTTGGTAAACATTCACTTTATAGAAGGTCCCCCTTTCAAGATCCTTAAAGAAAGGGTGTGTGTCCATGGGACACTGCCACCATTAATATCCATCATTTTTCTTTTTGCTTGTGTTTTGGGACAGCAAATTCTTCATCTGCCAAGTGTTAATCCAGCCATATCAAACGGAAAGATTTGTCAAATAACTTCTGAATGAACAAAGCACCTTTTATTCTCAAAAATACCAAACATCTCATCTGTGAATAATGATAGAGATAACTTTAAAGCATGCCAGTGGGGCGGGAGGGGTGGGTGGGCGGACAACCCTGAGAAATTAAAATCTTTAGCTTAATATTTTATTAAGCTATTTATTTCCTGAAATATCTTGTTCTACTCGTGTTAAGAAAACCCTGGACCTGATCCAAAACCTTCCATTTCTACATCTAAGCAGTCAGTAGGCCTAAAAGATTCCTAGAGCTCAACTACTCTACAAACAAAAGATGGGGAAGAGACAGAACAATAAATCGTAATTGGCCATTGAGTGCTCAGGTGAAGGTGAGATTTGGTTCATCTGAGATATGGAAACTGGCATCTCCCAATTTCAGGATATGAGCTGAAATGGCACTAGGCCATTATGGGTATAGGAGGCATGCACAAATCTTCCATTCCCCATAATAATTTTGTATGCTATGTTTCCATGCACCAGGAAGAGGTAAAAGAGAGCCAAGCTATATTATGTTCTCTGGGAAAGTTCTCAGGCTCTGTTGTGTTCTTTATGCTGCATTAAACCCTAAGGATTATATATGCAATCCAATGATATTTTGATTGTTTAAAATTATCTATGTATTTGGATGAATTATGAGTGGGACTGCTTCTCATAGGTGCAAACATGAGAGGTTCATTTTCAGATTCTCAATTAAATCTTTTATACAATATGGAATACCAGAGTTGATCCAAAGAGTGCCTTTTGCATTAAATGTTTCCCCTCGAACTATAAAAAGTATAACTTTATTTTATTTAAAATATTTATACTCTGCCCCTCCAGGACACTACTGCTCATACAATCTGTATAAATAAAGTCATTGTTTATAAAGGCCATATAAATCAAGTTATTAATTCATATTATATCTTATTTGCTGTAATTATGAAAAGCTAACTCTTGCTGGCTCAGTTGTTTTTATTTATTTATTTATTTATTTATTTATTAGATTTATATACTGCCCTTCCAAAATGGCTCAGTTCCTATGGACAGAAATAAATAAGGGTGGATTAAAATTGGTTGACAGAGGAAACCCTTTATATAATTTTAGCCTTTTAAAGCTAGTTATGATGTTGTGTAAAATATAAAATATTTTTGTTGCATTCTGTCACAACATATTTTCTCTTAATTATTATGCATATCATGCATATATTATGCAAAGTAGTCCTCAGTCAAGTACTATTGATAGAAAGGGAGAAAAAAGCCTAGACTATATAATTAGATAAGAACATCAGTTTCTCCTTTAAAATAATAGCGGATTGGTAGTATAGGAAACAATTTATTGACTTTCATGGACTTAGTTCCATTGTTTTGATAGAATGTTTGTATTTTATCTAATTCCTTAAATTTAAGTGATTGACATCCAGACTGAGTTACTCATTATTATTACTCAGGAGTTACTGTAAAGTAGGGGTTCTTAACCAAGAGTCCATCGACTCCTAGGGTTCCATGGGTTAGGTCCAGATGGTCCATATACAGATAGATTCCCCCACCAAAGCATCATTTATAATCAAATATGGTATACCCCTTATTTATTTATTGAATTTTAATTTTACCCTCACTGTTGGTACAGTTGACAAGGGACACCAGAGTGGAATTAACTATCCTTTTATCTGGTTTTTATAGCAGCCTTATAAAAATACATTATATGAATGTTGTGGCATTCCATGGATAATACTTGAGGATCTGGTGGGGTCTGTAAGAGCAAAAAGGTTAAGAACCCCTCCTCTAAAATACTACTTAATTTTAATGGAATTTCTGTCAAGTAATTTAATCAGGATAACAACCAATTTCACTATTAGTTCGCAGCAAATATTTTGGATTTTCCCTTGGGCCTGATTCAGATTGACTCACACTATATAAAGTCCAAGACACTGGCTAGGGATGTCCATTCCCAATGCAATGCTGATGGAAGTGTATCCCCTGGTCATACTGTGTGGTGCAAATTGGGACTGCACTAAGTCCTCCATGTCTAAATGCATATCACAGTGCAGGTAAGATCCTTATCCAGTATGCACACTGATTCCAGTATAGGAATCCACACAGGGGTGTAGCAAGGTTGGAGACAAGATTTTTAAATGGCCGCCGCTCACTGAAGCTCAGCTCATGAAGAAAAGAAATCTTAAATGAGGCTGAATAGTGGTAATAAAAAGCATCGTAACATTTATGTATTATTTATTTATGTGTGTGTGTGTATATATATATATATATATATATATATATATATATATATATATATATACACACACACACACACACAAACCTATGTGCCACAATAGAACATCAACCCAAATTATTTTTTTTAAGGTTTTGTAAATTGTGAATGATGCAAGTCATTTAATGGTACTAGAGAAAGACATGCTGTTCTGGTAGCTCCAGGTCTTAACACTCACATCAGTTTCGGAGGATGAATACAACTGAAGGAAGCCCGGGCGGGTGTGTGGCTGGGGGAGTCAGTCACGTGACTATTTAATATTTAATTGGTTAAACAGGCAGTTAACTGGCAGGTAATGGTAAACCGCCCATAAACACATGTTGTGGGTGGTATTAAAATACGATGAATGAATGAATGATTTCATTATTCATTAAATACCATATTATCTGTTAATTAAAATGGTATTCATTAATGAGCATGACTGTGCTTATTTTAGAGCACATATCACATTATTTCAGTTAACAAAATAAGTTATATCTTCTTCTCAACATTATTTGTTTGTTTGTTTATTTGATTTCTAAATAATGTTCCTCTCAACATTCGTTGTAACTAGAGCACAACAATTTAACAATACAGAGACAAAACACATCATATTTGATGTCTTCTAGGACAAGTAATGCAATTTTTGAATAAATACAATATTATGTATGAAGAGTAGACAAAGCAACTTAAATTAAGGTACAATGTATATCAGGCTTATGTATAAAAGTATATGGTTTGTCTCACAGCTCCAGACACAACAATGCTTGCTTGCTCATAATTTATCTCAGCTTTTCTTTCACTTCCATAATTCCAGCTGAGTTTAGGTAAATTAGGTTCAAAACTGGGTCACAATGTGCATAACTCAAACAGATTTTTGCTTCTGCCTTGTCTTCTCTTCAGCATACTGTCAAAATAATACCGACACATGCTTTATATTAGTTTAATTCTTCTTAAATTTATTTAGGCCTGAGCCACATTTCACTATTAAAACCATTATTAAGTACTATCCATCTACTTGCTTAGACAAATGAAAATTAATACTAAATTCCTGAAGCACGAGGTGCCTATAACCAAATATATGTAATAAATATAGTTCACTAATCATTTGGGAAAGCAAAGCAAAATAGCATGTGATTCTTAAAAGATACATGCAGACATCCAAGGCAAAGGATGTTGTAAAAATGGATGACTTCAATTACCCTCACATAGACTGGGAAAATTCATGTTCAGGTAATGACAAAAAGACCAAATTTCTAGATATCATAAATGCCTGTGCCTTAGAGCAGTTGGTCATGCAACTAATCAGATCAGAGGCCACCTGGATTTAATCCTAAGTGGTGCATAGGACCTGGTACAAGATGTAGGTATTGGTGAGCCGATAGGGAAGACTTTATATGTGGAATCTGATAGTGTCATGGTGACCATGACACTATCAGATTCCACATATAAAGTGGACATTTGCCAAGGAAATCCAACAGAGACTAATTTGACTTCAAAAGAGGAAACTTCTCAAAAATGAAGGGACCGGTGAAAAGAAAGCTGAAGGTCACGAGCCTCAAATTGCCCCCTGACTTTAGAGGTGGGGGCGTGGCTGGGGGAGTGGGGGTGGTGGGCAGAACATGGGCCGCCGCTGGCCTCCCTATGTACCTGGTGGGCCACTCTGTGAAACAGGATGATGGACTAGATAGTCCTTGGGCCTGATCCAGCAGGGCTGTTCTTATGACAGGAAACGGAGAGCAGGAAACAGAGAGTCCAATTTTCACACTGGAGAGAATTAAGAAGTGGTGGTCTCTTCTTTTTAATTTGTTCATAAATGATCTAGAAATGGAAGTAAATTTGTAGATGACACCAAACTATTCAGGGCAGTGAAATCCAAAATAAATTGTGATGAGCTCCAATAAGAGCTCTCCAAACTGGGTGAGTGAGCAACAAAATGACAAATACAGTTCAGTGTAAACTGCATTTGATGGGGTCTGAGCTGCTGGTGACTAACCAGGAAAGGGATCTTAGTGTCATGGTGGATAGCTCAATGGCAATTCTGACTCAATGTGTGACAGTGGTAAAAACTGCAAATTCTAGTGCAATTCTCTAGAGATAATTAAAAGGGGAATTTAAAATAAAACTACTATTATAATGCCATTATACAAAATTGTGGTACAGCCACACTTGGAATACTGTGTGTTGTTCTGATCTCTGCATCTCAGGATATTATAATGCTGGAAAAGATAGAGAAGAGGTGAAAACAAAATGACCAGATGGCTGGAGCACCATCCTTAGCAAGAAAGTCTACAGGTTGGCATCCAGACTAATAAAACACCAGTGCTTCTGAAGAGTTCAATTAACTCAGCTCCCATGCTCATGCAGGATGTATGTGAGACAAATTTTAACAACCTCCCCTTCCCCAAAAACTCTATGTGCCACCCCAAAATATGTTCTTGAGGGTTGTGCAGCCCTCAGGGACATATTTTTGAGTGACACATAGTGATTCCAGAGAAAGGGGAGGTCATCAAAACCCTTCCCACATATGCAAGCATCAGTGCAACACTAATCTAGACTCCTCGGAAGCACTGGTACTACATGAGTGCATCTCCTGTAGCACTGGTGTTTTGTTAATCTGGATGTCAGCCACAGTGTGTTATTTTTTTATTTTTTTATTTAGGGGGAAAGTGAGTAAGGGGAACATGATAGAGGTTTATAAAATTATGCATGGTAAAGAGAGTGGAGCCCTGACCTGAAGGGTTTTGGAGGGCCCATTCCCCTGCCACAATGCCCCCCCTTAAAAAAAATTAAGAAAAAAGAAAATAAACCTGCATTTGGGGGGCCTCCAAATGTCCGGGGGGGCCTCCCCAGAAGCTGCCACCACCTCACGCCTGCCCCACTGTTGCCCCACCGTGCCAATCTAAACCGTTTTCGCCGCCATGTGCATGGCCGGGGAACATAGGAAGCTGCCATATACTGAGTCAGAACATTAGTCCATCTAGCTCAATATTGTCTCCACAGACTGGCAGCGGCTTCTCCAAGGTTGCAGGCAGGAATCTCTCTCAGCCCTTATCTTGGAGATACCAGGGAGGGAACTTGGAGCCTAGATGCTCTTCCCCAAGCGGCTCCATCAGTGCTCACACATGCAGTGGGGGTGGGAGGTGAGGCAAGCAGGCCTCTCCCATGATGGAGGTGGCAGCAGGCACAGCGGCTGGTGGACCTGTCTGGGCCTTACTGAGCACAGGAGAGACGGTCCCATGCGCCCGTGCAGTGCGAGAATCCAGCGTCACAAGCCTGTGACATCAGTAAGGCCTGGTACGGCTCAGTAAGGCCCAGACAGACAGGCCCACAAGCCGCTGTACCCACTGCTACCACAGGGGAGGCCTTCTTGGTTCACCCACCACCACCACCACCACCCCTGGGCACACATATGGCGGCAGAAACGGTTTAGATCAGCACAGCTGGGCACTGGCAGGGCGGGCACAGAGCAGTGGTGGGGAAAGCTCAGGGTGGCGGTAGGCTTCTTGGGGTGTCCCCCAGGACATCTGGAGGCCCCCTTCTGGTGCTGAGGACTGGACTGGACTTGATCCCCCAAGTCCAGTCCTAAGAGCACCATTGCTCACAACAATAGAACCAGGCCTATCCCTGGAAACTGACTGTAGGACATTTAGAATAGACAAAAGGAGTACTTCTTCACACAGCACACAATTAGTCTATGGAATTCATTGCCACAAGATGTGGTGATGGCCACTCGTTAAGAGGGCTTTAAAAGTGGGTGAAACAGATTCATGGAGATCTGTCAATAGATATTAGTCATTATGACTTCATGCTACTCCACAAGATGCCTCTGGATACCTCTGAATACCAGTTGCAGGGAAGCCCCAGCAGGAGAAGGGGGATGCCTTCATTCCCTGCTTGTAGGTTTCTCTGAGGCATCTGGCTGGCCACTGGGGGAAGCAGAATACTTGACTAGATAGGCCTTGGGTCTGATCCAGCAGGGCTCTTCTTATCACCAGAGGAAATATGGCAACCCTAATAGGTTTACCCACTGTGTCATTAAGACTACAATACTGAAAATAGTTGAATGCAATAAGATTGCTTCAAAGTAAGTGACTTGATACCCAGTAATCCTCCTTGGCATATGAAGTAGCCTCTGCTTTTTATATAGAGATGTGCCAGGAAGGATTAATGCAAACAAACCATATCTCATTAGACTTCATGCCACAGATCCTCACTGAAGGAGCAGAGGTTTTAATAATATTTATGTAAATATTTATTTAAAACATGGAAGGCTTTAACATATACAGCTTAACATTTCCCAGACATTAGCGGCAGATCATCTAAACCAATTCCCTCTGTTCACACCATATGTGGAACAATGAAAAAGCTTTTATTGCATAGTTCTCATTTTAAGTTGGGTGTTTTAAAAAAACCTACACTGGCACAGTAAAGTAATATTAGTTATACAGCTGATACTGCTGGCACCAGAGGAATTATTTTTCTTTTTGGCCTTAAAAGGAAACCTACAACGTTTTTAAGCTGAGACCAAAAATAGAGAGAAAAAGAAAAATCTTGCCAAGGTTGTGACCAGTTACTATTTTCCCACTCTTCATATATATTAAAAATCCTTTTAAATGGAACAGTTATATAGCGCTCTCTCTCTCTCTCTCTCTCTCTCTCTCTCTCTCTCTCTCTCTCTCTCACACACACACACACACACACACACACACACACACACACACTTTTCACTAAACACAGAGGGCTGGATTCGGAAGGTGCAATGCTATGCACATTTACTTACATGTAGTCTCAACCGAACCGAGTAGTACTTACTTCTCAGTAAACATGCTTACATGCTGGTAAATATCCTTAAAGGCCTGAATGGCTTAGGACTGGGTTACCTGGGAAAGCATCATTTTCAGCATGATCCCCACTGAACTTTGTGGTCATCGAGATACCTCTTGTGCAACAGCAGGAGAGAGAGCATGCACAAACCTCTTGCCTGTGGGCTACCCAGAGGCATCTGGTGGGCCACTGTGTGAAACAGGATGCTGGACTAGATGGGCCTTGGGCCTGATCCAGCAGGGCTGTGCTTATGTGTTTATGTTCTTATGAGAGAGGTCCATCTCTGGCTGCTGTCATCTTGTCTGGTGGCAACCCAGGGTTGGACCTTCTCTGTCATTGCTCCTGCGCTGTGCAGTATGCTCCCTAGAGATACTTGAGGCTTCGGATCATCAACAGCCTTTAAATGAGCTTTAGACACATTTTGTTTAGCCTGGCCCCCTCAGTGACTTTTAAATGGTTTTAATTTCAATCGTTTTAATGGGTTATTTAAATTGTTTCTGTTGTTTTGTTGCTTACCTCTGCTAATTGAGTAAATAAACACCTTTTAAATGGGTGATTCTCTTATAATTAGCAGGGGGAGAGCAACTGGCTCTATCCAACCATAGCACAACATCCCTCCAGTGGCTGTTGCTGGTATGTTTCTTTTTAGATTGTGAGCCCTTTGGGGACAGGGGACCATCTTATGTATGTATTTATTTTTCTATGTAAACTGCTTTGAGAACTTTGGTTGAAGAGCAGTATATAAATATCCATAGTTCATTTATCTGTGTAAACCACCTAGAGCCATTGGGTTAGGCAGTACGAAAAATCAGTCAACCAATCAATTAAATAACTAAATATGATTCAACATAATGTTCATGCAGTACTGTTGCTTGACAACAGAGCCATTGCAAATAATGGCTGTATTGCTGCACAGCTGCGTTTGCACAATTTTTGTGCATACACAAATGTATGTGCCTATAACATTGTGCAGTATGTCAGCCATTAACTCTGAAGCCAGTGCACAAACCTTGAGGTTTGTTTTATGCCAGCCTTTTATGCCAGCCAACGTTTTATGGCAGCCTTGCAAGCAGCTTTGCCACTGCAAATATTTAGTGTTGGGGGTGTAAGCATAGCTTCTAAGTAACCCTCCTAGAGACATGTTCTGTAATGCTGAATATTTGATGCTAGCCAGGTCTTGAAGTTGATCTTCATTAAATGAAGAACTTTTCGTCCTGTCAGCTTCATCAATGAGAAACCTCATACAACTCCTGGAATGTTAGCCCCACCTGTTTCCCGGAGGGCAGCGAAAGAGAAAAGAACCCCCTGCTCATGGTACTGAGTGGTGCTTTGTAAGTGTTAACAGAGGGATTCCTACAGGAGCCCTGAGGAGGGGTTGCCAGGATCTGCCAGGTGAGTTTAAACAGGACTGCAGTGGCAGATGCTACTCTGGCCTGCCTGTTACCAAACCACAGTCAATGTTGTCAGGTGGGGCAGTAATGTTGCTTGCCAAATCTCAGTAAGGCTAACAGCAGAGAGCATACTGAACTATGCAGTCCCTGGCAAGCTTTGTTATGAATTTGGCCTGTTAGGCTAGTAGACTGGAAGCTAGGCTAACAGCTTTTGATTTGGTTTGTGCATGTCGGTGACCATATTCCTAGTGGAGGAACCGGCCCCAAACATTTCCTCCCAGCTAGAGCTGTGCCACATGAGCTGAGTGATATGTTCCGAGACTGCATTGTCACAGAGAATGGATTGAGCAAAGCCACATGTCATGTGATCTAAGAGCTATGGCTCATCCATTGCAAATTGATAAAGGTTTAGTAGGCATGTTTCTCAGGTCACCTGCTGCTTCATGGTAACCTCTCCACATAAGCAACTGCCTTTGCTGTATTGGGTTTTGTAGTGCGTGATTTGGATGATTACCCCTCACACATGATTCAAGGATGTGCTGCAATCACGTTGGCACATCCTTGAGTGATATTGGGGCGAATGCATTTGTGCCAGCAGTAGTCCCAATGTTATCACAGGTCTGAACCAGCCCAGATTCATCTCTCCCCACCCTTCTCTCTCCTTTTGGTCCTCTGTTATCTGTTTAGGTTGTAGACTTCGGGTGAGGGGAGTGAGGAGAGGACTTATCTGGCTTTGCCTATGGAATCTTGTAATGCACCATGGTGAGGCTTTTCTCATGACCAACCTAACTTCTGGTAGCAAGATTGGCTGGTCCCCTTAGCTAAGCAGGCTCTGCCCTAGTTGCATATGAATGGGAGACTAGAAGTGTGAGCACTGTAAGATATTCCCCTCAGGGGATGGAGTTGCTCTGGGAAGAGCAAAAGGTTCCAAGTTCCCTCCCTGGCAGCATCTCCAAGATAGGGCTGAGAGAGATTCCTGCTTGAAACCTTGGAGAAGCTGCTGCCAGTCTGTGAAGACAATACTGAGCTAGATAGACTGATGGTCTGTCTCAGTATATGGCAGCTTCCTATGTTCTTATGTTCTGTTTGGGGCAGCCCAGGCAGAGTTAGGCTGATGGTGAGAAGCAGCGGGATCCTTGCTGATCACTCCCCTACTGCCAAACCCCCTTAATAAACCCGGCTTTTAACCAAGGTTAAGGATGCGCTTGCTCTTGCCCCCTTAAGCTGGCTACCGGGAATCATGTGCCACACATTGCATTGAAGGATGCCTAGAGGCCAGAATAACAAGTTCTGGCCCCACATCCCTCCGCCCTGCTTCGTGTTTCATGGAGCTGCATGGAGCAGGGCTGTCGGTGTGGGCGAGTAGGAGAGGCGCTGAAACCAACCTGCTTGGATGTCTGGAGGGAAAGGTAAGTGGAAATCAGCCATCCCGTCCCCCCTCCCCACCTGCCCAGGGCAATCGTGAGAATTGCCCCATACACTAATGCTGATGCATGAATAAATGGAGAGAGAGAGAGAGATCTATTGCTATGCCTTACAACTGCCTGGGCTGCCACTATAGTCCACTCCTGTTTTGCATTGGGTGGACTGTGCAAGCAAGACTTACTTTCATAGCCACTTACACACTTACGTGTTTTTTTAATTCTTATTAAATACTATATGCAGGAGGGTGTGTGGACCAAGGCCTCCTCCCATGGCCTACCCAGGGGCGTAACTACCATTAGGCAAGGGGAGGCAATTGTCTTGGGGCCCCACTGCCTCAAGGGGCCCCCCAGAGGCACATCACATGACTCCCCACCCGCCCATGTTGCACCCCCTATGAATTATGTGAGTCTCTTGGAGAGTACATAGGAGGAGCAGGGAGTAAAAAAACTAGATTCAATGTGAACTAGATATTCACCATATTCATAATGGGGATGTGAGTGTGAGTGCACTATATATTGTGAAGTGTGTTTGTGTGTGTATATCAGCGAGTGGCCCATTTTAAAATCTTCTCTCTGGCCACCATCCAACCTTGCTACGCCCCTGGGCCTACCATGGCCAGAAGTTCACAGGTGGCTGTCTGAAGCAGGCCGCACCATCTCCCCTTTTTTATTCTGTTGAAAGCATCCCCCCCCCCAATTCCTGCATTCAACCCTCTCCCTCTTTCTTACATTTCTGTTGGGAAGGGGAGAGGGCAAACCGTGCAGGTCCATCTGCAGGCCTCCCAAGGGGTGTGCTGGGTGGGCTGCTGTGCCACCCCTGAGAACTAGCCCACAATAAGCCCCCTGAAGCCACCTGCTTTCAAAGTGAGGGCCGGCTCTGTCTCTATAACCTGTACTCCCAGACTGTGTGTAAGCCAGCCCTTGTTTGCTGGCAGAGCAAGTCATAGAATTAGGCCTTAAGCCAAACTATTCCAGGAATAGCTGGAGATTACCTGAAAATTATAATGAATAATTTTAAGGGATTAGTGCCTATTTTTAAGGGATTAGTAGCGTTTAGGATTGGTTTAGAAATCTTCATTTCAGATACAGTGCTTCTCAGAGGGTTTTAAAAAAAAAAAAAATTATTACTGGAGGTTTCAGATACAGTGCTTCTAGAAGGCTTTTCCCCCTGCCTTGGAGGCATGGTTTCATTGAATTCTGCTGTATTTACTATTTAAGTACGTTGAGGGATTCATTCAGCCCTTGCAGAATTCTAGTGCTGAACTGCCAAAACACTTCTCTGAGAGCAGACCTCCCAGTTTGCTTTTTTTCCACATGGGTCAAAGATCAGTCTTGGTCATTACTCACCCGAGTGAAAGGTTGTTTTAACACCTTTTCTGAAATATGAAATTTACAGCATATGTCAAGGGATAGTAAATCCTTTACAGCATGGCAAAGCCAGAAACAAATATTATAAAGAGGATTTGCAAAGGAATTCAAAGTGAAGAGGCACATGGGAGGGCGAATTACTCTCTGGCAAGTCAGTGGGCGTATCTAACCCTCATTCTCTCTGCTAAGTGCACTGCCTTCTTGCTAGAACCAGAATAGATGCGATAGGGTAGCCATGTTTGTTTTTCAAATGCTGGCTCCATTCAGACATAAAGCACGTGTTGGTCTAATTTCTACATCAAAAGGGGAGCATGAGTGAGAAGAACTCAGCTCTTTTCCTGCCTTTACTCCCTTTGTTCCATTGCCCCAGCTACTTTCCTCTCAGCCTAGCTTTGATACTGGAAGTGAACTGGGCTAGGCTGTGTCTGAAGTGATAGAGGGCTGGTTCAGATGTGTGATAACATTGGGACTGCTGGTGCGCATGCACTCGCCCCAACATCACTCAAGGATGTGCCAACATCCTTTAATCGTCTGTGAGGGGTGATCATCCAAATCGCCCCCTACACACACTACAAAACCCAATTCAGATGATCACCCCTCACATACTATTAAAGGATGTGCCACAATTAGGTCAGCACATCTTTGAATGATATTGGGACGGATGTGTTGGCACCAGTGGCCCCGATGTTATCGTGCGTAGAGCTGCTGCAGGGATGTTGTTCATCTGAACCAGCCCAGAGTATGGAAACTGAGGGAGCTCAGCTCCCATCAGCTGCACGCCTCTTAATTAAAAATAAAACAACCAGAATGTCGCTCTCTGCTTATATGTCAGTGGAGCAGGTGCATTGTTGGAGATGAAGTTCCAGTGCATCGACCTTTTGCACCAACTGTCCTAATGACCACTAGGGGCATTGGGAGTAGAGACAGTCAGTCAGGGTCTTCCTATCTGTCCCGACTCTATGACCCCTGAACTGACTCTGCAGCACTTCCTGTGCTGAGTCACAATCCTTCCTTTCCTCCTAGAGAGCAGATGGAAACATCTCTCTCTCTCTCCTTACCTATCCACTATGTAGTCCTTTAGATTAGATATAGGTCTTTCCTATCTAAGTGTATTTAACCAATAAATATTTAGTATTTAGTTCTACAAGGATCTCCATGTGTTTTCTCTAAAATAGCTGCAATATCCAAACCATCCTCTGCTACCTGCTCTGTAACTGGAGTGTGTGCTCATTCCTTAGTGCTCTGCTGTTTTACCTATTGTGGGTAATAATCAACAACCTCTAACATACATACAGTAGCTACCTCCATCATGCACAATGCAGAGGAGCCATGGTCAGCATTCCTGGTGTCTTTTTTTAAAGCAATCATGGGGAGCCCTGTATTAATTGAGCCTGTGATGCCAGGATTTAGGGTGTTTAATCCTTCCCTCCCTGCACTGATTTTCCAGTTATCATTTTCCCCCAGCAAGGCTAATAGCAGCTTTGGGGAGGAGTGGTTTTTATTGGGAAAATGGCATGGGGAGAAGGGTTAAAGATTCCCTGCTCCGGCTCCACTGCCCTGAGCCATTCTGGAGCTCCCTTGCAACTGCTGTTAAGCTTTGAGAAAAAGACATCAAGAGGTCTGAACTTTTGCGTCATATTTGCCATTTCTGAGCACAGAATGGTATGGGGCTGAAGCTCAGTTCTGCATCCACTTTACACGCAGAAGGGAAGACCCAGGTTCAATCAATCCCTGACATCTCCTTGGAGTTGCCAGGGACTGAAACCTTGGAGATCTGCTGTCACTCAGTTGGGCATAGAATGCAAGTTTTCTCCAAGTAGACAATACTGAGTTAGAGGGACTAATGATCTGACTCAGTATAAGGCAGCTTCCTGTATTCCACAATGGAAGATTCTGCTGGTTACCTATTAAAACCTTTCCAAGTTGGCCATATTACTTTGTGTTAGGGCATGCCTTTTCCCATATTAATTTCCTTGAATGTTGAATTTTGCAGGTGAAGCCCATATTCAAATACCACCTGCAGGGATGTTGCTGGCAGCCAGGGGACAACAGCGGCCCCCATCCCAATTGTAGCTGAGCACATGCACATTAGCATGTGCACACCCCAGCCACACCTCCTGCATCAACATCAAACACCCCAGTCCCTGCTTTATTCAAGCTCTGGCTGGCAGAGAAAAAGAAAGAAGGATCCAGCCAGCGCTTGAACAAAGTGCAGATTGGGGAGGATCAGGAGGGGGACTGAGTGGCCCATCTTCCTGATATTGGTCATGCTGCTGCAGCACGCTGCTGCAGGGGGTGTGGCCATTCGGTCCCTCTTCCAATGCTCCCCAATCACAACTTCATTCAAGCACTGGCTGGCTGGGTGCTTCTTTCTCTGCCTTGTTGCAAGAGAGGCAAAAAAAGAAGCACCCAGCAAGCCAGCACTTGAATGAGTGCCAGTTGGGGAAGGAGGGGGCTGTGCCTCATGCTCCCAGGTGGCGAGAGCCTCATTTGTCAACTGAGTGCAGGAGGGAGACAAGGGGGTGTACTGGGGGAGGGGAAAGGGGTGCCATGGCAGGCCCCCTGACTCCGGTGGCCCAGGGACATTTGTCCCCGCTTGTCCAATGGTGGCTATGCCCTTGCACACCTGGCTATAGAGTAAGATCCACTGCAAAGGCCAGCATCATGTTCTTCGTGGTGGTGCTCCAGTTGTGAAACATCCTACTTAGAGAAGCTCAGCAAAGGTTCATGCATACAAGTCATGTTTTAGCCAGGCACTTGCATTTTAACATTTTAGACTTTTGTTGAAAGATATGTGTACATTTTCCTGGTTCCAGTTGCAATAATATAAATTACATAATAAATTATGTAAATAAATGGCAGCATTTATAACTGTGGAATGCAAAGAACTATGAGGACAATTCTATTTAATTCCACTGGAATGATGAGACCCTCCTAGAATTCGTAAATTGTAACTTATAGAATTCAAAGAATATATAACTTTTTCTCTGCCTGTTTTCCCCACTGTTTGAGGGGGAAATTTTAACCAGGTTATCTACCCTGGTTAGATGCAAGTTAACCACAGAGGTTTGACCAAGATTACCTGTAAATTCTGGCTTCTCACAGTCAGTTCAGCAGGATTCAGTTATCCTGGTTAACACTGTAACCAGGATTGCTGTGACTGTATGAACACAACCAAAGAGAAGTTTGCAGAAAACTGAACAGTCTGTTCTCTTATCTGTTGCGGGAAAGCGAGGTTACATATTTTACCTAAGTGAAAAAGTGTCTAGCAATTTTATTTTGGAAATTTCTTGGGCGAGTGGTATTGTATCTTGGCAGTGTTATCATTCTCTGGATTCATTTCCTTCTGCTTCAGTTTCATCACCATTTTCTGCCTCACCTGTTTCTATTTCTGTTTCTCTCAGAACGATTGGCTGCAAAAGTTTAATTTTCAAATGCTCCTCCTGTGCCTGGTTATAGGATACAAGGAAGACTATTTGGAATGTATTGATCCAGATCATTAAATTATAGAGAATGAAGCATTATAATTAAAAACAAACAAACAACAACAAAAAAACATTAGCTGTCACAGAATAATCACTTCCTTGGGACCCTGACAGAAAATCCTAAAGAGCATGAATATCGTATGATAACTCTTCTTCCCAAGGCCTCTTGTTATTGAAGAGGGGTCATTTGCTCTTCTGAAGGCTGAACCAAGCTGATGGCACTTGCAGTTCCCAGTGGTCAATCCTTTGTTTGGAATGAACAATTTATGCAATCAGCTTTAATGACCTTTCAAAATACACAGCAGTCCCTCAGAGCACTCCCTCTGTTCCATAACAACATTGGCTTTCTTGGGAGAAGAGGGTGGAGGGAAAGTGGTTTTGAGAAGGGATCAATCATCAGCTGGAGGTATATATTACGCACCCACTAACATTTCTGTAAGTCACGCAAGAGCCAGAAAACAGCCCAGAGCACACCTCTCTGTGGGTGAGAAGGCATTTCTCACTATACTGCTCCTGTGCTAAATACAGTATAGACTGCACAAAACGCTCCCACTCTGTGGGCTGAGGCATAATAAAGCTGAGAATTCCTGAAGCCTGAGCAAATGCTGAAGCCAAATGTGCAGCATTCCAGACCTCGTACAATTGCCCTCATTCTTCATATGAAGAACTGATCTCACTTTGGCCGAGCACCCTCTGTGGAACTTGACCCCCAGGCCCTAAGAGTAAGAAAACAAGAGTATTCTCCATCATAAAGAGCTTGTTTGCTGCTTACCTTTGCTCAAAGCCTTTGGACTCAAGCCTGGTCTCTCTCTGTTTTGTAGTAATTCTCTAAGCTTCTGAGGAGGAAAAACAAATGAGTTCAGAGCATTGATTTTGCACAAATCTTTGGCGCCTCAACCAGAATTTACCAAGTGTAGGGTATCCCCTTGATGATTAATTTATTCATAGAGAGGGTCCAGGGTGAGAGCCCTACCACTGTACTCAAGGCCCTGGAGACAGACCTTGTGTGTGCAGTGGTTAGACTTTAATTTTTCTTCAGGAAGGTTGTCAGCCCGGACAAGCTCTTTGGAAGTGTTTGGCCTTCCACGTGTCCTTTGGACCCATGCCCAACATGGCGTATAACATCTAGCAGGGAGGCTGTTAGAGATGACCTAGTTGACAACTTGACATCATAAATGCATAGCTAAGGGAGGGCAGGATGCCTCCATGTTTGTAGGAAGCAATTGTGAGACCTTTGCTTAAGAAGCCTGTCCTAGAGCCCTCAGTGATGGATAATTATAGGCCAATCTCCAAACTCCCTTGGGTGGGCAAGGTAATTGAAAGGGTGGTGGCTGATCAACTCCAGGCAGTTTTGGAAGGTATTGATTATCTAGATCTATTTCAAACTGGCTTTAGAGCAAGCTATGGGGTGGAAACAGCCTTGGTCAGCCTCAAGTGGGAGGGTGACTCTCATTAATTCATTCATTCGATTTCTATACTGCCCTTCCAAAAATGGCTCAGGGCGGTTTACACGGAGAAACAACAAACAAATAAGATGGAACACTGTCCCCAAAGGGCTCACAATCTAAAAAGAAACATAAGATAGACACCAGCAACAGTCACTGGAGGTACTAGTAGTGTCACTCAGAGATAATTACTCTATGAAATGAGAGCTATTTTATGGTGTCCCTCAGGGCTCCATCCTATCTCCCATGCTTTTTAACATCTACATGAAACCGCTGGGTAAGATCATCAGGAGATTTGGAGCAGGGCATTATCAATATGCTGATGACATCCAAATCTATTTCTCCATGATATCATCATCAGGAAATGGCACCCCCCCACCCCCACAAACGCCTTCCTACAGGAGTAATGGACTGGATGAGGGATAATAAATTGAAGATGAATCCAAGCAAGACAGAGGTACTCATGGTAATGGGCCATATTTCAAGGGACACGATAGATCTTCCTGGATAGGGTTGCACTCCCCTCGAAGGAACAGGTATGTCGTTTGGGAGTGCTTCTAGACCCTGGCCTCACTCTGGTTTCTCAGGTTGCCGTTCCTTGAAGATAGTGATCTCAGAACTGTGGTGCACTCTCTGGTAATTTCTAGGCTTAAGTGCTGCAATCCACTCTATGTGGGGCTGCCTTTGTATGTGGCTAGGAAACTTCAGTTGATTCAAATGCAGTGGCTAGATTGGTCTCTGGGGTGTCTCAGAGATACCCAATTATGACTGTTTTAAAGCAATTGCATTGGCTACCAATAGGTTTCTGGGCAAAATATAAAATGCAAAATTTAAAGTGATTACCTCTAAACCCCTAAATGGTTTATGACCGAGTTACCTAGGAGAGGGCCTTCTTCTGATGATTTTCTGCACATTGAGATAATCGAGAGAGGTCAAGTCAAGTTTTATTTATGGTCCTAGACCAAACGATCAAGAGAGATCCATCTCCATATGCCGCCGGCTCATCTGGCAGTGACTCGGAAGCAGGCCTTCTCTGTAGTCGCTCCTAGGCTGTGGAATGTGCTCCCTATAGACATTCGTGGTTTAACATCTTTGCCAGCCTTTATAAGGGCCTTTAATACACATTTTTTCAGCCAGGCTTTTAGTAATCTCTGGATGTTTTAAATTTTTAAATTGCTGTTTTTAGCAGTTTTATTTTGTTTTTCTTGTTTTATTTTTGTGAACCTCCTAGAGCCTTTGGAGTTAGGTGGCATATAAATCAAATCAATCAATCAATCAATCAATCAATCAAATAAGTTGTTTAAGTACAAACCTGCTCTGGGAACTGGGAGGGAAGTTTCTGCAAGTTCTGCCTACTAGGCTTAAGCTTCATATACTGCTGCCCCTTGTGGCAAGTTGCTGTGCTGCAGCAGCCCTGGAGACCTTAGAGCCTCCATCTGGCCCTGACCAGTGAGTCCAGTTTTTGTAGTGGTGAAAACATATTTCTTCACTACCACCAGGACCAATATCACTTCGTAGCCCTGTGAATTGGCTCTGTGATGTGTTTCTTCAGTTCAACACAAGTTTTCTGCCACTTGTGCTCAGATTGTCTTCCAACTTGTTTCATTGGTCCAAGCTCCTGAGTAAATTAAAGACTGGAGCTCCACAAGACAAGGGTAAAGGGTAAAGGGGCAAGGAGCAACTATCTTAACAGCTCCAATCAACCATCCATTTCAGAAGTAGACTAAGACACCAGTGAGATTATTTCTGACATCCTCTTGTAAATCCCAGCACAGTATATAAACAGGTTTTAACGACAGCAGGGAACCTTTGGATGTCTTAGGTTGGTAGGATTGGAAGAGTGAAGATCATGGGTTGTAGTGTTTTAAGATATGAGAAATGAAATACAAAGTGGGTGAGGTGAGGAAGAAATTATGTTGGATATAGAATGGGATAAGAAGCTAGTGGATATGTTTGTGGAGGGATATAACATTGAATCAGGTGAATTTTAGCAGCAAAGTTCTAGACAGAGGTGAAAATACTATGGAGAGACTAGAGAGGGCCAGAGACAATAGTGCTTTAATCAGAGTGGAAGAGAAACAAAGCATGAGCCAAACCTCTTGCAGAAGGCCTGGAGAACATTGTCAGATGTTTACAATAATGTACACGGAGAAGCCACACTTATTGCAGAAAAGGCCATTATAGCTGAATTAGTGAAGCAGTAAGCAAAGAAAAATATCGAAGCAGGGGAAATAGTTTGTGCACTTTTTTCCTCTGTCATTTCAGTTAGATTTAATAGTGTGTTACCTCTTCTAAGTCTATTTTAGACTAATGCCAAGAATAATTTTCAACTATAATAAAACTTTATGTTTCATACCCTCAACTATAAACAGTAATATCAGCTGATTTCCTGACATTAACTGCATATTTTCTCAACACATTCTTTTTTCACCATGCTTTGTGGGTAACCTCCTCCCACCCCACCGCGTGCCCTTTTTAACCTCAGTACAATAGATTTCATAAATTTTATGGAGGAGCAGAATGTGGGGAAATGATGGTCAGTGGAAAATTTACCATCACTTTGTGCCTCCTAGAGGACAAGTGTAGTATCCTTGTGAATTTAGTCTCTTTCCAGGAGTTAGTCCCGAAAGTGTCACAGATTCCACCTCCACTTTTCTTCCTGCCTACTCCCAGGTATCTCCAACTCTTAGTGGGGGGAAAGGAAGTCATTGGTGAAGGGGTGAAAGAGAGAAAGATAACACAATATGAAACCTTTCCAAGTCTGCTGTGAGTGAAGCCAAGGCGAGTGGATTTCATCAGAAGATCCAAGGGTCCTGTCCATAAAGATTCTACAAGGCGAGAGGCAGGAAGAACTCTAGTCCACAAGTATATCCTTCACCATAGGATGGATGGCAACAAGAGGGCACCTTAGATTCACATCCAATAAGTGTCTATCTGGGCACCATTACACGTACCAGGGGATTTCATGGAGGGCAATTCAGAAGACGCAGCTAAATTGTGTGAGTCAGGCATAAACAGGAATATAAGGGGCATCAGGTTCTAGGTTGATGCAGATTCAACCAAGCACCTGGCCAAGTGGCCCGGTAGAATCCAGAATAACTGCCACAATTGTATGACTGAAGATCACACACACTCACGTCACAGATATAAGAGGAGTGATTATGTATGCTTTTCCTTCTGGGGTTCCTTAGCAAGGGTTGTAAAGGTGAGAATGTTTAAAGAAGAAAGGAGATCATTAGACATCTTTATTGAGGGGTTGGGGGAACGTGTGGGTGGGGAAGTTGCTGTTCAGATGGAGCACTAAGACAAATGGGCACCAGAACACCAAATTTAATTATCTATCTTGAAGCTTACCTTGATAGCATTTCAGGGTGCAGTCTCTCAGGACATGTGTTTTATCCTATTGACCCTGTTTACTCCACATGGAAATTTCACTTCACACAAAAAATGCAATTTTTTTTCTAAATGCAAATGATGCAGTCCTTGTTCTCAGGCTCTTTGCACAGATTCTTAATTACAAAAATTTGCTTGGACCTAAAATTGAAGCATTAGGAACATAGGACCAGGCCTGCTGGATCAGGCCCAAGGCCCATCTAGTCCAGCATCCTGTTTCACACAGTGGCCCACCAGATGCAGCTGGAAGCCTACAGGCAGGAGTTAAGGGCATGCCCTCTCTCTTGCTGTTACTCCCCTGCTATTGGTATTCAGAGGCATCTTGCCTCTGAGACTGGAGGTGGCCTATAGCCCTCAGACTAGTAGCTGTTGATAGACCTCTCCTCCATGAAGTTATCCAAACCCCTCTTAAAGCCATCCAGGTTGTTGGCTGTCACCACATCTTGTGGCAGAGGAATCCACAAGTTGATTATGCGTTGTGTGGAAAAAGTACTTCCATTTGTTGGTCCTAAATTTCTTGGCAAACAATTTCATGGGATGACCTCTGGTTCTAGTGTTATGAGAGAGGGAGAAGAATTTCTCTCTATCCATTTTCACCACACCATGCATGATTTTATAGACCGCTATCATATCTCCCCACAATAGCCTTTTTTCTAAACTAAAAAGCCCCATGTGTTGTAGCCTTGCCTCAGAAGGAAGGTGCTCTAGGCCCCTGACCATCTTGGTTGCCCTCTTCTGCACCTTTTCCAGTTCTACAATGTCCTTCTTTAGATGTGTTTATCAGAACTATATGTAGTACTCCAAGTGTGGCTGTACCATAGCTTTTATACGGGCATTGTAATATTAGCAGTTTTATTTTCAACCCCCTTCCTAATGATCCCTTGCATGGAGTTGGCCTTTTTCACAGCTGCCACACATTGAGTCAACACTTTCTATGAGTTGTCCACCACAACCCCAAGATCCCTCTCCTGGTCTGTCACCAACAGCTCATATCCCATCGGTGTATACTTGAAGTTGGGATTTTTTGCCCAATGTGCATTACTTTACACTTGCCAACATTGAACCGCATTTGCCATTTTGTTGCCCACTCCCTCACTTTGGAGAGATCCTTTTGGAGCTTCTCACTACTCTAAATAATTTCACTACCCTAAATAAGCCTTCTATCAGGTTCTGTCTCTGGTTCCAGTCTAACTCAAGGTGAATGCTAAATTCCATAACATAGCCTTGTAACAGAGACTGTAACTTGTCACATATGACATAGACATTTGCCATACTAATGGTAAACTATCATTCAGAATGGCCACAAGTAACATTTGCTCGAAAAATGACCACAGAAATAGTGATTAAAATTTATGTTTTCAGGTCTTGCTAGGGAGGGGTTACTTAAAATAACTCTTACAGATAATGGGGTTCAATGAACCTCTGTAGAAATGTATCAAAAATTTAACATTAGCATTAGTGGCATCACATTCAAAACCATTTCCTTATACTATCTAAAAGCTTGGCCTGCTTGAGAGAATGAATGAATTGGTAAAAGAGAGCCTACGCTTGTAGTAAAAGAGAGCCTAAACTTGCTATTTATCAAATTAATTAATTTATTTTTAAATCAGCATCCCACACTTTCACAGGAAGTTCCAATTAAAGTTAAAAGTCTCAATGTTAAAACTAAGTTATAAAAAAAATCTATCTATTTATTATTTATTTAACATATTTTTATTTATTTATTTAACATATTTATATATCGCCCAAAACTTGCACCTCTAAAAGTTGCATCTCTAAAACATACCCATCTAAAAGTTTGCCTAAATAAAATAATCTTCACAAGCCATCTAAATGGCACTGTGGGAAGATTCCTTGCAAGAAACACTAACTGACATCCTGCCGAAGAGTGTTGCCAGAGAGCAGCAAAAAAGTGCTGTTGCTTATGTACACACCATTTTACTTGCTTTCCGCACACACTACCAGCAGCAGACGTCTGTTGTCAAAGCGTAGCTTATAAATGCTTTCACCAGATTGACAGCAGGGTTTGAACATGTTTTAATCAGTGCCACCTGCTGGCCAACACTTGCATTTTGTGAATAATTTATTAATACTTTTATCTATGGTGTGTGGTGGTTCTTCATTCCTGTAAGAACTGGCCAACAGGTAGCACTGAGGAAACTCATGCTAAGAACATGCTGTCAATCTGGACAAAGTGTTGATTAGTGCTGCCTAGGACGATGGAAGCCTGATGATGTGTGTGGAAAATGAATAAAATCGCACTTGCAAAAAGGCTGTTCTAGCACTTTTTGTTGCTGTCTGGAAACACCCTAAATTTACTAAAGGAAGTCCTATTGAACTCCTACTCCTATTGAAATGTAGTAGCCATTTATAGTAACTCCTGGGTAGTACTACTGAGTAACTTAGTCTGGATTTTAGCAAATCTTTGTTTTCAGACGTACTCCACACTTGACGACAGGAACATCACCCTCTGAATTATTAAGAGATGCTAAACCAATACTATAGCTGCCGCCTAATGGCACAGCAGGGAAATGACTTGATTATCGAGCCAGAGAATCCCCGCTGGTATGTTTCCCAGACTATGGGAAACACCTATATTGGGCAGCAGCGATATAGAAAGATCCTGAAAGGCATCGTCTCATACTGTGAGGGAGGAGGCAATGGTAAACCCCTCTTGTATTCTACCAAAGACAACCACAGGGCTCTATGGTCTCCAGGAGTTGAAACCAACTCAACGGCACACTTTACCTTTAAGCCAATATTGACTTCCTGACAGCATTCATC